>NC_080427.1:127500-502500 GCF_029873635.1 Malania oleifera | reverse complement strand
CCTCTTCGACGATTTTCAGATTTCCCAAAAAATCCTCCCTTGGTGTCTTCTCGTCGACGAGATGGGACCTCCTCGATGAGATCCTGAAAAACCCTCCTCGACGAAACCCCTGTATTCATCAATGAGTGCTTGGAAAATTTCTTGTGTTATTATATCCAAAATGCAATATCGTCGACGAAGCCTACTGCCTCCTTTTGTTTCTATTTTCATTTCCCTCCCTCTTTATTATTTAAATATCATTATTCTTCAGGTCATTACATTCTACCCTCCTTGTAAAATTTCGTCCTCGAAATTTGCTGTTTATATATCTCATTATCCTTTAAAGGCAAAGCGGTCTACTTATTTTATTACCTGCCCTCACTTATGGTAGAGGAATACCGTGGTTACAAGGAGAATTTTGGGAGATTACAACTATAAAAAGAAAATTCTCCCAAAACCAAAACACTACCTATCTTATACTCCATATTACAATTACATTATACAAAACAAAATAAAATTACTACAACTCTAATCTATACATCACCGCTGGGTTCACTAAATAAGTGGGGATATTTCTATGTGATCTTATTTTCAAGCTCCCACGAAGCTTCTTTTACCACGTGATTCATCCATAAGATTTTTACTAATGGAATCCTTTTGCTGCGCAATACCTGTTATTTTCTATCTAGGATCTGTACTGGAGCTTCTTCGTATGCCAAATCACCACTAAGTTCCAATTTTGCATAGCTAATGACATGAGAAGGATCTGGGAGATATTTCCTTAGCACATAAGCATGAAATACATCATGAATCATGAATAAAGATGGTGGTAGAGCTAGTCGATAAGCCACTGACCCAATCCTCTCCAGTATCTCAAAGGGGCCAATGAACCTAGGGCTCAACTTACCCTTCTTCCCAAACCTCATAATCTCCTTTAATGGTGCTATTTTCATAAATACATGATCACCCACTTCAAATTCTTGTTCCCGGCGGTGAGTATCCGCGTAGCTTTTCTGCCGACTTTGTGCTGCACTGATTCTGTCTCGAATGAGTCAAACTTTTTTGCACGCCTGCTGAACCATCTCTAAACCCAAAACTCACCTCTCACCAAATTCATCCCAGAAAATAAGGGATCGGCATCTTCTACCATATAACGCCTCATATGGTGCCATGCTAATGCTAGACTGATAACTATTATTACAAGAAAATTCAACTAGCGGCAAAAATTGAGTCCAACTACCCCCAAAATTCAGTACACACGCTCGCAACATATCCTCGAGTACTGAAATCATTCTTTCTGTCTGATCGTCTATCTGAGGATGGAAAGCAGTGTTGAATGCTAGTTGAGTCCCTAAGACCTCCTGCAAACTCCTCCAAAACCGCGATGTAAAATATGAATCATGGTCCGAGACTATGGATACCAGCACTCCATGGGGTCGAACAATCTCTTGAATCTCCGCTAGTCTGTTCATAGGGTAGCTAAATTTATTAAGTAGAAAATGAGCCATCTTTGTTAGCCTATCAATAATCACCCAAATGACATTCTGACCTTACGGCGCTAGCGGTAGCCCAATAACAAAGTTCATGGATACATGGTCCCACTTCCACTCAGGAATGAAAAGTGGCTGCAATTGTCCTGCTGACCTCTAGTGCTCAGCTTTAACCTGCTGTCACGTCAAATACTACTGCACAAATTTTGCTATTTTCCTCTTCATGCTACTCCACCAAAAATACTCCTGCAGATCCCTATACATTTTCGTACTGCCAGGATGAACAGTGTATAGAGATCTGTGTGCCTCTTCTAAAATCGTCCTCCTGATACTGTCATCTGTAGGCACACACAATATGGTATGAAATCTTAGAGCTCCATCATTGGAAATGTTGAATTCCCCTCCCTGACCATCTTGAACTCTGGCTAGCACCTCCACTAATTCGGGATCATTTCTCTGAGCAGCTTTAATTCTTTCATACAATACAGGTTGTACAACCAAATTGGTCATGAACGCTTGAGGATCATTTGCTACTGGTTCCACGCCGAGCCTTTCCAAGTCCATTCGAATTGGGTGCTGAACTACTGCTGCTAGCTGCTCTGTACCCTTTGATTTATGGCTCAAAGCATCAGCCACCACATTTGCTTTGCTCGGGTGGTAACTGATGGTACAGTCGTAATCCTTGATGAGTTCTAACCACCTTCTCTGGCACATATTCAACTCGTTCTATGTGAAGAAATATTTTAGACTCTTGTGATTAGAAAATATCTCACACCTCTCACCATATAGATAATGTCTCCAGATCTTTAGTGCATGTACAACCGCTGTCAATTCTAGATCGTGAGTAGGGTAGTTCTTTTCATATTCTTTCAACTGCCTAGACGCATACACTACCACCCTACCATGCTGAATCAGTACACAACCGAGTCCTTTCAAGGACACATCACTGTAGATAACATAACCATCACCTCCAGATGGAATCGTTAGGACTGGTGCAGTGATGAGCCACTGTTTTAATTCCTGGAAACTTTGCTCACAGTCTTTATCCCACCCAAATCTGGCATTCTTCCTAGTCAAACGCGTGAGAGGTCCTGATAAAATTGAAAACCCCTCGATGAATCGATGGTAATAACCTGCCAGCCCCAAGAAACTCCTGACTTCCTGCACATTCTTTGGCCTAGCCCAATTCGCCACTGCGTCAATCTTACTGGGATCCACTGATATACCGTTTCTTAAGATCACATGGCCTAAAAATGCAATCTTCTCAAGCCAAAACTCACACTTACTAAACTTGGAGTAAAGCTTCTCCTCCCTAAGTGTCTGCAGTACCTGCCTCAAATGCCCCTCATAATCCTTAGAAATCTTCGAATATACCGGTATATTATCAATAAAAACTACAAACTGGTCTAGATTAGTGAAAAACTCTATTCATCTAGTCCATGAACACAGTTGGGGCATTCATTAGACCAAAAGGCATAACGATAAATTCATAGTGCCCATACCTGGTCCTGAAGGCTGTCTTTGCAATGTCCTCTGCTTTTACTCTCACTTGATGGTACCCTGATTTGAGGTCAATCTTAGGATATACGCGTGTACCCTGGAGCTGATCAAACAAATCATCTATACTGGGTAGAGGATATTTATTCTTAATAGTAACCTTGTTGATTTCCCTATAATCAATAAAAATCCTCAAAGACCCATATTTCTTATTTACAAATAACATTGGAGCTCCCTATGGCAATACCCTGGGTCGTATAAATCCCTTGTTCAGCAAGTCTTGCAACTGCTTCTTTAATTCTCCCAATTCATCTGGAGCCATATAGTAGGGAACCTTAGAGATCAGCGCTGTCCTTAGAGGAAAATCTATAGGAAAATCCACCTCGCGTTCGGGAGGCAATCCTGGTAGTTCCTCATGAAAACATTTGGAAATTCCTGCACGACTAGGGTACTATCGAGCTTCGATTCATTTTTCGACGCTTCCTTTATAAAAGCCACAAATCCTTGACTTCCATCCCAGAGTAGTTTATTTGCCTGTATAGCTGATACTATTTGCAAAGGGGCACGCACATAAGAGACAACGAATCTAAATTCCTGCTCACCAGGGGGATTGAAAATTACTTCTTTCTGACAACAATCAATGCTGGTGTGATTAGTAGCCAACTAGTCCATACCCAGTATTACATCAAACCCACACATATCTAATACAATCATATTTGCTGGTAGCACTCTCCCCTGAATTTCTATTGGATGGCTTCTAAGTACCCTTTGACATCTCATCACTAACCCTAATGGTGTAGCTACTAAAAATGCTATATCTAAGAAATGGGTCTCACTTGCAGATAATTTAACGTAAGATGTAAAGGCAAAGGAATGAGTGGCACCTGAGTAAAATAGAACAATAACTGGATATGATAAAATAATAAATGTACCTGTCACCACATTCGTGGCAGCCTTAGCATCACCCGACGTTAGAGCGTAAACTCGCGCTGGGGCTACATTCCTCTACTGGCCTCCATAAGGCACCTGATATCCTTCTGGAGCTTCCTAATGTCCTCTTCGATAGGGTCTGGAAGCTGGAACCTAGTCCTGCGGCCCTGGGCATGCACATGCCATATGGTCAGGTCTTCCACAACGGTAACATACACCTCTCTCTGCCAGGGGGTCCCCTGAATGACGTCTCCCACATGTCTAGCACACTGGGAAGGTCTGCATACCTTGGTACTTCTGAGGTTTTGCCATCTGCCTCTGATCTCCTCTATCACGGCCTCCTCTCCATGGACCCCTACTGGAGCCAGCCTAGTAACCCTGAGGCGTCAGCCTCTTCCTCTGACTCTGCGCTACTAAACACCTCTAAATACCACTCTCAATAATCACAACTCTATCTACAACCTCTGTAAATGTCTGAGCTCTAAAACCAATCACCTGCTTAAAAAATTTTTGCCTCAATCCCTCTTAAAACTTCCTAGCCTTTTTCTCTTCATCAGGTGCTAGATGTGGAGCAAAATGTGATAACTTGATAAACCGAGCTGCGTACTAGGATACGGTCATCTGCCCCTGTACCAGATGCAGAAACTTTGCTGCCTTCGCGCTTCGAATTACAAAAGGAAAATATCACTCGAAGTACAGCTCCTTAAATAGATCCTAAGTAACTGGCACTGGAACCGGCCTCTGCTCTTTGATCAGTTGCACTGATCTCCACCAACGCTTCGCCTCCCTTGTCAGTTTAAACGCTGCAAATATCACCTTCTGTTCATCTGTACATGGAAGCACAGCCAGCATCTCTTCGATATCCTGTACCCAATTCTCATCTATAATCAGGTCATCACCTCCCAGAAAAGATGGGGGCTTTATACCCATAAATTGCTCGATCGAACAGCCACGCTTCCCATAGCTTCTGGCCACCTCAGCCATCACCTGCTGAGTGACGCTGCGCAGAACAACATTAGTATCAGCACCTCCTATACTGGAAGGTCCTGCTCCATCCCTCCCAATGTTCGTACCACTACTTCCTGGATCCATCTTGAAAAAAAAGAACACACTTAAGAACCTTATCTTCTGCACAGACCCTATCTATTTCATTCTACTCCTATATTTATAATTAACTACTCTGCCCAATCTTTACTCAAAATCCAATTCTGCCACCTAGACACACGACCCGACAATAGTTTACTATGATTTTCCTGAAATCATCACTCCAGGAAAAACATAGAAACCACCACGGAAAATCCTATACCCATACCACAAAACAAACCTCAAATTCTTCTCTATACTCTGGTATTGCTTCCATTGTGCCCTAAAGTTTACAGAACCTAACAATCTAGGCTCCGATACCAAATTGAAACAACTTGCTAATAAAATAAAATCTTTTTCCCTAGTTTTAAAATTCAATCCTTAACCTAAACAGTGGTAGGCTAATCATATAAAATCCTTCTGTTTCTATTTCCATTTCCCTCATGTTGAGTCAGGTGTAATCCCAAGAGGGGGGGTGAATTGGGTTTTTAAAAAATTCTTTGACACTTATTTACCACTTAAACCCTTCTTATATATATTTAGTAATGAATTCTTGTTACTTAATTACTTATGTGTAAGGGTATCCAACCTATACATGCAATATACACAATTTAAATGCAGTGCTGAAAATAAAGAGTAAAGGGAAGGGAGAAGACAAACATGGTTTTTACGAGGTTTAGTCGACTTCCTTCACTTGAATAGCTTGATGATGCCTTAAGTGCAGTGACCTTCTTAGCTTTACTTTGCTCTTTTTTCCTCTCATTTATTGCCAGCTCATAGGTGATGAGTTATCCAATGAGTTCGTTCACCGACATCTCCTTGAGATTTCTCCCTTCTGCTATTGCCGTAGCTTTCGCTTCCCACACTGGAGGTAATCCCCTGAGTATTTTCCTGATCAACTCATAAGTAGGGTAAGTTTTTCCAAGAGCATTTAAAGAGTTAATGATGTGAGTGAATCTAATGTGCATGGATTGTATGGATTCATCAGTCATCATTTTAAATGCTTCATATTCACTAGTGAACATGTCTATCCTACTATCATTGACTTTCTTAGTGCCTTCATATGTAACTTCTAATTTTTCCCAAATTTCTTTAGCTGAGTTACATGCCATTACCCTATTAAATTCATTGACATCTAATGCACAGAAAAGTAAGTTCATGACAGTGGCATTGATTTGAACTGACTTCCAATCCTTTTCAGTATATTCATCTTTAGTTTTAGGTACATTAATTTTATCAATTACTTTCATGGGAATGTGATTTCCCTTAGTCACTATTTTCCAAACCTTCCAATCTATGTTCAGTAGATATATGCTTATCCTACGTTTCCAATAGGTGTAATTTACACCATAGAAAATAGGTGGTCTGGTGGATGAGTGTCCCTCACCGAATGGAGTTACACCAATGTGTGCCATGTGATAGTTTTACAAATTAACTATCAAGTCTCTGTAAACCCTCTTCGATACCAAATGTTGAGTCAGGTGTAATCCTAAGAGAGGGGGGGGGGGTGGGTGAATTGGGTATTTAAAAAATTCTTTGACACTTATTTACCACTTAAACCCTTCTTATATATTTACCAATGAATTCTTGTTACTCAATTACTTATGTCTAGGTGTATCCAACCTATACATGCAATATACACAATTTAAATCCAGTGCTGAAAATAAAGAGTAAAGGGAAGAGAGAAGACAAACACGATTTTTATGAGGTTCATCCGACTTGGCCCACGTCCTCGCCTTGAGCAACCACTCAAGGATTTCACTAAATCCCTGCTCCTTAAATTGGGACGGACCTTCCCTTACAATCCGCTGCTTACAAGTGGCACACCTCCCTCCTACTCTACTACTTACAAGAGATACAACTCTCTCCTCACACACCGGTTCACAGACCGAATCGTGTATACAATAGAATCTGAAAAATAACACTCAAAACAATGCTTCTAACAAAAGCTTGTGAGTACAATTCAATTTCCTAACACATTAACATATGATTAAACTTGAAGCTCATGAACATATGAAAATGATACAATCATTTATGTATGATATGCTTCAACACACAAACCCTTTTTAATCACAACTCCCACGTAATGATATATTTAAAATGCTTTGGATGGATAGGGTTCTAGTTCTCTTTGTACTCTTTGTACTCTTTGTAAAGATGCACACGTATATCTAATGTGATTTTGATAAAAGCTTTATCTTGTATATTTTATCAATATATATATATAAAAGCTTTCTATCAAATATTTAATCCCAACTCGATCTTTGTAATATGTAAATGTATATGATATGTAATTCAAAGAACAAAATCCTGAGTATAAGATTTTCCAAACAAGATATCCCTTTATAAAATAGATATTTTTGAATACCAAGGATATATATATATATTCAAGTGTTTTAATATATCTAAAATATAAATCTTTTATCTTAATACACACTTGAATCAAACCTTTCAATCAATCACACAACCTTAATCAAGTAATGATCTTGTTTAAAAAATATGTATATGTATAAGCAATTTCAAGATCAACCTTTTAATACCTAATCAAAAATAAATTTTTCAATAATATGCTCTATGAAAACTATTTATATAAATATATATACTCTTGAATCAATAACAATCAATTAATAGCTAAAAAAATTTCTCAAGTAAAGATCTTTTCAAAAGCAATTTTTTTATATGTATGAACGCATACAAGATCAAACTTTTCTAAGGATAATTAAGAACACGTAATGAGATGAGAAGTTCTTGAGAATAATAACTTGAATGATCAAACCTCAATACTAGATTGAAATACAGTTGAATGAATGAATGGCCTTTAAATTTTGGAATAGATTTGCCCAAAGAAGATGAAAGTAGAATGAAGTGCAGACAATCAGCTCAAGTTTCTCTATATTCTTGCAATAACTTGTGTTCTTCTCTTGTTGTGTGTCTTTGCTTAATTCTAGGGTTTAGATATTCAATATATATAGTGTCTTACCTTTAGGATTAATGTCAATCATTGGATTAAATAAATAGCTCGCGCGTTCGTTTAATAAAAATCACAATTTTAAGTTTCCCGCATGTTCAGGCGCCTGAGGGTGAAAGTCCAGGCGACCGAAGTTCCTTAAGCCTTTGAAAAATCAAGTTGGAATGTAGGGTCAGGAGCCTAAAGAGGAAAGTTCAGGCTCCTGAAGTGGGTTCAGGCACCTGGGGTTCCAAGGTCAGGCGACCGAGATGCCTTGGCCAACTTGCTGTGTTTTCCCATTAATTCTTCAAGCTACCGAACTTAATCTTTAGGCTCCTGAAGAAATTCTTCAGGCTACTGTGGGTGAGTTCAGGCTACTGAAGTCCCCTTTTTCTCAATTTTATTTTTCTAATTTCAAAATATGCTTTGCTCTTTTTATTGGGCCTTTTATAAAACATATTTTCCATGATTTCAAAAACATTTCTAAGTCCATGTAGGTTCCCTAATGATATACATGAAATGCATGAATCCTAAAGAAATTCTAAGTTATGTTGAGTCTCAAATTAAATCATATGAAAATGTAAGTACATGAGTTCTAAATACCCATTCCCAAGATGTTCTTGAACTTTGCCGCTTGCATCTTGATTCTCGTACTTTTTGAGTTTCAGGGATCTTGCCAAGATTTGTAAGCTTTACTTGAATGCTTCCATGACTTGTTCTCTTTCCGTGCATGCTTAATATGGTTTGTGTTCACAAACTCAATGCACAGATCAAATACCAAGTGATTTTTCATTATCAAAACAGGATTGGACTCGTAAAGTCAACACGTCCCTCTTTATTATTTAAATATTATTATTCTTCAGGTCATTACATGATACTTCCAATTGATCTTGCAAACAAACTCATCAGCCATTAAATATTAAAGTATTTGTCATAATCACAACGGGATATGACCTATAAGGTCAACAATCTCCCCCTTTTTGATGATGACAAATACCTTATGCAAAAGTGGGTATAGCCAAGAAAGGCTCCCTATGAAATTATGCATAAGAGAAATGTAAAGATTGTAAAAATGCAAACATTTCCTAAGGTACCCAATTTTGCCTAACTTCTCCCTCTTTTGGCAATAAAAAAAAGGGCCATGATGAATTTAAAGTATATAGGCGTGGCATTGAGTATGAATCATTTAAATACGAGATATAGTTGGGAATATTTTTTAGAAATTTTGGCAACATACTGTTTGGAAATAGAACATTTCCCAAAAATATTTGTATGGAAATGACTTGAATGAGTTCAAATGTACAATTTATCCACAACTAACAATTGAAATAGTTCAGTATGAATCAAAACATAAAAATAAAAAAATAATTATCAACATGCAAAAGATATGATAGTCATGCATTGCACCACACAAACAAACGCACAAAGAATAAAGCCATGATAAATTTAAACTTTTCAGAGCCGTAGATTTCTAGAACAAGTAGCTCCCCCTAAGTTGACGCACTCTATCAAAAGTCTATGTGACTTTTCTACTATGCATTAGACCTAGCTCACGTCTAATCTATATAAATCTATCTTCCTGAAGAGGTTTGGTGAAAATATCAGCCCACTGCTCATTAGTACATACAAACTCAAGTGCCACATCCCCTTTCTACACATGATCAAGGATGAAATGATGTCTAATCTCAATATGTTTAGTTCGTGAATGTGAGATAGGATTTTTAGAGATATTAATTGCACTGGTATTATCACATTTAATTGGAACCGTATCATAGTGCAATCCAAAATCCATGAGTTGTTGCTTCATGTAAAGCGTTTAAGCACGACAACTTCCAGCCGTAATATATTATGCTTCGGCTATGGATAAGGCAACTGAGTTCTGTTTCTTGGAGAACCATGAAACCAGAGATTCTCCTAAGTAATGATAGGTTTCGTTAGTACTCTTCCTATCAACCTTACTACTGGCAAAGTCAGCATCAGTGTAGCTAACAATCTCAAATGTCATATGCTTAGGGTACCATAAGCCTAATTCAACAGTTCCAACTAGGTACCTAAGAATTCTTTCGACTGCTAATAGATGAGAATCCTTAGGAGTAGCCTGAAACCTAGCACACATACACACACTAAACATGATATCAGGTCGATTAGCTATGAGCTATAAGAGACTACCAATCATGCCACGATATAGTTTTACATCAATAGGGATGCATTGCTCATCTTTATCAAGTTTGGTGGAAGAACTCATAAGAGTACCAAGAATTTTACCGTCTTCCATATTAGATTTCTTTATAAATTCCCTAAATATTTAGATTGGAATATAAAGGTTTCATGTTTAGCTTGTTTAATTTGAAGTCCTAAGAAGAAACTTGGTTCACCCATCATGCTCATTTCAAATTTACTTTGCATGCATTTGGCAAAGTCATTACACAATTCATCATTAGTTGCTCCAAAGATGATATCATCAACATATATTTGGACAAGGAGCATATTATCAATTTTAGTTTTGATAAAAAGTGTAGTGTCAAATTTGCCCCTAGTAAAACCATTATCTAGTAGGAAACCACTAAGTCTTTCATACCAAGCTCTAAGAGCTTATTTGAACCCGTACAAGGCTTTGGACAAATGGTAAACATGATTCGGATATTTATGATTTTCAAACCCAGGAGCTTGTTCTACATACACTTCTTCATTTATTTAGCCAATTAAGAAGGCACTTTTAACATCAATTTGTTACAATTTAAAGTTCTTAAAAGCAACATAAGCAAGCAACCTACGAATGGCTTCCATTCTAGCTACGGGAGCATAGGTTTCCTCAAAATCTACCCCTTCTTCCTGATTATATGCCTAGGCAACTAGTCTAACTTTATTTCTAGTAATTAACCCATTTTCATCCTTTTTATTTCTATAAACCCATTTAGTTCCAATAATGGTATGATCGTCAAGCCTAGGAACTAGGGTCTATACTTTGCTTCTTTCAAATTGGTTAAGCTCTTCCTGCATAGACATTACCCAAGACTCATCCTCTATAACTTCCTTAATGTTTTTGGGTTCTTCCTCGGATAAAAATGCAAAACGACTCACTAGGTTTCTTAAGGAAGATCATGTGGCGACACCACATGAAGGTTCACCTATAATTTGATCAAAAGGATGGTTCCTAATGAATTTCCAATCCCGAGGTAGTTCATGAACCTCACTTTCAACTTTATTTTCTTCAATTGATTTATCATTGATTTCTAAATTTTTGTCCATATTATTTTCAATTGATAGTTTATCTAATCCCTTTTTAATATCAATATCATCTTCATCATCTCTTTTAGAAAATGGATTAGATTCATCAAACACAACATGAATAGATTCAATAACAGTTAATGCGTTTTTATTAAAAATTTTATATGCTTTATAGTTAAGTGAGTAGCCGTAGAAAATACCTTCATCAGATTTAGAGTCAAATTTTCCTAAGTGGTCATTATCTCTAAGTACAAAGTACTTACAACCAAAGACATGAAAATAAGAAATATTAGGTCTATGGTTGTTCCACAGTTCATATGGAGTCTTATTAAGTGAGGGCCTGATTAATACTCTGTTCATTACACAACAAGTAGTGTTCACTGCATCGGCCTAGATATATTGGGGTAATTTGTGTTCATTAAGCATGGTCTTACCCATTTCTTGTAAGGACCTATTCTTTCTTTCTACAACTCCATTTTGTTGTGGGGTCCTCGGTGTAGAAAAATTATGTGAATTTCCCTTTAGGTCATAATAGTTTTCTATGCCATCATTTTTTAATTCAGTTCCTCTATCACTTCTTATGTGTGTGCTTTTGTAGCCTTTTTCATTCTAAATTCTTCTACATAGTTTAGTGAATTGTTCATAAGATTCATATTTTTGAGAAAAAAATAGCACCTATGTGAACCTAGAATAATCATCCACAATAACAAAATCATATAATTTTCCACCAAGACTTTGAACTTAATTAGGACCAAATAAATCCAAGTGTAGCATTTCAATGGGTCTAGTGGTGGATATGAATTTATTTTTCTTAAAGCTTGATTTAGTTTGCTTACCCATTTAACATGCATAAAAAATTTTATATTTCACAAGATGTGTTTTTGCGAAGCCTTTGACTAAATCCTTTTTCACAAGTTTTGACAAAAGATCCATACTAACATGTCTGAAGCGTCTATGCCACAACCAACTAGCTTCGTTTATTATAGAAAAGCATGTAACTTGTTGAGAGGCTAAATTATAAAAACTAGTGGTGTATACATTTTCATAACGTTCAGCAGTAAAAGGTACTTTGTTATCAGATTTACTCTCAACAATGCATTTGTCATTTTCAAAAGATACTTTATACCCTTTATCACACAATTGGAAAATACTTAACAAATTATGTTTCAAACCATAAACTAGTAATACATTATCAATAAGCAAGGAAGGTTCCCTACCAACGTTACCTACACCGATGATTCTGCCCTTTGCATTGTCCCTAAAAGTCACGTACCCTCCATCCTTGGGAGTGATGGATGCAAAATTGGCCTTGTTGCAGGTCATATGCCGTGAACAACCGCTATCTAAGTACCACTTTTTCTTGGATGAGGACGATCTCAAACACACCTGCAAGAAAATCGAAGTAACTGACGCTAGTCCCCAAATTTTGTTAGGTCCAAAGGGGTTAGTTCTTGATTAACTTTTGATTCTCCACACCTTTTTAATTTTTACATTCTTGTTTCTAAATGGACAATCAAACTGAATGTGACCAATCTGTTTGCATTTAAATCTGTTGGCCTAACAAGGCTTAACATCTTGTTTTGATACGAAAAAAACAAGTGAAACTTAACATATTTGTTGAGTAATGATATTTCAAACCTCACAAGGATCAAGCTTGAAAATGAAGCTTAACGCATGGATTTCAAGATGACATTTTAAAGCTTGAAGCATATGAGAGAGAGCTTGAAAGTATATCAAAGTTTGAAGAAAAACAAGAGATGCAAAAGAAAGCAAAGCAAAAGAAAGATAAAAGAAAAGACAAGCATGAAGACTCAAGTGCCAAGAATGTTCAAAATCTTAGTTAAGTCTTTATGTAAGTGCTTCATATTTTAAATATCTTTTGAAATATTATTGAAGCTCTTTTAAGGTTGAATATGGACTTAGATACCAGATTTTTAAAACCCTGGAATGTGTTTGACAAAGTTATATTTAAATCTTTCACGTAACCAAAGGATTTAAAAATGAAAAATGAAAGATTTTTGAAATGTTGACTAGTTTTCCGACTGACCAAAAAACACTGAGATTGGCCAGTTGATTGATAAAACATTAGAATGAATAACTGCCCAGTTGACTAATAGTTTGCACTGAGATTAGTCAGTCGACTGACACGCCCAGCCGACTAACCATTTTTGAACTGTGTCCAGTCAACCGACTGACATTTATTTGGGTTAAATTCTAAACAGACAGAAAGGTGTCACCCACTTGTCCAGCTGACTGATCCTGTGAAATACACTACCCAGTCGCCTGTCCAACCAACTGACTCTACGGGAATTTAAATTTTTAAACCTCAACAGAAAAATTTTAAAAATTAGTTTTTCAACTATGAACATTATAGAAACTTGGTGGACACTCCAAGTAACTTGGGGAACAAGGAAACTAATCCTAAAAAGTCTATAAATACTACCTTAATCCCAAGAAATTTAAAACCAAGCAATTACATAGCAAACTTGCATTCAATCTCTCAATCTCTCTCAAAGTTCTCTATTGCTCATACTCTTGCTGGAGGAAATCATCTAAATTGCTACTGAAACATCAACCTATGGTTCTCATACAGAGTTTTCTCAATCACAAAAGAACCCTTGATGATCTCTACTATTGAGCTTCAATTCTATTTCATATTGGTGTTTAAATTGTTCAAGTACATAGTGCTGAATTTGTACTAATCTACTCTGTTTGAGAGTGTTCTTGTATCCAGCTAATCTTTTGTATTCTTGCAGTATTTTTGATGATTCCAAGGTGTAATGGATCATTGGCTAAGAGTGGGGTATCGCTTAGAGAGACGGGCTCTAGCTTATTGAAGGAGTGAGCGAGTGAGGGGATATTGCTTGGAGAGGCGGGCTCTAGCCTACTGAAGGAGTGTGTAAATGGTGTTGTTCCGCTCGGCAAAGGAACTGGTTTAGGGAATCCTTTGGTGGTTTGCAAAAGGCAAGGATGTACGCTGGGTATAAGCCGAACCTCGTAAAGACCGTGGTCTCACTCTCTTTTTCCCTTGCTCTTTACTTTTAGCATATACAAACTATGTGGATGATTTAAATTTCTTAATCATATACACTACGTGGATTAGATATTAAATAAACTTAAGCTTAACTTGTTTTTGGGATTGTGGAAAAGGAAAGGGAGTATGTTGGTTGATCCATACTTTGCGAAAACCGTAAGGGAGTACGTTGATTGGTGAAATACCCAAAGACTCTTTAGCTGAAAGTTTATTTAACGTCCTAGGTTTTGGAAAGAGTATTGAATTTTATATTGCACTACATTTGGAGAAAGCAAACTCATTATCACAGGGCTTGAATCAGACTTTCATATATACACGGCTGCAAATAAACAAAAGCTGAATCTTATATCTTAGTTTGGATATTGTGGATTGATTGAAAAATTCATTGGTTTAGTTGATTGATTGGTTAATTGTTTAAGTACTCGTGTTTTTGATTGGATATTGTTTTAAGTATTTGTTGTGTATTTGATAAATCAACAAGAAGTCAAAAATTCTTAAAAAGAATTAAAAGAAAATTTTTAAATCCAATTCACCCCCCTCTTGGGACTACACCTTAGTTTTCATTTGGTATCTAAGCGGGGTTATAGCAAATCTTAATTAGTAGCTATGCAAAGATCTTAATGGCACACTTAGGCGTAGCTCCCATTGGAGAAGGACAATCCTCAACTAGGCCACCCATCTTTTGTGGTTTCAATTATACATTTTGGAAACAAAGGATGAGAATATATCTTCAAACTATGAACTAGAAAGCTTGGGAGGTTGTTATTGGCCTAAACAGGTCTTTCAATTGGTTTTGGTGATAACAAAAAAAGGACTATTTAACTTGGAAAGGTTGAGTTTTTGTGTTTCAAGAAATATGGATCAAGTATGGTTCAAGTGAAGTTCTAGTATGGTTCAAGTAAAGTTAAAGTATGGTTCAAGAAAAGATCAAGTGTGGTTCAAGTGAAAATAAAGTATGGGACAACTATTCAATAATCCAAAGAGAAACTAAGATATTTGAAGCTCAAGCAAATTTGTCAAAGAACCTCAAGAGCAAAGAATGAGAAAGAACTCAAGCATGTCTTATGAAGGCTTAGGAGACATATTTGTAAGTATTTCAAAAGCTAAAATATTGTTTGAAATATGTTTTGAAGCTTGTCAAATAAATTATGTGGACTTAAAGATCTATTTGAGAATTCTAAAATAAGTCTTGTATAAATAATAAGCGAGCGAATTAGTTTTTAAAGAAAAATATTTTCTAAAAACAGGTTCATGGCAGATCAGATGACAGAACTTTTCAGTTCAGATATCTGAAGTGGCAACTTCAGATGACTAAAATTCATGTTTAGATATCTGAAGAATTACTTCAAACATCTGAAGAATTACTTCAGACTTCTGAAGATTAAGTGCAGACGTCTGAAGTTTTTATGGGTCAAAACATAAAAAGACAGTAGCAGTTCAGACGTCTGAACTCGCAACTTCAGACATCTGAACCTGGCACCTCAGACGTTTGAACCCTATCTTCAAACATCTGACCCTGTATCTAGTTCTATTTTTAAAGAGTTTCAGGACCTTTAGACGTCTGACCTCGAAACCTCAGACATCTGAATAGTGTTCAATGAGCAAAATTTTAAAAATCTTATTTTTTAAAATATAGTTGTTTGAACCCCAAATTTTCTAACAACTTGAGAACTCTTTAATGAAACTTTTGCAACAAGGAAACTTGCTTTAAAGCCTATAAATACATGGTTCTTATTACTCAAAAACGCACCAAGCATTGAAAATCTCTCAAGCTCTCTTGCTCTCAAAATCCCTCTTTGATCAATCTCTTGCAAGCTGAAAGTATAGTTGTTATGATACTCTTACTCATCAATTCTTGAAGAAAGATTACTGATTTCTCATCTGGAGAAAAGGAATTTGGTGAAATTCTTGTAAAGCTTCAAAAGTGTATTTCTTTCTTGATATTTATCTTTTGAAGTACATAGTTTTTATTTGTACTAATCTGCTATTTGTGTGAGCATCTTTTGTACACCAACTTTTTGATATCTCTCTTGTAGATTTCGGATGATTCTAGGTTATTTGATCGTTGACCAAACAAGGGTATATTGTTTGGAGACGACGGGCTCGAACCTTGACCAAGGAGTGGTTGTAAACAGGCGTTGTTCCACCCGGTAAAGAAATTGCTATAGTGGAACCCTTCAGTGTTTTGCCAAGGGCGAGGACATAGGCTGTGTTGAAGATGAACCTCGTAAAAAATATTGTGTCTTTCTATTTTCTTTACTTTATATTTTGTACTTGCTATTGTTGTATGATTTAAAAGTGCAGGTTGCAGCTTTTAAAGTGAGAAAGAAACAAAGACTCTTGATATTTAGAAAGTACGTTTTGATTAACCGTTTGCGGAAACCCAAAAGCAAGTACGTTGGTTAATCTCCAAAAATCTTAATCGAGAGAAGTGCACACTAAGAGCTTACTCAAAGAAGGTGGTAAACATTTACAGGGAAATTAACAAAAGCACTTATATTCTTGGTTGAGTGGTTGAATTACTTTTGTTTCAATGATTGGTTTGTTAATTTCAGTATTTTCAAGTGTGATTATCAGTTATCAATTGTGTTTTTCTTAGTATCATGGGTAAAAAATTTAAAAATCATTAAAATAAAAAAGAATCCAATTCACCCCACCTCTTGGGAAGTTATTCCTAATTTCAATTGGTATCATAGCCTAGTTATAGAAATTCCTAACAAGAAACTATAAAAAGATCTAATGTCAAATATTGGAGTAGCACCCTTCGGTGAAGGTCAATCTTTAACCCGTCCACCAATCTTTTGTGGACACAATTATACCTTTTGGAAAAAGAGGATGGAAATATATCTCCAACACATAGATTGGAAAGCATGGGAAGCTGTTATGGATAGAAATCTTATCCCCACTAAGATAGTTGATGGAAAACATATTCCAAAAGACAAGAAAGCTTTGACTGAATCAGATTATAAAATGCGTCAAATAAATGCAAGTGCTATTAATGCATTATATTGTGCATTAGATGCTAATGAATTTAACCGAGTCATGGCTTGCAAAACAGTTTAGGAGATTTGGGACAAACTAGAAGTAACCTATGAAGGAACTATTGATGTTAGAGATAATAGGATAGACATGTTAACTAGTGAATATGAAGCATTCAAGATGAATTCTGATGAAACAATATCAAGCAGGAACACCAGATTTACCCACATAATAAACTTCTTAAGTGCCTTAGGAGAAACCTATACTACCTTTGAAATGATCAGAAAAATTCTAAGAGGCCTTCCCTCTGTTTGGGAACCAAAGGCTACAGCTATCACAGAAGGTAGAAACCTTAAGACTACTTCTTTGGATGAACTCATAGGCTCACTTCTCACCTATGAAATGGCCTTGAAAGAAAGGAATCCTGAACCAAAGTATAAAAGATCTATAGCACTAAAAGCAACTAAGAAAGTGAAACAAGTAACTTAGATCAAGATGAATTGGAATTCATTACCAAGAGACTAGGAAAATTCTATAGAAGAAATAAAAGGTTTCCTAGAAAGTTTAATAAAAAGAAAACCGAAAAAGGAGATACAAGTAGGAAAGAAAATAAAGGTAAGAATGAACCACCAATTTGTTATCATTGCAAAAAACCAAGGCATATCAAACTGGACTGCCCGTTGTTCAAGAAAGGCAAGAAGAAAAAGAAGGATGCTATAAAGGCTACTTGGGATAACTCAAGCTCCAGAAAAACTGAAATTGAATCAAGTGAACAATAGATGGCAAATATATGCTTCATGGCGAATGACGAAGAGGTAAATTCTTATTACTCTTCAACCGATTCTCAAAATGAGTCTTGTGATGAGTCGTGTGATAGCTTGCCTTCTTATAAGGAATTACAAGCTGAATTATTCTCACTACATAAAAGATTCATAAAAGTTTCTAAAAGAAATAGAACTTTGAAAGATCAAAATCAAGAACTAGTAAAGCAACTTGAATCATTCAAAGCTATTGAAGAAGAAAGAAATACTTGTATTAAGAAGTTGGAAGAAGAAATAAATGTAGCAAAACAAGAGTTAGATAAAACTCATAAAGATGACTTGAATAAAAAGGATTTAGAAATAAATGAACTCAAAAAGGTAGTTGAGGATAAAGAAAAGATTATCTATAATTTTACTAAAGGTAAAGAAAACTTTGAAAAGATGATTTGACAGCAAAGGCTTCATGGAAACAAAGAAGGAATAGGCTACAACGGTAAAGCAAATAAAAGGAATAAAAATCTATACATGGGATATTTTGTTAAGGAAGCTAAGTCTTATGCTAGCACTTCATCAAATAACAAACATGAACACACCACTTGCTATATGTGCAAGACTAAAGGTCATGTGATGTTTAATTGCCCATTAAAAAGAAAATATGTTAAAGTTCAAGGAGAATGGAAAGCAAATAGTGGAACCAACAAAAAAACAAAGAAAGTCAAAAGAATTTGGGTTCCAAAAACTAACACATAGTATCCCTCATTGCAGGTTTGCCTTAGGACAACAACGACAACGGACAAATGGTACTTGGACAGCGGATGGTCAAGGCATATGACCGGTGACAAGACCAAGTTTACTACTTTAAAATAAAAGGATGGGGGATACGTCACCTTCGGCGACAATGCCAAAGGTAAATATATTGGTATCGGAAAAATTGGTAAAGAACCTTCACTCACTATAGATAATGTGCTATTAGTGGAAGGACTAAAACACAATCTTTTAAGTATTAGTCAACTAATTGATAAAGGGTTCAAAGTAATTTTCATGAAAGAAAAATGTGTTATAGAAAAAATAACTGCATTTGGAAAATCCTTTTTTTGGTGCTTTTCATTCCAAAAATAATTTTAACCATTTTTAAATATCTTTTGACATTATAAAAATATTTCCTAATTATTTTAAAAGGTATCTAGGTCGAAGAAATTCACCTAAGAGCTTCTTGTATCCATATTGAAATCGAATGAAGTACTTACATAAAGACTTCTTAGATTTTTTTGACATTCTTTAACACTTAAGTCTTCAAGCTTTGTCTTGGCCCTTTCTTCAAGCTTTAATATCAAGTTCATCCTCTCATATATCATTCATGCCTTTAAGTATTCTTTAAGCTTCATATGATCATGTTCCTTTGGAATATAAGCTTCAATTGATCCTTATGAGTACGTGACCTTGCTTTCACATATGTGAGATCTGAAATATCATCACTCAACCAAATATATTAAGTTCCACATATTTGTTAACATCAAAATAGGATGTTAAGCCTTGTAAGGCCAACAGAGAGCTTACATCCAAATCAAGTGATCTAAAGAAAGCTAAACAAATAAAAATTTGTCAAATTCTGTGAAAGCACAAAGAATGTTGAAGCTCAAGACAAGATGGACTCAAAGCCCTTACATAAAGTCTTCAAGAGTTGAAAGTTTTAGAGTCTTGAGGAAATCTTATGTAAGTACTTCAAACTTAAAGTGAACATGAAAGCATTGAAGCTCTTTAGGAATAATCAAAGACCTAGAGACCTATTCTTAAGACCTTTCAAAATAATTTTCAAAATTACAAATTAAAAGGTCTGAAGAGAAAAAAAAGTTTTTGAAATAAAAGTCTTAAAAGAACAAAAATTTGAAATGCACAGGTGCCTGACCAAAAGACCTCTTGCGGCTGACCTTTATATGTCTCTTAAGATGGGCAAATAGAATGCTGCTAGATGCCTGAACTGGTCCTAATAGGTGCCTGACTATGCAATCTAAGGCACTTGACTATGTTTTCCCAAGTGACTAATAGTGCACTGACTTTCAAATCTAAACTAATTTTAATTCAACAGGCGCTTGACCCCTTTTTGATAGGTAATTGAAAATCGTATATTTTTAAAATATTCAGTGTGTTAAAGTTTCTATAATTTGTTTCTTGGGCTCCAAACTTCGTGTAAACTTGGAAAATGCTCCAAGTAAACTTGGGGAACAAGGAATACTCTTTTTAAACTCTATATATATAGCCCCCAAGGCAAAAGATTTAATTACCAGGAAATACTTTGAGCAATAAAATACTATCAGTTGTTCTCAACTCTCAAAGGCTCTCTTATTCACATCTTGCTGACATTCTCTAGTGAGTATTGCTAAGATTTATTCACTGAAATTGAGCACAAGGTCTGAATGGTTCAATCATAAAAAGAACAACCCGATGATAAATTTACTTTGAGTTTCAATTTCATTACATATTGATTTTTACTTTGAATTATATTAGTGATTTAAATTGTTAATGAGCTCTATCTGAAAGCATCTTTTGTACACAAGTTCTTGTTCTTATTCTTGTAGTTTTTGATAGTTCAAGGTTGATTGGATCATTGGACCAAGCATGGGGAATTGCCTAGAGAGGGGGATCCACCCTAAAGGAGGGTTTGTAAAAGGTTTGTTCCATCCAAAAAGGAACGGTATAGTGGAATCCTTAGGTGGTATTGGCCTAAGGCAAGGACGTAGGCTAGGTATAAGTCAAACCTCGTAAAAATCTCAGTCTCACTTTCTACCATTTCTCTTTATTTTCTGCATATATAAATTGTGTGGTGTGTATTTAAAGTGCAGGAAGCTAAAACCAAGGTTAAGAAGACTTTTGACTTAAGAAAGTACGTTGATTAATCCTTTGCGGAAACCTTAAAAGGAGTACGTTGATTAATCATTTTCAGAAACCTTAGTTGAAATAAAGCAAACAAATTTCATTAATAATAGGGCTTGAATAAAATTCACTCATGCAGGTCTATAACCAAACTCTTCTTCGAGTGTTTGGAATCAACAAATTACTGTAGTTTGTTTATTGTGATTGGTTGGATTATTTGGTTATTGTTAGCTTGGGTTGAGATTGTGTGTGGATTTTGGATTGGTTAAATATCTAAGCATCATTTTGTGTTTGCTAAATTAACAAAAGGTTGTTAATTCATAAAGAAAATTTTAATAACCCAATTCACCCCCCCTCTTGGGACTACACCTTCAGTCTCCATTCAGAAAGATTAGCAACAAGATTAGAGCTTTGTTTAAAAAAAAATTTCTCTAAAATTTCTAGAACTTCTCTTTCACGTACAAGCCTACATACTTCACCTTTGCTCACTCCCTTGCAAAAACATTTTTGGTGAGTGTATTGTGAGATTACTTACACTACCATTACAAGCTTATACTCTCATGTTTGTGATTGATTGTTGATTTTTGTGAGAGTTAAGCCCAAACATTTTCCCCACTGATTTAATTCATAAATTTATTTTGTGGGGAAAATTTTATAAGCTTGTGAGTCTTTACTCTTTTATTGCAAGACTCTTAAGCTTGTCTTGTGGGTTGAAGAAAATATTTTTGACAAGTTTGTTTTGAAAATATCTTTTGTGCCTGAACTTTCAAAAATAATTTTTAAGATATTTGATTATACTCTTGAAATCTTTCAAACATTATTTGTGGGTGATATATTTATATATATATTGTTTCAAAGAAACTTTGCTAATACACTCTCACACTTTGAATGCAATATTGACATTATCTTGAGACTAGTTTCACAATCTTCACTGAGCTTATAATATCCTATCATTTTGAAGTGCGTTGGTTATACTGGTACACATCTGCTTATTGGAGAAGTACTTATATTATACATGAAATTTGTATTGATTATTTGTTGTATTCTAGGCGTGGCCTGAAGGGGTGATAATCTAGCTCGTAAGGATTGTATGTAAAGGTTGAGGTTAGCTCTGGTAATTTGACCTAGTTGTAATCGGTGCCGCTCCACCCGTTAAGTGAGCATTAGTTATAATCCTCGGGCTTGCGAGTTGAGGCACAGACATAGGCACATTTTCCAAACCTTGATAACAAATCTGGTGTCATCGTTACTTTACTCGCTTTACTTACTGTGCATGTTTGGTTGATTTACTTGTGCAAATTTAATTAAAGTTGTAGTTATTGGTTTATTTTATATATGCTCTAGATTGACCCTAAGATTGTGAAATACTGTTGTTGGCTATTTGACGTAGGAGAAAAAAATTTTAAAATTGCTTTGAGAGCCTAGTTGCTTAGACTTAACCGTTTTTCTACAAAAAGGTCAAAATGGCTCATAATACTGTAACCCCTTTTCCTGAGGAACCCTTGTCCACACATCCTCCTTTTTTCAGCAGTGTGAATTACACCTTCATGAAACAAAGGATGAGCATTTACCTTCAAACTGTTGATTGGAAGGTGTTGAGAGTTGTCTCTAAAGGAATTTTTATTCCCATGAAAATTAAAATGTGGTTCGAGTACCTAAGATTGAGGAGGAATACATTGATGATGATATGAAAGCTATAAGTATAAATGCAACTGTAATGAATATTTTATACTGTGGACTTGATTTAAATGAATTCAATAGGGTCATGGCATGCTCAAGTGCCAAGGAAATTTGGGATAAGTTAGAGGTTATTTATGAAGGCACTAGAGATGTTAAGGATAGTAGAATTGATATGTTGACTAGTGAATATGAAGCATTCAGGATGAACACTAGTAAATCTATTAAGAGTATGTACACTCATTTCACTCATATCATTAACTCACTACATGCATTAGACAAGACATATCTTACATATGAGATGATTAGGAAATTTCTTAGGGGTTTGCCCCCTATTTGGAAAGCAAAGGCTACTGCTATAGCTGAGGGTAAAGACTTAAAAGCAATGTCCCTAGATGAACTAATAAGGTCACTCATCACATACGAGTTGGCCACTAATGAGAGAGTAAATGAGCAAAATAGAATAAAGAAGGTGACTACTTTGAAAACATCTACTAACACGTCTAGTGATTGTAGTGAACCAGAATGAGCAGATGACATGACTATTCTTAACAGAAAATTTAGTAGGTTTTTCACAAAGAATAGCAGGCCATATAGAAGGTTCAGAGATTCAGTATCTAAAAAGGTAGAACCAAGCAAAATAAAAGAAAAATCAAATTCTCACACATGCTATGACTGTAACAAAGTTGGGTATATCAAACCAGACTGTCCGTTGCTGAAAAAGAAATCGAAGAAAAAGAAGAAAGCAATGAAAGCTAGCATATTGTGGGACAAACAAAATAGCAGTGATTCAGACATTGACGGAAGTGACTCTGAGGTTGCTATCTGTGCTTGATTGCACACAATGATGAGGTATTATCATCATCATCTTCTTTATCTTCTTATTATCACTACAAAAAAAAACTTGCTTTTTGTGACGAAATTATTAGTGACGGATTTGAAACTGTCATTAATAGTTTCGTCACTAAAATCGAAAAAGATCATGGGAAAACATTTTTCACACAGAAATTATCCCGAGAAAGTATTAGCGATGATTTCTGTGGTATTAGTGATGGATTAAATCCGTTATTAAAAGACTCTAATTAGTGATGATTAAATAATCTTCACTCTATTGTTTAAAAAAAATAAACAAAATTTATTTTACAATATTAGTGATGGATTTGGGAACCGTCACTAATACTTCTTTTATTTGAAAAGATCAAAAAAAAATTATTTCACAATATTAGTGATGAATTTGAAGATTTATCACTATTAGCCCTTTATTAGTGATGGATTTTAGAATCACCACTAATACTTATTTTATTAGAAAAAATAAAAAAAATATATTTAACAATATTTTTGACGAATTTGAAGATTCGTCACTATTAGCCCATTATTAGTAACGGAATTGGAAACCGCCACTAAAACTTCTTTTATTTAATAAAAATGAAAAAAAAATTATTCAACACTATTAGTGACAAATCTTCAAATTCGTCACTAATAGCCACATATTAGTGATAGATTTGGGAACCATCACAAATGCTTCTTTTATTTAAAAAAAAATAAAAATAAATTATCAAACACTATTAGTGACAAATCTTCAAATTCGTCACTAATAGCAATGTATTACTGACAAATTTGGGAATCATCACTAATACTTCTTTTATTTAAAAAAATAAAAGAAATTATTAAACACTATTAGTGACGATTTTAAATATTCGTCACTGATAGTCTCAAATTGACAAACGCATGCGGGTTCCCCCTATCTCACTCCTTTCCCTCCAGTCCTCCTCATTTCCCTCCATTTCTCAATCTCTACATCCCTTAATCTCTCTGGTCTCTCTCTCTCTCAGTCACTCCATCTCTCAATCTCCCCGATCTCTCTCTCTTAGTCTCTCCATCTCTCTTCGTTGCCGCTGCTAACGCTCCACATCCGTCCCCATAGCCTTCACTGAGGAGATCAACTATCGGAAGCCTTCAAGGTATCTTTGAAATGGGATTTGAAGAATTTGTTTTTATGCTTTTATTTTTTTATGTTTATTATGTGTTTACGGTTGTTCTAGAGTTTTTTTTTTTCCCTAAAAAAAAAATATTTATTCCTCTTTGTGGTTGGTTTATTTTTTGGAAATGTTTCACGGGTTTACACTTTGTTGCTTTTAAATCTGAGATTTTTTTTGTAGGCTGTCTGTTTTGACCTAAATTTCATGGCTTACTTTCTTAAAAAAAAAAAAAAAAAAGAAATTACCTATCTCTGTAAAGGAGAATGAGGAGGTAAGCCACTGGCTCATACTCCCAATTTGGAGGGTGTGCTATCTGCTAACATGTTGTTGGCTCAATTGCTGAGGAAGCTCTTGGGGCAAAATTAAAAATACCCTCTAGATGGGTAGACTGTGATTGAGATAGTGAAAAATCATTTCTAAGTTTTTAGGTGATCATACAATATTTTGTGTATCTGCACAAATGAGTCCTTGGATTTTAAAAGTGTACAAAGAAATGCTTCGAATCATATTTGAATCAGACTTGTTCTAAAAATGTTTAGGTATTTTCAATTGTTTGTTGATACGGACGGAGGGAGAACTACTAAACCTATTACAATATTACACTTTGGAACGTCAGTGCGCAAATATGAATGCAGAATTTCTCCTATTTGAGACCTTATCTGCCGAGGAAAATTGGCATGACAATAGATATTTTGTTTTCAATTTTTTGGTATTTTATTGAAGCTTCATTCAACCGTAATCATCCCCGAGGAAATTGACAGACAAATGGTTGATGAGTGGTGGAATTTAATTTACCCTATCAAGATGTGATAAGAATTTGTTGAAATATTTGAAATTATTGAAATGAAAATAATCCTATGGATCTGTTTGAATATTTGAGGGTTACGAAATTTTATTCAAAGTATTCTTTCCTTTAGAAGTCTAAAAATTATAACTTTTAAGGCCCCAAAAAGCTGAAAATATGTATTTTATGGGATGGATTTTAGCGGAGAATCAAAGCACTTCTAGAGGAGTTAGGATTTTTTTTCCCCTTAATTTTTTGGGTAGAAGTTCGCACAATCTTTTTTTCTCTTCATATATGCTTTTCTTTTTAGTCGATGATTTTGCCTACAATTATTGCTATTAAAACTGTAACACAATTAAAGCATAACATATGAAAATGAACATGATTTTCTATTAAGGGGTTATTATGAAGCTTGCTTAATTATGATATATATCTGTGTGTGTGTGTGTGTGTGTGTGTGTGTGTGTATTACTGGACACAATTATTTGAACCTTTGTTCCTTCACTCTATTTTGATTGAATTTTGTTTGAGGAACCAAAGTTCTTGTTTGTCGTAAACAACGGGTCGAGGTCTACTATTCATATCTATCCAAAAATCTAAATTTTAGCTTTCTTGGGCAAGCATTCCAACTTTGTTTGCTAGGTCTCAACGCGTGTCATTTGAGGTTCGCATCATTTGGTATCAGAGCTTAGGCTCTAAAATAAGGTTTACTATCTTTTATCTTATGTTTTGTTTCATTGTTCTTATTTTGTGATGTGTAGCAAGTTGGAAAAAAAAAAAAAAAAAAAGGATACGTTTGAAAAGAAAAAAGAAGAAGGAGACAGTCAAAAAGAAAAGATAGCAAACAGATTTTTTTTCTTTTTTCCTACTCTGATTCGTTGTTTCTACAATATTTTCTTGTCATATTGGTTTAATATTACATGGAATGGATTCGAGGTCGAATCCTTTCGAAGAGTGGGGGAATGATGAGAATCAATAAGCACCATGGAAGGATCCATTACATGTTTCAATTGGGCCTATCATCAGAGCGAGATCCAAGAAGATCAAAGAAATACTTCACGGGCTGATTCAAGATATTTGGGCTTATTCAAAAATGGGGCACTCCAAGCATGGCCCAAAGAAAGATGAAGACTTACTAAATTTAATTCAAGTTTGTGATGGAGCTAATCTTGCTTAATGGTTTTAATCTCCTTATTAATAATTGTGTGTTAATTCAAATATGGGATTTGACTTAATGGTGTATTGCAAGGCAACTTAACTTGCATAGGATTTTAGTAAGTTGTGAGAGTCATTAATGTGTCTAGTAAGTTGGTATATTTAATGTTCTTGTCTCCCATGTTTGTATGGGAATTGCTAAGTATTTAATGTTCTTGTCTCCTATGTTTGTGTGGGAATTGTTAAGTGTTTAATGTCCTTGTTTCCCATACTAGCTATATATATCTTACCATTGTAAGAAGGAATAGAAGGGAATAAAAATGTGAGGCTTTAAGGCTTTGTTTCTTCTTGGTTCTTATGAAGAACTTTTTGAACTTATCGGGATTTCCCGTGGCGTTCACCAATGACTTATCAAACGGCTTTCCACCACCGTTTGTGGCGTCTTCCTTATACCAAGGTCCGTGTTTCACACTAAACAATGGGTTGAGGTCATATATACCAAAGTTCTTGTTTGTCGTAAACAACGGGTCGAGGTCTACCATTCATATCTATCCAAAAATATGAATTTTAGCTTTCTTGGGCAAGCATTCCAACTTTGTTTGCTAGGTCTCAACGCGTGTCGTTTGAGGTTCGCATCATTTTGTATCAGAGCTTAGGCTCTAAAATCAGGTTTACTATCTTTTATCTTATGTTTTGTTTCATTGTTCTTATTTTGTGATGTGTAGCAAGTTGGAAAAAAAAAAAAAAAAAAAGGATACGTTTGAAAAGAAAAAAAAAGAAAAAGAAAAAAGAAGAAGGAGACAGTAAAAAAGAAAAGATAGCAAACAGATTTTTTTTTTTTTCCTACTCTGATTCGTTGTTTCTACAATATTTTCTTGTCTTATTGGTTTAATATTACATGGAATGGATTCGAGGTCGAATCCTTTTGAAGAGTGGGGGAATGATGAGAATCAATAAGCACCATGGAAGGATCCATTACATGTTTCAATTGGGCCTATCATCAGAGCGAGATCCAAGAAGATCAAAGAAATACTTCACGGGCTGATTCAAGATATTTGGGCTTATTCAAAAATGGGGCACTCCAAGCATGGCCCAAAGAAAGATGAAGACTTACTAAATTTAATTCAAGTTTGTGATGGAGCTAATCTTGCTTAATGGTTTTAATCTCCTTATTAATAATTGTGTGTTAATTCAAATATGGGATTTGACTTAATGGTGTATTGCAAGGCAACTTAACTTGCATAGGATTTTAGTAAGTTGTGAGAGTCATTAATGTGTCTAGTAAGTTGGTATATTTAATGTTCTTGTCTCCCATGTTTGTATGGGAATTGCTAAGTATTTAATGTTCTTGTCTCCTATGTTTGTGTGGGAATTGTTAAGTGTTTAATGTCCTTGTTTCCCATACTAGCTATATATATCTTACCATTGTAAGAAGGAATAGAAGGGAATAAAAATGTGAGGCTTTAAGGCTTTGTTTCTTCTTGGTTCTTTTGAAGAACTTTTTGAACTTATCGGGATTTCCAGTGGCGTTCACCAATGACTTATCAAACGGCTTTCCACCACCGTTTGTGGCGTCTTCCTTATACCAAGGTCCGTGTTTCACACTAAACAATGGGTTGAGGTCATATATACCAAAGTTCTTGTTTGTCGTAAACAACGGGTCGAGGTCTACCATTCATATCTATCCAAAAATATGAATTTTAGCTTTCTTGGGCAAGCATTCCAACTTTGTTTGCTAGGTCTTAACGCGTGTCGTTTGAGGTTCGCATCATTTTGTATCAGAGCTTAGGCTCTAAAATCAGGTTTACTATCTTTTATCTTATGTTTTGTTTCATTGTTCTTATTTTGTGATGTGTAGCAAGTTGGAAAAAAAAAAAAAAAGGATACGTTTGAAAAGAAAAAAAAAGAAAAAGAAAAAAGAAGAAGGAGACAGTAAAAAAGAAAAGATAGCAAACAGATTTTTTTTTTTTTTCCTACTCTGATTCGTTGTTTCTACAATATTTTCTTGTCTTATTGGTTTAATATTACATGGAATGGATTCGAGGTCGAATCCTTTTGAAGAGTGGGGGAATGATGAGAATCAATAAGCACCATGGAAGGATCCATTACATGTTTCAATTGGGCCTATCATCAGAGCGAGATCCAAGAAGATCAAAGAAATACTTCACGGGCTGATTCAAGATATTTGGGCTTATTCAAAAATGGGGCACTCCAAGCATGGCCCAAGGAAAGATGAAGACTTACTAAATTTAATTCAAGTTTGTGATGGAGCTAATCTTGCTTAATGGTTTTAATCTCCTTATTAATAATTGTGTGTTAATTCAAATATGGGATTTGACTTAATGGTGTATTGCAAGGCAACTTAACTTGCATAGGATTTTAGTAAGTTGTGAGAGTCATTAATGTGTCTAGTAAGTTAGTATATTTAATGTTCTTGTCTCCCATGTTTGTATGGGAATTGCTAAGTATTTAATGTTCTTGTCTCCTATGTTTGTGTGGGAATTGTTAAGTGTTTAATGTCCTTGTTTCCCATACTAGCTATATATATCTTACCATTGTAAGAAGGAATAGAAGGGAATAAAAATGTGAGGCTTTAAGGCTTTGTTTCTTCTTGGTTCTTTTGAAGAACTTTTTGAACTTATCGGGATTTCCCGTGGCGTTCACCAATGACTTATCAAACGGCTTTGCACCACCGTTTGTGGCGTCTTCCTTATACCAAGGTCCGTGTTTCACACTAAACAATGGGTTGAGGTCATATATACCAAAGTTCTTGTTTGTCGTAAACAACGGGTCGAGGTCTACCATTCATATCTATCCAAAAATATGAATTTTAGCTTTCTTGGGCAAGCATTCCAACTTTGTCTGCTAGGTCTCAACGCGTGTCGTTTGAGGTTCGCATCATTTTGTGTCAGAGCTTAGGCTCTAAAATCAGGTTTACTATCTTTTATCTTATGTTTTGTTTCATTGTTCTTATTTTGTGATGTGTAGCAAGTTGGAAAAAAAAAAAAAAAAGGATACGTTTGAAAAGAAAAAAAAAGAAAAAGAAAAAAGAAGAAGGAGACAGTAAAAAAGAAAAGATAGCAAACAGATTTTTTTTTTTTTTTCCTACTCTGATTCGTTGTTTCTACAATATTTTCTTGTCTTATTGGTTTAATATTACATGGAATGGATTCGAGGTCGAATCCTTTTGAAGAGTGGGGGAATGATGAGAATCAATAAGCACCATGGAAGGATCCATTACATGTTTCAATTGGGCCTATCATCAGAGCGAGATCCAAGAAGATCAAAGAAATACTTCACGGGCTGATTCAAGATATTTGGGCTTATTCAAAAATGGGGCACTCCAAGCATGGCCCAAGGAAAGATGAAGACTTACTAAATTTAATTCAAGTTTGTGATGGAGCTAATCTTGCTTAATGGTTTTAATCTCCTTATTAATAATTGTGTGTTAATTCAAATATGGGATTTGACTTAATGGTGTATTGCAAGGCAACTTAACTTGCATAGGATTTTAGTAAGTTGTGAGAGTCATTAATGTGTCTAGTAAGTTGGTATATTTAATGTTCTTGTCTCCCATGTTTGTATGGGAATTGCTAAGTATTTAATGTTCTTGTCTCCTATGTTTGTGTGGGAATTGTTAAGTGTTTAATGTCCTTGTTTCCCATACTAGCTATATATATCTTACCATTGTAAGAAGGAATAGAAGGGAATAAAAATGTGAGGCTTTAAGGCTTTGTTTCTTCTTGGTTCTTTTGAAGAACTTTTTGAACTTATCAGGATTTCCCGTGGCGTTCACCAATGACTTATCAAACGGCTTTCCACCACCGTTTGTGGCGTCTTCCTTATACCAAGGTTTCGTGTTTAGCACTAAACAACGGGTTGAGGTCGTATATACCAAAGTTCTTGTTTGTCGTAAACAACGGGTCGAGGTCTACCATCCATATCTATCCAAAAATCTGAATTTTAGCTTTCTTGGGCAAGCATTCCAACTTTGTTTGCTGGGTCTCAACGCGTGTCGTTTGAGGTTCGCATCATTTTCAAGCGATGGGAGATCAAGCAAAAGCACATCCATACGATAAGATATCCCAAAAGGATTTGGAGGTGGTGTGTCGCCATTTATGTGACCCACACTATCAGGCTATGTGTTTGGATTATAATAACTACCTTTTCACATTGAAGTGGCTAGTAAAAAGTCATTATATCTTTTTTACAAGCTATATATGGAAAAAATGTTTTGAATCGCAGCAAACGCCCTACGAAGAATTGCGGTGGGTAGAGTTTATTCGTAAATCATCAAAGGGTAATTTATATATATAAAACTATCGGACCATTACATGAATTAATATTAATGATGTTTTATATGATAATGTAGCATGATCCCGAGACTGGTGCTGAGGAGCCGCTTTCGGATCTTTATCAGAGAACACACCAAAGGCGATCATGGGAGTGCGACGCTGTGCAGGGCAAACATGTAAGTCAAAGAAAATATTTACTTTAAATTTTGATTCAAAACATGGAAGTTGTATTCTTATTTCTTCCTTTTTATCATTTTCATGATTGAAAATAGGCGAAGATGGTTGAGCTGAGGGTTGCACCTGTTTTAGAGGGGAGACACCAAATAATAGATTACCACATAACCGCTCAGGTGCTTGGGAAAAGAGTGGGGCGTTGGGTGAAAGGTTTTGGAAGTGGATACATCGCCCCAACAACATCATCTTCTATGGGTGCGGCATCTCATGCTAAGATGGAATGAGCGCGTTAAGACACTGAGTCTCGGGAAAAGGAGATGGTTCAGCAGATGCATACGATGGAAACGGAGAACCAACAATTGAAAGACAAGGTGTGCAACGTTGAAGCCACGCTTGTAGCAATTCTGAATAGGCAAGCGCAGTTCAAACAAATGATGTGCAAATCTCGATTAGATGACACAGGTGGCTCCTCTAATTAGAAGTTATGTAAAACGTAGTTTGAACTGCATGCTGGTAGTTCTCTTGCTTGTTTAATTCTATTCATATGCTAAATTGTGAATTATTGGGAGATACCGGAATTGTATTGCTTGTGATGTTAGGACTTGATTTATCTTTTTAGCAATTTCATATATGCATAGATAGACCCTAAGTTGTGTACTACTATTGCTGGTTTAGCTAAACCTAGGAAGAACTTTTGTGACTTGTAGGTTTAGGAAATGTTCTATTCATAGACGGCATGCTGCTGAAAATTTGTTAAATTCCAATGCTTTCTTAACCTCCTCCCAAATAAATATTCCAAACACTATAGCCCACAAGTAATATAGAAGCCTCCCAACTCCTTAACTAAAGATTTAACAACATTAAACTCCCAACTTAATACCCAACTAGGGAAACCAAGATCAAAAGTATACACAAAATCTAGTCAAGATAAAGATCTTTATGTATGTATGTGAAAGTTAAGGTGTAGTCCCAAGAGCCGGGGGGGATAAACTGGGTTATTAAAAAAAAATTTAATTCTTTTTATTAATTCTTAACCTCTTGTTAATTTAGCAATCACACAACCAAACCTTAGTTTGTCCAATCAATCCATAAACACACTTAGACACAACACAAGTAATCAAAAATCAAACAATCAACTAATCAATCAATAACTAAAGTAATCAACCACTCAATCAAAATATAATATTCAAATCTTTGGCAAATCTCAGTTTTTTGCAAGAACTCAAGGTAGAGTTCGTTTGTGGCCCTATGAATATACTTTTTTTTCAAGCCCTGTAGTGAATGAAATTTATTTGCACTCTCTCAACTAAGATTTCCACAAATGATTAAACAATGTACCCCCCTTTGGGTTTCCACAAAAGTTTTATCAAAACTTACTTTCTTAAGTTAAGAGTTCTTCTTAATCCTTTTTAATTTCAGCAACCTGCACTTTGTATACACCACACAATATATATGTTTGTTGAAAAAAAAGAGAAAGGGTAGAGAATGACACTGATATATTTACGAGGTTTGGCTTATCCCCAGCCTACGTCCTCACCTTAGGCCAATACAACCTAAGGGTTCCACTTGAACACTCTTTTTCGGGTGGAGCAAACCTTTACAAATCCCTCCTTAAGGGTAGAGCCCCCTCTCCAAGCGATACCACACGTTCGATCACTCCTTCAATAGGCTAAAGCAACGCCTCTCCAAGCGATACCCCACACTTGGTCCAATGATCCAAACAACCCTTGAATCGTCAATCAATTATAAGAAACAAGAAATAATTCATGTGTAGAATAATACTCTCAAAAGAGCAGATTAGTACAATTTAAAGCACTATATACTTCAATATCAAATATAAAATTGAAATAGATTGAAGCTCAAGAGTAATTTCACCAAGTTTCTTCTTTTAGATGAGAATTAGAAATTAGAACTCAGAGTAAAATGATCAACACTTCAATTTTTCTCAGCAATTCAGATTCACAAAGAGTTGAGCATGAGAGAGCTTTGAGATAGTAAGTGTGCTTTCAGCTTTGAAATAGATTTTGATTTTGTTGGTGAGTTTTATTTACAAAAACCATGTATTTGTAGGCTCTTAAAAGTTATTTTCATGTTGCCCAAGATTACTTGGAGTGTTTCCCAAGTTTTCATAAAATTTGGAGCACAAGAAACATTAATTTGAACTTTTAAACTTTTAGAAAAATTAGTCGTTAGTAGACTGAAGTGTCGAGTTCAATCTTCTGAAGTACTTTAAAATATTGAAAAATTTAGTCTGGATACAGGGTTTGATGACTGGGCTAAAGGGTTTAGTCTTCGGAGGGTGTACTACCTCTTCTGTATTCCAACAGGAAATTCTTCAGAAAATTGAACTTATTCTTCAGTCTTCTGGAATTGCACCTTAGTTGTCTAGGTAGTCAATTTTCTGATTTTTCAGTTTAGTTTTCAGAAGTTCTTTGCTCTCTTGCTTTTAGTTCTCATAAAACATTTTATGGGTTTTGAAATAAGGTCTCTAAGTCCATAAATACCCCTAAAAAGCTTCAAAATATTTCACGAGATATTTTGATATGAAGTACTTACATCTTGATCTTAAAGCCTAAAACACTAATCTTCAAGTCTTCCATGGTATTTTTCTTTATGTCCCTTTTGACTTGAGCTTGAGTCAGCTTTAAGTTTCCACATACACTTTACTCATGTTGATGTTGCTTGAGCTTCCTTTGGATCACTCTACATATGAATGTGGCTTTTGAGTCCTTAGTGATGTTGAGCTTTCTATTGCTTTTCTTTTGAACTTTGTCTTTCCTAAAACATTGTCACTATAACAAACACATGTTAAATCATCCTTCATTTGTTATCATCAAAACAAGATTTGAAAGTCATGTTAGGCCTACAGTATGTATGTATGTTGTATGTATGTGTGTGTATATAAATTTAAATAGATCATAGTGTTTCAAAGATTCTTTTTTTTTTTTTTGTACCACTTATAAGATGCAGTCATTACTGGTTGGATTATTCTGAATTGTTTAGTGTAAACACCCAGCTTTGGAACATATCTCTATGAAAAATGTCCTATTTGCAGGGGAGATGTTGCCAAAATTTTTCAAAACTTATACTTTTGGAAAACATAATCCTATGGACTTTCATGCATATCATTGTCTTTATTTTTTAGTCTTAAGGTTGTCTTGAGCACATTGAGCATCTATATGATTCAAAAATATTGTGAATTTCATACTTTTGTGACTTGTAGGTTTGGGAAATGTTTTATTTATAGATGGCATACTGCCGAAATTTTGTTAAATTTCTTCCAAAATAATCAAAGCCATATGCCATATTTGTGAGAATGATGATAGTGTGTTGAATGTTAAAATATTTTTTAAAGGAGGTGTGAAGTTCAAATGAATTTTAAACTTCATCTCTAAATTTACTTTTACATATGCTAAGTGAAAATTCTATCAATAATGGACTCGTTTGCATTATTTGATTATTATAGTTGTTTTTGAGTCCTAAAAAAGCCATGTAAACCATTATCAACATCACATTTTATTTTTTCATAGGACTATAGTCTGATATAGATTGTTTGTGGGATGCATAAACATATTACATTATTTAATGCTGATTATATGAAGATCTTGTGCACTAATAAAATTCATTAATTACTAGTTGGATTATTGTGAACTGTTTAATGTAAATACCCAGGTTTTGAACATATCTCTATGGAAAATGTCATATTTACAAGGGAAATGCTACCAAAATTTCTCAAAACTGATAAAACTTAACTATTTAAAATAGTATCATTTTTAAAATTTTTTTTGAATGTCCAATTATTTTTCTATCAAATCATTAATACTTATAGTATGTATATAGTCAAAAATCGTATACTAAATTTTTTTTATATAATTATTAATTTGTATGGTTTGCGGCTGTCACACCATCAACACGATTTCCTACACTACAGAAGGATGCAACCTTTGATTTTTTATTTTTATTTTTTTGTTTTTTATTTTTTTGTTATTCGAACATATGTGACTCATGTATAAAACATTTGGAATTTGTATAATGTATTCGTATTTGATTTTGAATTAGAATTTTTAACAACTTATGAATCTTTTTAATAATTATGGTTTAATATTATTTATGCGAAAATGTAATTACAGATTTTCACAGGAATTAATGATTTAAAAAAATATTAATTTTAAATTATTGGCGATGTTTCTATGGATATTAGTGAAGGATCAAAATCGTCACTAATACTATACTATTAATGATGGATATTGTTCCTTCACTAAAGGCCAAGTATTAGTGACGGTTTTGATCTTTCACTAAAGCCCAACTATCAGTGATGAATTTGAAATCATCACTGATATTACACTATTACACTATTAGTGACGAATTATGATCTTTCACTAAAGGTTAATAAGTATTAGTGACGATTTTGATCCTTCAATAATACTCACTATTAGTGATGGTTTTAGGGTTCGTCACTAATAGTGGAGTATTAGTGATAGTTTTGATCATTCACTAATACTACACTATTAGTGACGATTTTGAAATTCGTCACTAATACCCTACTATTAGTAATGAATTTGTGCTGAGCCAATATAGAATTTATAGTGATGGTATTAGGGTTTTAGTAATAATTATAATCCATCACTAATACTACATTATTAGTGACGGTTTCAAAATTCGTCACTAATAATTAGTAGTAACGGCAGATATAACAACTAATTTAAAACCGTCACTAATACTTATAAACTCGACACTAATACTATTAGTGACTAGTATTAGTGAAGAATTTTTAAGTATTAGTGACGATTTTGATCCTTTACTAATAACCTTATTTTTTAAAGTGTATTCTGATGATGATGATTGTGATTTTGATAGCATGCCTATGTATAAAGAATTGCAGTATGAATACATTCATGCTCGTGTCTCTAAATTGATCAATAAGATGACCACGGAAAATGATATTTTGAAAAAGAAATGTGAAAATTGGTCAAAACTTTTTGAAATGGGAAAATGCGTTCACTCTACTTGGTAAAAAGAAAAGAATTCAAAAATGGCTGAAATTAAAAGAAAATTGGAGGATAGCTCCAAAATTATCTACAAATTTATAGAGGGCCAAAACAATTTTGAAAAAAATTCTTGGGGCCTAAAGAAATTTGCTTATTAAAGAAGGTCTCGGATTTAATGGCATTGGAAATGTAAGGTGAAATGATCTTTATTTAAGATATTTTACTCGTAATTAAAATCTTACATTCTACCTAAAGAATCATTCAGGAAAATAATATGTTATAAATGCAAATAGATAGGTCATATTCAATTTGACTGTCCTTTTAGAAATAAACATGTGAAAATTAAGAAAGTATGGAGAGTCAAAGGTGAACCAGGCACTTACCCCTTTGGACCCAATAGAATTTGGGGACCAACATCAATTAGTTAAATATTTTTCAGGTATGCTTAAGGTCATCCTCATCCAAGGACAAGTTGTATATGGATAGCGGATGCTCACGTCATATAACTGGCGATAAGGCCAAGTTCGCATCCATTGCTCCCAAGGAAGGAGGGTTCGTGACATTCAGGGGCAATGCAAAAGGTAGAATCATTGGAGTAGGTAAGTGTTGACCTTATTGGTCACGCCCGATTTTGATTATGACAAATACTCATTGTATATAATGAGTGTTTGAGGTTTTGTGTAGGAACTAAGAGTGATAAGATCAAGATGTGCACAAAGCAAGCAAAGCTTGAAGACCAATTTTTAATTCAGCATTGTAATATATTTATATTGGTTTGTAATAGTAAGTAGGTATTTGGTTTGTAATAAGCACACACAACACATGCATGATTTTCTATGTAAGCTCAAACAAACCATGAATGAGAATGGACTTAAGAAAGACCTTAGGGTTGGTGTCTTCAAATTGGACTTCAAGTGACCCTAGGACACACACATTTACACATTTTTCTATTAGGCACTTAAATAGGGCTTGTATGTTTCGAAACGGGACCGAAATGCACACATGGTGCACTTTCAGTCGACTAGCCAAGTTAGTTCAAAAGGCCCTGGTCGACCGAAACCTCCTGGGTCAAAATTTTGACCACTTGGTCGACCAAAGTAGGTAGTTCAAAAGGCCCTGGTCGATCGAAAATCTCCCTGGTCAATATTTTGACCATCTGGTCGACCAACCACTTTTGTACTCCAACTACTTGGTCGACCGGAGGGTCCTTAGGAGAATTCCCAACGGTCTGGTCGACCGAACCAAGCAGTTCAAAGTTCCTTGGTCGACCGAACCTCGAAAAATTAAGGAATCACCCTCTCCTGGTCGACCGAGCCTTCAATTCAAAAGTCCCCTGGTCGACTGAAGCATTTGAGACTTGGTTGATCGAAACGTTTCTAGTCGACCGGACCTCTCGGGTTGCCCTGATATTTTTCCGCAGTTAATATTTTTTAAACAGGGTTAAAATGCTCTAAACATCATTAAACTTTCCTAATAATGCCCAATAGGTCCCTAACGATCATATTTTCTCCCATGTCTATACATATGAGTTCATTTGAGAAAATTAGGAGTGATTAGCCACTTTGATTAGGGAAGAATTCTCTGAAAAATAAAAACCCTATACTACTCATTTTTGGGCCTCATTCACTCATGCTTATCGTTTAAAAGTGCATACATCATTTGTAAGTGGATTGAGTGTGTGTTTGGGAAGGTTTGCTCTCTTGATTATATTTGTTTGACACGATTTTCATGAGAGCCAAACCTAAGGTTTCTTAGGGGGTTTTTGCTAATAAGCCTATCCTAAGAAGACTTGCTTAAGCTTCTGAGTATTGCATTTGTGTTGCAATTTCTTAGGAAGCTTGTATTTGTCTTTGGGTTGCAAAATCATTTTCAAAACATACTCAAATATCTTGTGTGATTTATATTGATATATTTGCGAAAATATATTTGTGTTTGTAATAGTGGTCTTTGTTGCAATATTCATCAACTCACGTATCCTTTGTTGAATACAAAGATTGAACATCTTTTGCAAACCAAATATATATATATATATATATATATATATATATATTACTGGAGCATCATATGATTGAGGAAACCTGCTCATTGAAATATACATATTGTCTGGCTAGTATCTTTGTGTGAACTATTATATTGAACATATCTTGTGATACTAAGATTGTTTGTTTGACATTCTCACGTACGCAATACACCGATAGAAAATATTTTGAGAGTTGAACCATCTAAACCACATTGAGCTTACATATTGAATCATATTGTGGTGTATGTTATTGTGCGTATTTGGGTACATATTTGCTTTACACGAAAGCACAATCACTGTACCATTTGATTATATACACATTTGTTGTATATCCAGGCATGGGCCTGTAGAGGGAGACTAGCCCTGGAATAGTCCCAGATTGGCTTAGACCCGATTAGGAAAGCTAGGTGCGTTGTCTGGTTAAGGCGTGTTGGTTGAGGTCAGCCCCGCTAACTGACCTGGTTAAGGTTGAGGTCAGCCCTATGTTAATTTGACCTGGTTGTAAATGGTGCCGCTCCACCCTTAAGTGAGCTATTAGTGGAATCCTCCGGCTTGCGAGCTAGAGGCGGGGACGTAAGCACAGTTGGCCAAACCCCGATAACATATCGCGTGTTTGTTTATATTTCCGCACTTTATATTTACCGCACGTGTGTGTTATTATGTGAATGATGCATATGACTTAATTTCCACATTATATTTATCTACGCATTTGGAAATTGCATAGACAGACCCTAGGTTGTGTATATACTGTTGTTGGATAGATTAACCTAGGAGAAAAAGTTTAAAACTCCAATTCACCCCCCCCCCTCTTGGGAATACACCAATTCTAACAGTAAGGTTGGTAAGGAACCTTCCCTCGTTATTGATAATGTTTTATTAGTTGATGGTTTAAAGTATAACTTTCTGAGTATAAGTCAATTGTGTGATAAAGGTTATAGGGCGTCCTTTGAAAATGACAACTGCATTGTTGAAAATAAATCTGATAACAAAATTCTTTTTACTACTGATTGTCATGAAAATGTTTACACCTCCAGTTTTGATAACTTAGCTTCTTAGCATGTAACATGTTTTTCTACTATAAATGAAGCAAGTTGGTTGTGGCATAGACATATAGAGCATGCTAGCATGGATCTTTTGTCAAAACTTATGAAAAAGGACTTAGTTAAAGGCTTAGCAAAAACACCTTTTGTCAAAATAAAATTTGTGATGCATGTCAAATAGGTAAGCAAACAACATCAAGTTTTAAGAGAAAGAAAATCATATTCACCACTAGATCACTTGAAATGCTGCACTTAGACTTGTTTGGTCCTACTCAAGTTCAGAGTCTAGGAGGAAAATTGTATGCATTTGTAATTGTGGATGATTTTTCTAGGTTCATATGGGTACTATTTCTTGCACAAAAAGATGAATCATGTGATCGATTTACTAGACTTTGTAGAAGAATTAAAAATGAAAAGGGCTACAAAATAACACATATTAGAAGTGATAGGGGAGCTGAATTAAAAAATAATGGCATAGAAATTTACAATGACCTAGAGGGTATATCTCATAATTTCTCTGTACCTAAGACCCAACAGCAAAACGGTGTTATAGAAAGAAAGAATAGGTCCTTGTAAGAAATGGGTAGAACAATGCTTAATGAACATAAATTACCCAAATATTTCTGGGCCAAAGCAGTGAGTACTACTTGTTATGTAATGAACAAAGTATTAATCAGACTCTCCTTTAATAAGACTCTTTATGAATTATGGAATGACCATAGACCAAACATATATTATTATCATGTCTTTGGCTGTAAATGCTTTGTACTTAGGGATAATAAGCACTTAGGAAAGTTTGACTCAAAATCTGATGAAGGAATTTTTCTAGGTTATTCACTTAATAGTAAGGCTTACAGAGTATTTAATAAAATATTATTAAATGTTATTGAATCCATTCATGTTGTCTTTGATGAGTCTAATCCTTTTTCAAAAAAAGATTATGAAGATGATATTGAATTTAGAAGAGGATTAAAGAAGCTTTCCATTGAAAGTAGCGTAGATAAAGATTCAGAGATTAATGATAAATCAACCGAAGATAATAAAATTGAAAATGAGTTTTAGGAACTTCCTAGATATTGGAAATTTATTAGGAACCATCCCTTAGATCAAATCATAGGTGAAACCTCACGTGGTGTTGCCACGTGTGCTTCCTTAAGGAACCTGGTTAGTCATTTTGCATTTTTATCTCAGGAAGAACCTAACAATACTAAGGAGGCCAGAATGTCTATCCAGGAAGAGCTATATCAATTTGAAGGAAGCAAAATTTGGACCCTAGTTCCTAGACCTGACAATCATACTATTATTAGAACCAAATGGGTTTATAGAAACAAAAAGGATGAAAATGGTGTAGTGACTAGAAATAAAGCTAGGTTAGTGGCCTAGGGGTATAATTAGGAGAAAGGCATAGACTTTGAGGAAACATATGCTCTCATGGCTAGGATGGAAGCCATTCAAATTTCACTTGCATCTGCCGCTTTTAAAAACTTTAAACTGTATCAAATGGATGTTAAAAGCACCTTTTTAATGGATGTATATATGAGGAAGTCTATGTAGAAAAAACACCAAGTTTTGAAAACCATAAATATCCTAGTCATGTATATCAGTTGTATAAAGTCTTGTATGGATTAAAACAAGCTCCTAGAGCTTGGTATGAGAGGTTTAGTCGTTTTCTTCTACAAAATGGATTTACCAGAGAAAAAATTATGCTACACTTTTCATTAAATCTAAAAATGATCATATGCTCCTTGTACAAATATATGTTGATGATATTATCTTTGGAGCTACAAATGATGAACTATGTGATGAGTTTGCCAAATGCATGCAAAACGAATTTGAAATGAGCATGATGGGTGAACTAAGTTTCTTCGTAGTACTCCATATTAAACAAGCCAAACATGGGACTTTCATATGCCAATCAAAATATGTTAGGAACTTGCTCAAGAAATTTAATATGGAAAATGATAAAATTCTAGGAACTCCTATGAGCTCTTCCACTAGACTTGACAAAGATGAGCAAGGCATCCCTGTTGATGTCAGACTTTATCGTGGCATGATTGGTAGTCTCTTGTATCTTATTGCTAGCAGGCTTGACATTATGTTTAGTGTTTGTATGTGTGCTAGATTTCAGGCTGCACCTAAGGAGTCTCACTTGTTAGTAGTTAAGAGGATACTTATAGACCTTGTTGGGTCTATTGAGTTAGGTTTGTGGTACCCTAAGTATACTTCATTTGAGATTGTTAGTTACACGGATGCTAACTTTGATGGTAGTAAAGTAGATCAAAAAATCACTAGCGGCACTTTTCATTACTTAGGACAATCTTTGGTTTCTTGGTTCTCCAAGAAACAGAACTTTGTTTCGTTATCCACAACCAAAACTGAATATATTGTGGTTGGAAGTTGTTGTGCTCAAACGCTTTATATGAAGAAGCAACTTATGAACTTTGGGTTGCACTATGACACGGTTCCACTCAAATGTGATAACACTAGTGCAATCAATATTTCAAAGAATCCATCTCACATTCACGAACCAAACACATTGAAATTAGACATCATTTTATTCATGATCATGTGCAAAAGGAGGATGTGGCACTTAAGTTCGTGTGCATTGATGAATAGTGGGCTGACATATTCACAAAACCTCTTCAGAAGGATACATTTATACAAATTAGATGCAAGTTAGGTCTAATGCATACTAGAGATGCTCCCTAGAAATATGATAATGTGCACAAACTGAGAGGGAGCTATTTAACTTCGAAAACTACAACTCTAAAAATTTAAGTCTATCCTTGCTATACTTCATACTTTCTGAGATTATTTGTGTTTTTCATTTTGCACTACATGATTATTCTATCTCTTGATGTTGACAGTTATACTTATATTAACTGTTTTGATCCATACTAGATTGTTTGAGTTTATTGTTGTGGATTATTGTAAACCTGAAATGAATTAGGTCCTTGATATGCAAATATTTTTTTAGGAAATGCTCCACTTTCAAATGGCATGCTGTCGAAATTTCTAAAAATTCTTTTTCCAAAACCATATCTTGCATTTGAATGACTATTATCCATTGCTTACCTAGCTTTTATCTTTTCTACCTTAGCCCTCTTGCTGATGCCAAAAGGGGGAGAAGTAAGCCAAACTAGGTAAACATTTTGATTGCATGTATTCCTTTCCTTATATGCTTGAGCTTTAAACTTCCTTTATGCATATTCTCAGGAGGAGCCTTTTATGGCTATACCCACTTTTGCTTAAAGTATTCATCGTCATCAAAAAAGGGGAGAATGTTGACCTTATTGGTCATATCCTATTTTGATAATGACAAATATATTTGTATTTAATCTATGCCCTGAGCTTGTGTGCAGGATCACTCTATGCATGAAATGGAAAAGAATCATATCACTTGGTGATGTATAGTGAGTCCAAGGAAATGAAGACCAAATTGTTTACATTTTTATTTTATGTTGAAGTTAATTTGGGTTTGTAATAATCAAAGGGTTGTAATAATTAATACACTGCATGCATGGTAGGACTATAAGCTCGATGACCTTAGATCAACCCTAGGTCCTTACACATCACTTGCACAAAATCCCCTCTATCTTACAAATTATAACTATGCAAACAGGGGGTAAACTGTACTAAAAAATAAGACAAATTTTTAAGTTTGAAGGGGCTTCAACCAACTGAACTTGGCGCGTTAAAAATGCTTTGGTCGACTGAACTGACCAGAAGTCAACTTGTTGACTTCGCTTGGTCAACTATTTAGTTTTTGAACATATATTCCGCAGTTGACCGAACTGGCACATGTCTGACCCACAACAACTTAGTCGATGAAACTTCTAGTTCATTTGTGATTGAGTCGACAAAATCATATAAATAGTGGACTGAATTTTAGATATAGTCGACCGAAGCTCGAACGTTTTCAAAATCGTCTTGAATACGGTTTACCATATTCATAGTTCAAAATCTTTACGGTCAACCGAACCATGAATACAGCCAACCGAAACTCTCGGGTTGCCATATTTTTAATCGTGGTAATTGAAGTTAATTAAGGGTAAATTGGATTAAAAATTCATTAAACATTTTTAATAATACCCTTTATTTCCCAACACCCATATTTTCGTTAGAGGCTATATATATGTCTCCATTTGGAAAGATTAGCAACAAGATTAGAGCTTTGATTAAAAAAATTTTCTCTGAAATTTCTAGAGCTTCTCTTTCACATACAAGCCTATGACTCCACCTTTGCTCACTCCCTTGCAAAAACATTTTTGGTGAGAGTATTGTGAGATTACCTACACTACCACTACAAGCTTATACTCTCATATTTGTGATTGATTATTGATTTTAGTGAGAGTTAAGCCCAAACATTTTCTCTATCGATTTAATCCATAAATTTATTTTGTGGGGAAAATTTTATACACTTGTGAGTCTTTACACTTTTATTGCAAGACTCTTAAGCTTGTCTTGTGGGTTGAAGAAAATATTTTTGACAAGCTTGTTTTGCAAATATCTCTTGTTCTTGAACTTTAGAAATTAGTTTTTGAGATATTTGATTATACTCTTGAAATCTTTGAAACATTATCTGTGGTTGATATATTTATGTATATATTGTTTCAAAGAAACTTTGCTAATACACTCTCACACTTTGAATGCAATACTGACATTATCTTGAGAGTAGATTCACATATCTTCACTGAGCTTATAATATCCTATCATCTTGAAGTGCGTTGGTTATACTGGTACACATCTGCTTATTGGAGAAGCACGTATATTGTACATAAAATTTGTATTGATTATTTTTTGTATTCCAAGCGTGGCTTGAAGAGGTGATAATCTAACCCGTAAGGAATGTATGTAAAGGTTGAGGTCAGCCCTGGTAATTTGACCTGGTTGTAATTGGTGTTACTCCACCTGTTAAGTGAGCATTAGTGGATATCCTCGAGCTTGCGTGCTGAGGCGGGGATGTAGGCATATTTTCTGAACCTTGATAACACATCTTGTGTCATCATTGCTTTGCTCACTTTACTATACTGTGCATGCTTGGTTGATTTACTTGTGCAAATTTAATTACAATTGTAGTTATTGGTTTATTTTATATATGCTCTAAATTGACCCTAGGATTGTGAAATAATGCTGCTGGCTATTTAACCTATGAGAGAAAAATTTTAAAAATCTAATTCACCCCCTCTTGGGATTATAGTAAAGTCAACACGTTGAGTGGTTTCTAACAAATTTCCAAGCTCTAGGGAGTTCCTTATTTTCTTCTTCAGTTTTCATAGGCGCTTCTTGAGGTGATGACTCTTGATGATCATTTCTTATTTCTTTGGAATTTTCATTTTGTTCATATCTTAAGTTGCTCAAGTTCCCTTTCAACTATCGTGGTAGTCACTTGATCATCCAAGTCAACAACTATTTTGGGAGCAGAAGGGTCAGTTTCATAGAAAACAACATGTGTTGACTCTTGAATAGTTTGGGTTCTTTTATTAAACACTCTGTAAGCTTTACTGTTCATTACATACCCTAGAAAAATTCCTTCATCGAATTTTGAGTCAAATTTTGCTAAGTGGCCTCTATCATTTAAAATAAAACATTTGCATCCAAAGACCTTAAAGTGTGAGATGTTTGGTTTTCTACCCTTCCATATTTCATATGGGGTTTTGCCTATTTTGGATCTAATAATGACATAGTTACTAACATAGTAAGCTATACTAACGGCTTCAACCCAAAAAAATTGCGGAAGTTTGTGTTCATTTAGCATTGCTCTAGCCATTTCTTGGAGCATTGGGTTTTTTTCTTTCAACTAGTACATTCTGTTGTGGGGTCTTTGGTGTGGAGAAGTTGTGCAAATCACCATTTTCATTGCAAAAGTATTCAAGTTCGTTGTTTCTAAATTCTCTTCCCCTATCCTTTCTAATGTGAACAATTAGCATTCCTTTTTCATTTTGAACTTTTTTTTTAAAAAAATGAGTAAAAGCTTTGCAAGTCTCACTTTTTTTTGCAAGAAAAATAACCTAGGAAAATCTTGAGAAATCATCAACAATAAAAAACGCATACAATTTTCCGGTTTTGCTTGCAACATCATTTGGCCCAAATAGATCAAGGTGTATTAATTCTAAAGGTCATGAGGTGGAAATCATTTTCTTAGTTTTGAAAGATGATTTACTTTGTTTTCCATATTGGCAAGAATCACAACCTGTCTTTAATATAGTTGTCCTTAGGTAATGGTAGGCTCGCCAAGGCTTGGGTCCTTAACTACTAAAAATAATATTTATAAAGCCTAACTATTCCCAAGTTCAATAGAAAGTGAGGAAGTTGGGTCTCAATCTACAGGGACTAAACCGTGCAGTTGTAAACCTTTTCTCAATCAATTTATTAATGCCTTATGTAAAAATAAAGATAAAAGATGATATTTTGCAATGGGTGAAATCTAACCAACTAAAGAAAAGCAAGTAAAACCTATATTACCCTACTTCTACAAAGTTGTGTTAAGATAATGAATCAGGTGCTAGACTTCTTGCCTTTTACTATGTTCAACTAGAAATACATAAGAGTACTAACTTGAGCCGTTTCAAGTCGAAGCAGGAGACTGTCATTCGAGGGCATAGGGTAGTAAGGGTGCATCAGCCATCTAGAGCATGATTAGGAACCAGAGTATACCCTATCTCAATGATCAAAAACACCTCCATGTATTAGTAGCCAACTACTTGTATTGACTGAAGTAATAGTAGTGCTATTCCTTACTACAACCTTTCATCATTCATCAAAGCAATAAATCAAAAGCGGTAAAAGAAAGCATGTAAAATAAAGTGGTAAAGAGAAAGCAAGTAAAAGATCAATCTTTTCTATTTAGTATGTCTGTCACCAATTCCAAAAGGATCAAAAGAATGATCATTTTATATACACAGAGATTGCACAAATACCACCAGTTTCACAAGCCATCGGACACTTCGTGCACACACCAAAAGAGGAATTGAAATCTGCTCTACTTTTACTCTAACCTCGCTCTCAATGACGTCTTAGGTCTCTCACTAACCCAAAAGTGGCCAAAAGGGAACCCTGAGCTCATGTTCGTAGTGATTACTTATAGGCTCTAGTGTTTAGAAAGTTTGTTTCATAGTTTAGGAAAGTCTACAACATATATCGCGTAGAAGATCATCATTGTTGACCAAGTCGCTCCTATGTCTTCCTTAAGCGCGCCCTGGTCGATTCTCCCAAGAAAGCAGGGATTTGAATCTTCAGATTTGCTGACTCAGTCATGCTATGGGGTCTTGCTAGTCGAGTTGATGGTCGAGGCTTGCAGGATCTCGAACTTCAAAGAATCTTAGGAACTCAACATAGTCGCACCTCATGGCCTCTCTAGTCGAGCACATCATTGAGGCTATCAGTACATTCGATCTCAGTTCTGCCTCAGTATCTCAATGTGGTCACCCTTGAGATTCACTTGGTCGAGGACTTGGTCGACCCTTGCAGCAATTCTTCCTCAGTCTAAACCTTGGATTCTGCTAGTGAGGACTTGGTCACCCCTTGGATTGCTAGCCGCACCCCTTGGTCGAGCAAAGTCTTCTTTTCCTTTGATGATCTAGAGCTTCAGGAGTTTGGATGAGCATCTGATTTGAGCTTTGAATGTCATCTAATTCTCCGTTAGCTTCTCGTACACCTAATTCTTTAGTTTTAACCATGTTTTTCCTAAAACTACGAACAAACATTGCATAGCTCTGAACAATGATTACTCTGAGTAATTACATAATAAAACAAGGATAAAAAAAGGTAAATGAGGGTCTAAAATCATGCATTTTAGGGACTCATCAGGCAAGCCATTCACTAGTTCTTACGAGGATAATCTATGTAAGAGATCCATGCTAGCGTGACCTAACCTCCAATGACATAGCCAACTAGTTTCACTTGTTACGACCAAACATCTAACATCACAAGAATCAACGTCATCAAATTCAATGGTATAGATGTTTGATTCACGTTTGCCTACTAAGATAGTATTTCCATTTAAGTTAGTTAATAAGCATTGTGTGGACTGAAATAAAACATTTAGTCCTTTGTTGCATAGCTGACTAACACTTAACAAGTTATGTGTAAGTGTATCTACAAGTGCAACATTATCAATAGATAAAGATGAATTATCCATTTTACCTTTGTCGATGATTGTTCCCTTGGCATTGTCTCCAAATGTCACGAGCCCTTATTTCTTGTGGGAAAGAGAAGTAAATTTACTGGCATCTCCCGTCATGTGCCTTGAACACCCGCTGTCAAAGACCCACTTGTTCTTCATCGAGGAGGTCTTTAAGAAAACCTGAAAATAAAATTAGGTGATTTGTTTTGGTACCTAGTTTCGGGTCCTATGGGTTAGTGTTCTTGATCGCCCATACATAATTCTTTCCTTTTCCTCCATTTCCTCTAAAAGGACAAGTGAAGCGTACGTGACCTTTTTTTCACAGTAAAGGTAAGTTTTATTAGCATGCAAAAGGTTTGTTTTGGGTGCTAGATTTTTGCTTGGTAATGAGTTTCTTTCAACGCATAGATTAGTGAAACCAATAGATTTAGACAATGAGAAACGATAACCTAAACCTTCTTTGAAAATCCCAAATTTTTTAACCCCAAGTAATTTTTCAAAATTCTCCTTTCCATTGCTAAACTTATAGATGGTCTTGCTTTGGTCCTTAATTTTCCTTTTCAAAGACAAGTTTTCCTCAACACTTTCATCAATTTGGTTTTTCAAATTTTCAATTTTTTTTTTGGAAAAACTCATGATCTAATCGAGAACTTCATCAAGTTTTTCAATTTTTGATTTCAAAGACTTTCCTACAAGTATCTTCTAACTCATCATATGAAGAAGAGTATTCGTCATCGAAATTTACCTCATCTAGCTCATCCGCCATGAAGCAAAATTTTGCAACATCTTCTTCGTTTTCTCCGTCAGTAAAGAGTTCATCGAGCTCATCCCACTCGGTTTTGTTCATGGCCTTGTATTTCTTTTTATCCCCTTGCTAATTATTGCCTTTGTTTTTGGAAAGGAGAAATTAAGCCATTCGGTGTCCGGGCTTTCTTACAATTGTAGCACTTCAAGCTTGATTCTCCCTTATTCTTTTGCTTGCCGCCCTTCCTATTTAGCAAGAAATTTCTGATTCTTCTAGTGATGAGAGCTATTTCTTCATCATTTTCGCTCTCTTCTTCTTCCTTAATTTCCTTCTTACTTGCTGTATTTAAAACTAAGTCCATTGTCTTTTCCGTCTTTTCTACTTCAGCTGTAGCATCCTTCTTCTTGATCTTATAAGTCATGAGAGACCCAATGAGCTCATCAAAAGGGAACTTAGATAGGTCCTTTGCTTCTTCCATACCGTAGACTTTGCGTACCACAATTTCGGCAATGACCAAAGAACTTTCTGCATATTGTCTTCCATAGAGTATTCCCTACCAAGTGCTTTCAAGTCATTTGTTATATGTGTAAAACATGTAAACATGGAAGTGATTGACTCACCTTCATCCATTTTAAACATTTCATACTCTTTAACCAACATATAGATTTTTAACATTTTAACTTAAGACGTACCTTCATACCTTACCTGGAGCTTCTCCCACATTTCCTTTGCGGTGTTGCATTCGCAAATACGGTTGTACTCTTCATCACTCACAGCATAATAGTGAAAATTTTTTGTTTTGTAGTTTAGTTGAACCAACCTTGAGTCAGCGTCTGACAACTTCTTGTTTGGTATGAGCTCACCATTGTCATCTTTGAATACGTAATCTCCTTTGATGATCACATTCCACATTTCCAAGTCGTATGATTTGATGGAGATTGTCATTCGGTCTTTCCATACTGAGTAGTTGTTCCATTGAACAGTGGATGATTGATAGATTGTCCTTTGGAAAAAAACACCCACCATTTGATCTTTGTGCTCTAGATGTTTCTTTGAAAGTCAAGCTACTAGCTTTGATGCTACTTGTCGACCCCTGTGTTCATCTAGAGGGGGGTGAATAGACGTTCTTCATGGATAATCAATTTTTATACAAACAAAAAAATTCCTTGGCAAGAAGCAAGAGTGATATACCACAATATATTTGAAAGCAAATAAACACAAGCAAGTAAAGTAAGAAAGACAAGGGAAAGAGAAGATTAACACAGCGATATTAACGTGGTTTGAAACCAAGCCTACGTCTATGCCTTGAGTCCAATTCAAGGATTCTCAAATCCACTAAGCAATCCCCTTCAAGGAGGAGAAGCTTTTACAACACTGGTACAAAACCTAACTGCTCATAAGAGCTTCGACCTTAGGTGTTCACCAAGAACTACCTCAATGAAAACTCACCAAAAGCCTTCAAGATTCACAAACAACAATAAATAGACAGATTACAATACGGTGCTCCTTTTTGAGCTGGTGAAACAATATAAACCTCACACTACTCTCTTTTGCAAATGATGTGTAAACAGAGTAAGGAGCAAGAGAGCTTGAGAGCAAAAATGAAAACCCTAAAATGAATGTTCTTAACAACCAAAATGCTTAATTGATTCTCAATGAATGCTAAATGCTTATATTTAGAGCCAAAGAGATGAGAATGTCGCTGGCTATCCGTTGGGCATTAATGGAGAAAAGACAAGGCCAAAACTAGCTTTTATCACTCATTTATTACAATTAGCTCGAGCCCACTCATCGATGAGTAAATGGACTAGTCGACATGCCACATGCAAGAACCCATTGACGAATGCCCTGCTATCGTCGACAAGTCTTCACTGCAGGTCTCAAACAGGTCTCAATATCCCTTTGCCGACGATTCCTCTAATAACGTCGACGAGTCACCTTCGTACACTAGTCAACGAATCCCCTACATTCATTGACAAGTAACCTCTACAGTCTCTAACATGTCTCGTTATCTCTTCGTCAACTAATCCCATGCTATCATCAAAGAGTCCCTTGAGTATACTAGCCGATGGATCCCCTGTAGTCATGAACGAATCCCTTTGTTTTAGTACTTAAGGAAAGACCTAGATGAACTAGGACTGGTTCAAATGACATATTTACTTCTAATTATGTTCCAACCTAGTCCAAGTGTAGTTTTCACCCAATGTAAGATGTCTTGTTAATAAAACTCATTTTGAAACTCATTTGGACTTCTTATGCAGTGTGTGACTTGGTATTCATGTGTTAACTCGGTTAATGTTCTAACCTAATATGAACTATATGCAATTTGCTTAGCTCTTTCAAAGATATTCTTATACACATTATACGCACAAAAGTTATAGCATAAATCCTACCTCACACACAACCCAATAAGTATATAAAGAATACAGGCTTTCGTAAATGCTCTCGTTGGTTGTGCTTAGGTGTTCTATGCATATGCCTTGGTTATGACTCTTTGCTCAATGCCTCTTTGATAAATGTCTAACCCTTATTCTTGCATTGGTATTGTCATATTTATTTGAATTGAACTTTAGGAAAAATATTTGCTAGCTTGAGACCCACTAATGGGTTGTTATCATCAAAACAAGCTAGAAAGAAGAACCTTAGCCACTAGGGCTAACATATTTAACTACCAAAGATAAATTTGTAGCCTAACTAACCCAAGTTCAGTAGAACAATGAGTAAGTCAGGTGTCAATCCTTAGGGACTCTAGTTCAACTGTGCACAAATTTAAACTAGTTTACTATGCTTGAACAAAAGTAAAAGATGAAATTTTGGTTTGTCTTTTAATCTATGAAAGTAATTAAAAGTGAAATAAACTACTTATGGAATGACAATTCCATAGTTATGAATCCACCCTAGGTCTTTATTGAGCCATAACTTGGTTCAGTCAATTATTCCATAATAGGGTTTCAAATATAAGTAATTCACTCGAGTCACATAAGGTACCAGGTTCACACCAATCATTTGGAGCACGATTGGGAGAATGGGTTATACTCTATCCAGTGAACATAAGTTCCTTTTTAACGTAATACACTCAAGTAGCATAGGGTAGCAAGGTTCGCACCAATCTTTTAGAGCACGATCAGGAGAACGGAGTATACCCTATCCAGCGAACACTGATTCCTTTTCACAACCGTACCCTATTATGCACAATTTCCTAAATCCTAGCTATGTTGTTCTTAGCCTAGGGTTTCATCACAACCAGATAACTAAACTAATTTGCTACTCATGGTGCATGAAATCAAAGACAATGTATTAAAAGACAAAATTGAAAGCATGACTTTATTGAAATTCTAAATTGAAATACAAAGCATGAACAAACATACTTGAAATTGCAACTTGAAATTAAACAAAGTAGTAAATTGACAATGGAATTGAAATCTATTCTAAATGGCATCCAATCAGCACTCTAGGTTTGTCACAAACCAAATGAGGAACCAAAAAAAGAATTAATCTATGCTACAACTAATCTAACGACAACCCAACAGCACTGTAGGGTTTGTCACGGGACCAAAGAGGAACTATGAGAGACCCCTAATCAACTGTTGGAAGCTTGCTTTTATACAAATTAGGTTTCACACATGATCAATTTCAAATTAGGAAACTTTAGTCCAAAATCTCATGCAGCAGATTTATGAAAACGATAGCACTCGACTTGGTCGCACCCTGGACTTCTCCTTGTTGCACCCTGGTTGAGATATTCTAGAAATTCTTCAATTAATTCTTCGTTCAGCTGATTGTTTCCTCAACTTGGTCACACCCTAGACATTGATCTTTTGGTTGCGCCATGGTTGAAGCATTCTATGATTCTACTTGTAAATCAGCACTTTGGAGTATTTATATCTTGACCTGGTCGACTTTTGTGATTGCTGGTCGTACCACATAGTCAATTAGTATCATATTGCCCTAGATGGATCAAAACATTGGAAACCTAGTTGAGCACTTGGGTGAGCTTTGTGCTTCCTAGTTACTTCATTGGCTCCTTGCATTGCTTAAGTCCTCAGTTTAAGCTCCAATATCTTGAAACATCAAACACACCACGTGTAACTCCAAACAATGATAAAAAGGGATAATTACAACATAAATAAGAACATAACAAATGTAAATTGGGGCCTAAACTAACGCATTTTAGGAACACATCACAACTCCCAACTTACACTTTGCTAGTCCTTAGGCAAAGAAAAATTAAGAGAAACCTACAAAAGATAAACAAATTCCTACCTATCTCCTTTTATGTGGGAAACATGATTGCATTTACCATATGCAACAAGGCTTCAAACCCCTAAGTGACCTTAGTGGATGAGTTATAGTCTCGTGAAGGTTTCCAGGATGATACCCACAAACACCTATCCCAATGAATGTCAATTAAAAGATCAAATAAGTGACACAACTATAACACTTCACATACAGATATATATTCATCATTAAAAACATGCTCCTTTACAAATAACTCCATTATAAAGTTAACCCCAAAGCAAATTACCCTTACATGCCTCAACAAAATATAGCCATTAAGAATTCATAGCCCTTAGAAAATCAATCAGAAACTCATATTCAAAGTTAATATCATCATATAAATCTCAGTATAAATATGCATCATCACATGGCATGTGTAAAGTGAATGATTCATTTCACTTGGATAATCCTAGTACACCTATAGAATGGTTGTCTTGACTTGGCCTCACTAGTATACTCTGAAAAACACTCATGAAAATTGGTTTACTCTCGTACATGAGGAAAAACATGCATGATCAAACATCTCACATACATCGAAGAATCGATGAACAAAATGGAGTGAACTAGTCTTAAAAGAATGGAATTCTACCTAATATTGAGGTGCCAGGTCCTTCACCCTAGCACCTTATCACCTACTTGCCACATCCTACCATGACCACCCTAGTTTGATAATTCATAAACTACTTGTGAATCCATCCATATGCATCGGAGCACCTGAAGAAGCTTGATACTTGCCAATATTTGGTGTGTTGTCCCTAGCTTGGCCATTTTCTTTCTATTTTTCATTTTGTATTTGGAGCGGACATTTAAATCATTTTCATCATTTTCTATTTTTCTTTATTTTCTACTCATTCTTTTCTTTTTCTCATTTTCTTTCATTGCTAGCAAAGATAATCAATACAACTTATATTGGCTTCGTGCTACTGATAGAGAAGTAAGCTCAAAAAGAAAGTTCATGAATTATGCTCATTTCTAGGGGTGGCTTAATGCTCACGTTTTGAGAAGGTTATAAGACCTAGGTTTATATCTCTCCACTAGACATCACCTCTAGGCTAGCAAGTGCAAATAAAGAGACTAGCACACAAAGAATAACCTAAGAAGAAAAATTGACTTTTATGAACTCAGAGTTCATGTAAATAACTCTCACAAAAAATGAAAGGCTTAACAAAATCCTCACAAGTTGTCATAGTCGCCATAGTTGTTCTCTCAGTGCTCACAAGGACACCAAAGACAAAGCAAATCATGTGTAAGTGGGACTAAGCCTCGTAATCTACTATGTAAATACCAAAACTTATATAACAACATTAAAACTAATGAACTGACAATTAACTCGTATTAGGTTGTCAACAGGAAAGGCTGGCTACACCTCATGAAACTATGCACAAACAACTCACTTCTTTGTTAGTGATCATAATAAAGTTATTCGATAGATACAACATGAACATGTAACAAAGATGCTCTATAAAAGTATGTAAAAGGCCAAGATTGTGTTAAAAACAAGGATTACTGCATAAAGTTCTCACTGAAAGTTACGAAAACATGTCATATTTGTTCCCTACATGTAACGTGTAATGCCTTCCTAACCCCCATAACCCCTAACTTAAGACTTTAGTGTCCGCACCAAAGTAAAGAGAGAAAACACCTAGAAAGTAGAGGAAGGAGGCACTGCATGGTGATGAGAGGAAAACCAAGTGTACCCGCACAAACACGCACCCAGCATAAAACCAGAATACTAGAGATGAAAACACTAGTACACCAAGCCCAAATGACTAAAAGAAAGTCACCATTCATTCTATCATGCTTCGGGCAATACATACATATATGAAACACAAGGAAAAGCATAGTACAACTAAAATGATATGAAAGGTAACTAAAACAAATAGGAGATACAAAGCACAACTCAAATAGAAACAACAAAAATACAATGAAAAAGAAAATAAAAAAGTTGTGCTGCATTAAAAAGTCATCAACCACAGAGCCACCAGCGCCATTATTAGAGTGGCCAATCTCCATATGTATGGCCAGCTCGTCCTTAAACTCTTTAGCCCCACAAACAGTAAGTGATTTGCTAGCTATAGGAGTAGGTTATGGTGGGATAGGTGCACACTGTGGAGTAACAGATGATGCGTCCACCATGGCACACACTAGACTCTCTACGAAGCATCGTGTAGCAGGGGTAAGTGAATCTGTTAGTCGTGCTACAGCTAGAGGCACCGGAGGTATGGCGACATCGACAGATAGGATAAGCGTAGTCATCATATGCATGGTCGTAGCAGGTCCTGCACTGACATTTTCCACCTCTGTAAGCTTTATGGTGGCAACCCAGGACAATAGAATGGAAGCTGGCTTAATAGTGGGCGCCAGAGGACTCGTGGGGACCTCTGCCTCGCCCGCAGAAGGAACAGTTGGTGCAGTAGCCTCCTCAGGTGGAATCACTGTCTCACTCATGCTAGATTTCTCGATGTCAATCATCATGATCAGGCTTTTCGATGAGGCATCGCACAGAAGAAGAGATGGAGGGTGAGGCTACAAAGCGAGAGACTGAAGGACAAAAATTGTGGGATGGTGATGGCTAAGTTTGAGAGGGTGAACTCCATGAGTAGCGGTAGCTAGTGATGGAGAAACTGGAGATGGGGAAAGCCTAGGGGAAGTGGCTGCTAAGGCCTCAGTTGGCACATGGGGAGATAGGGAGTCTGCAAAGCCCAAAAGAACAACAAAATCTAAAGCACGTAGGAAGCAACCCAAAGGACATCAACTAGTATTTCGATCCCCTATCTCATCTTAGCCTGAGTCTCTGAAAGCTTATGCTACACCACTAACTAGAAACTCTAGAAATCCTAACACAATTGGCCCAAGCTATCCCCTGCCTAAGGCACAAAAGTTAGGGAAGCTGGGGGAGGAGGAGTCATTTCAGGTGGGGCAGCTGATGTGGAGGACACTACAACCGCCCTCTCCTTCTTCTTGGGAGCCCTAGGTGGTGGTGGTACTGGAGGATGTAGTTGCTTCTCAAGCCCGAGGTATAACTATAGGACAATGAACTTCGACCCCAATTTGCCATCAAAAGGTGTCCGTCGATTCGCCTTCAGTCACACAGTGGCCACCAGACTCTAACTCCAAGTCTTCTCATTAGTAACCTCTCCGATGTGAATATGCACATCAAGGTCAGCCAGGTTGATCTTCTTCCTCATCAGGATCACCATAATCTACTGGGCATATAGAATGAGGGGCTGCTTGGGCTCCCTGGTAGGCTAACCGTGCACTCGCCTAGGTGGTGGCTTCTTTCGTCCAGGGTGCTTCACGTTCCTCTCGTAGAACATGAGTATGTCCTCCAAATCAACTACGGGATGTCAATGGCCATATCCCTATGTACGACATAGAGGACTTACAGGTGGACGTCGTGCTACTGTAAGTAGTGCATGAATGCACAAATATTGTGTTGCGGAATAAGGTCGAGCAAGAGTAGGTAATCTGGCAAGCGATTTTTCCCCATGCACGTCCCCTTCTTGTTGACTTTTTGAGTGTGATCCATGTTTTGATGCTAACAAAGCATAAGTATATCATGTGTGTGCCTAGTACTTGTACATGTTCATAATTCAGAATGCACACATGAAACAAGAAAAATTGAAACCTGAAGGACTTAGAGGTTAAACATTATGGTGTATTCCATGAAGAAGTGAAGAGCAAAAAGAAGAAGAAGACAAGATGATTTTACTTGAAATGCATTTAGTTTAGACTTGTCTATAATAATGCATATCTTGCATAATGTGAATTGAATGCTCAAACAAGACTGTAGACAGACCTTAGGGGAACACAATCTTTCATGAAAAATCATTTTCTAAAATGATAAAATCTTATAAATTTTTTTTTAATTTTTAAATCAAATTTGGGCTAAAACCTTGATTTTAACTAACCTTTATTGACCGGCCCTTTTCTATTTTTAACGCCTTAGCCAAACGACCATATTTTGGCCTATTTTATATAGCCTCAGCCGACCAACCATATTTAAAGCTTCAAAGCCTCAATCGACCAACCTTAAGATTTTGGCTAGTTTCTAAAGAACAACCGACTTGCATAATAATGTTAAAAATGCTCAATCGACCGGCCTTTAATCTTAGCCAACTGGATCATTTGGCCAGCCGACCAAACCTATGAAGGTTTGAAAAATCACCCAAGGTTAGCCGATCGGTGGTGTACCCAATCGACTAGCCCTTTCAAAAATTGAAAAATATACTAAGACCAGCTGATTGGCATTGGCGCCAGTTGACCGAACCTCTCAGGTTTGGGCGATTTTTAGTGCTAATCCAAATTATATGTTAATTAAACAAATTTAAAAATTCCCTCCATGTCCCTAACGGTCAAAATTTTTTAGGAGTCTATGTATAGCCCATTCATAAGCTTAATTAGCAATGAGATTTGCACAAAAAATTTCTCAAAACTTTTTGCTCTCATTCTTATTCCTTCAAGCAAGAAATTTATGCTCTCTTCATTATTATTTAAAAAAAAAAAATCTTTTTAGAGAGCATTTGTTTTCCTTCACTTATTTCATTTGCAAGTTCATTACTCGAGAATTGTTGAAGGAATAATATTTTGGGGCATTTAATTCAAAAATTCATTTACTCTCAAACACTCTTTCATTTTGAAAATTATTTTTAGAGAGTAAAGCTTGAGTTTCTCCCACGTAATTTTCTTGATAAATATTTTTTGGGAAACTTGTTATAGCTGGTGAATCTTTGCACATCTATTGCAAGATTTCAAAAGCTCATATTCTTTGTTGCAAAATCTTTTTAAGCAAAAACCCATGCTTCCCTTCAACTATATTTTTGAATGTCATTGTTGGGAATATTTCTTAAGGGTTAAAGATCTTTGAAGTTTTTATTGCATACTCCATTTTAAATCAAAGATCATATATTTTCATTTGTTTGAAAAAATTAGTTGAAGGCGAGAACCCAAGGTACTCCTCCATCCTTCGTGAAAAATATTTTGGAGAAATATTTGTTGGGTTTGAATCTTTGAGTGTTTATCATATATAACTTTATTCAAAGATTGCAAAAATTTTATTGAGAAAAATACCCATACTTTCATATCTTGTGTGAGTGTAGTATAGAGCTTTATTGTGTACATCTATGCTTATTGTAGAAGTGCTTTATTTGTACAAAAGTTATTGAATATCCTTGTATTCTAGGTGTGGCCTGAAGAGGGAGACTCGCCTTGTGAGGAGTATTGGCTTGGCTCAAACCTGATTAGGTGAGCTAGGAGTTGCACCATCCTATAAAGTGTGCACAGTTTGGCTTAGCCTGGTAATTAAGCTGAGGTTTCTTCACCTCATAAGGAGAACTGGTTGTAGCTCAGCCCCGTAATTAATATAGGGAGTCTCCACCCAATAAGGAGAGTTGTATATGACATCGCTTCTCCAGGTTAAAGAGAGCATTTAGTGGAATACTTGAGCTGCTGGCTTAAGGCGGGGATGTAGGCAGGATTGGCCCAACCCCGATAACAAATATTGTGTCATCTCTTTATTTTTGTCACATTAATTTCTATACATGTATACTTTATTATTTATTATCTTGATTGTTTTACATACATGCAATGTTTATCTATGGAATTAGTAATTGCTTATAAAGACCCTAGGTTGAGAATACTGATTGTGATTTGAATTTAGCCTAGGAAGATTTTCAAATACCCAATTCACTCCTATTTTTGGGAATACACCATTCCTCACACTTCTGATACTTGCCACTGTCATAATATGATCAATGGAACATCTGGCGGATAATGTGGTGGAAGTCAGTAGAGTCGATGGCTGGCCAGGGGATGTTGTCACTCTCATTGTGTGACCACACTTGATCAATCATCTTAGACGTCAGCATGAACTTGATCCCCTGAACCTTTGTGAACCAGATGCCTATGATGGGATTATGTTGCACGTTTTTGTAGAATTCCCGCACCAACTTTGGATTATAAAAGGTGGTAGGCGGGGTCATGTAGTGGTTGAACTTCCTCTTCTCGAGGACCTCGATGCAACACTTCTTCTTAGAATGGGCTCAAATCTAGTCAAGCTAAAATTTGTACATTAGCTTGAAGTCATAGTCATCTTAGGTCATCCTCTTAGCCCTCTTCCCTTTTTTCTTTCTTCTCCTACTCTATCTAGGTAGCCCAAGAATTAGAACGGTGTGTCATGATCAAAAAGGCTAGAAGGAGATGATACGAATGCTATGAATGAAGAAGATTGAGGGATATATAGTCGGGGTGGTAGAGGAAGGGTGGAGAAGAGGATGAGACACAGACGCAATGAGAGGATAAGCCAAAAAGACTAAGCCTCCAAGAGGAACCCTCTGTGTCTAGGTGGATACTCATAGCCAAGGGAAGGAGAAAAGCTAGGGATGGTTGTCGGAGGTATGGAAGACACCGGCGAGGCTCGTTGAAGGTTATCGGAGGTAGGAAATGCTTGGGCGACCAAGTAGGGAAATGATGTGATAAACAGGTACGAAGAGAATGCAAGAAACAAGTGTTAGGGCTTTGTGGGAAGAAAGGAATTTAAATTATTTTTACATGTTCTACTAGGTCCCACCAGTTTGGTGCTAGTCGAGCCCTTCGTTGGCTCCCAACTTAAGATGGAAAGTAGGCTTTCGACCAGGTCATGCTAGTGTAGAGTGCTGGTCATGCCATGGTCAAACCCTTCGAGAATTTCAATGGTTACAGGCACACCTAAACTCGACCAAGTCACACCTATGTGAGGTGATGGTCATGCCTTGGTCGAATCGCTCTGGAAAAATTTTGAATTTTTGAAGTTTTAGGGGAAAAAATAGGGACCTAGTCACACCTGGTGGTCTGCTGGTCGAGACATGGTTGACCTATTCTATAAATAAGGCTACATTTTACTAATTAAAGACCATGAGGGGTGGACTTGGTCGCACCCAAGGAAGCCCTAGCTACACCTTGACTAAGACACTAACCTAAGACCTACTCTAATGACTCTAAACTCTAATAAACCCTACAATGTACATCCTAAAGACTTAAAGAATAAAGAAAATAAGAAAAACAAGTGGGTTGCTTCTTAGCAGCACTAAGTTTATCATCTTTAGCAAGACATAATGAATGCTTGTGTCGAGCTCACTCGGGTTCAATAATCGGAATGTCCTTGACTAGTCCCTTACCAACCCTCTCTTCACATGTCCAAAACCTACTCCCTAGGTTTGATATTGAGTGATAAATAATGGAGATATGCTCATACGAGTTATTTGGACCTAAGACGGAGGGTCGATCAAGCTATAGCATAGCCTCAAGGGGGATCTTTCAAAAGAATGGATGGGGCTACCTCGTCGGCACATTCGTCAATCATGTCTCTATCCAGATATTGGGCATCATAGTATGAGTGTTAGGAGGTGTGAAACACATTCAGCCAGAGCTTTATGTTGTCAAAGGATACATCCATGATCCCGGTCTGACATTGAATACAAGCACTAGACAAAGTTAAGAATGGTTGACCTAAAAGGACCGAGATAGGATCTTTGGCCAGGTCAGTATGTTCTATATCTAAGACAATGAAATCAACTGGGTAAAAGAACCTATTGACCTTTACTAAGACATCCTAAACAACACTCTGGGCCTTTTTAAAGATCGGTCAGTGAAACACAAGGTGACTGGGGTAGGCTTAAGCTCTCCTAAATCGAATTATTAGTAGTCGGCTCACTTTCTACCCCATACTGGCCTTTTTTGGGTTAACAAGGGGCTGACTTGGCAACTTACCCTTATCCCACTTACTCAAAAATATAACTAGTTGGCCCATGGTGGCCTCTAGCTTTGCTATGTACTGAGAGTGTGAATATATTATTTGCCAATCAACCTGATGATCAACCTTGATACCCTTAAGGGCTTTCAACACCATCTCCTGAAAAGACAATCATACTGAGGCTGAGGAGGTGTTGATTAATAAGCTGGTTGATGAGGGGTAAGCATGGGAGGATTTGGAGGATTTGAATTTTGGAATGGTTGAGGAGGTGGAGCATTAGGTGATTGCAGAGGTCTTCGAGCTAAAACCCAGAGCTTGTGGCCTATAAGAGAAGTTAGAATTTCTAATACACCTAGGATTGTACTTATTGGAGTATGGATCATTGACCGGTATGTCATACCAATTATGGGTGTCCTTAACTTCCTCCTACATAAATTCAGGTGTGGGAGGCGCACATGGGCAATTATAGGATCAAAGTATATGGCACATAACTTTTTACATGCCATCGGCTGAGGTGGGTATCATAAGGACAAGAATTGATCAAGTTTCTTCACAATGGTATGTAGAGTGGGTGCAAGTTCATAGCCGGTGGTTAACTCGTAGACTCTCCTAGGATGGGAAGAAGAAGGTTAGGAAGGTCTACGAGCAGCAATAGTATATTGCTAAGAATTCTTGGCGAGGGTCTCAAAAGGAGTCTAAGCCTCATTCTCATGTTTTGTGAGGAAAGTACCTGCACATGATGCATCGACCATGGATCTATCATTCTCAGCTAACCCCTAATAGAAGGTTTCAACTAATTGCCACCTCGGGACTTGGTGATGTGGGCATTTACGCAAAAGGTCCATAAAACCCTCTTACGACTCAAAAAATTGCTTAACATCTATCTTTGAGAAACTGGTGATAGCCTTCGTAAGCTGATTAGTCTTCCCAATGGGGAAGTACTTTTTGAGAAACTCATGTTGCATGGTAGCCCACATGGTCACCGAGTTTGGCTCTAAATAATTCAGCCAACATTCAGCTTTGTCTTTTAGAGAGAACGGAAATAGCCAAAGGCAGAGGGCATCATCACCAAAGTTTGATTTATGGATGGTGGAATAAATTTCGAGAAACTCATCCAAATGCTTGTATGAATTTTCAGTTGAATTCCCAAAGAAGTTGGGAAGCATCGAGATGGTGGAAATCTTGATTTCAAATTGAACTGCCACAACATTCGGGAATCGGATGGAAGATGATGAGGTGCATGCATTAGGGGTGAAATAGTCCCTCAAGTGCTGAAGAGGTTGCTCCTCCACTGCAAGTCAATGAGGAGCAAGAGGTTTTGGGTTTTGGTTTTGATTATGGAAAGCGGGAACCAGTTGGTGTTCGACCATGACTTTAGGTTAGGAGGTCTTAGCTAACTCTCAACCAAAAGTTGATTTCCTAACAGATCTATGGGATCTCTCAATCTTAGGGTCTATAGGTACGTGTTCAAGATCGAGAGATCTCAAACCCAGCATACAAAATTTAGCATAGAAAATCAAGTCTTCAAATATCAAACACAAATAAAACCAAAGAAAAATAAAAAAGAAAATAAAAATCATGCAATATACTATACTAAGATTTGGTTCACTGTCGTAACTAAGTCTCGGCAACTGCACCAAAATTTGGTAGGCTCGCCAAGGGTTGGGTCCTCAACTACCAAATATAAAATTTATAACCTAACTAACCCCAAGTTCAGTAGAACAATGAGTAAGTCGGTTGTCGATCCTCGGGGACTCTAGTGCAGCAGCACACCAATTTAATCTAGTTTACTACGCTTGGACAAAAGGAAAATATGGAATTTTTGTTTTTCTATTAATCTAAGAAAGCAATTAAAAGTGAATTAACCTACTTATGGAAAGGCAATTCACTGGTTATGAATCCACCCTAGGTCTTTACTGAGCCATAACTAGGGTTAGTCTATTATTTCATAATAGCATTTCAAAGATAAGTAATTCACTTTAGTGGCATAGGGTAGTCGGGTTCGCACCAATCGTCCAAAGCATGATCAGGAGAATGGGGTATACCCTCTCTAGCGAACACAAATTATTTTTTAATGTAATCCGCTCAAGTGGCATAGGGTAGCGAAGTTTGCACCAGTCGTCCGAAGCACAATCGGGAGAATGGTGTATACCTTATCCAGCAAACATGGATTCCTTTTCACAACCATACCATATTATGAACAATTTCCTGAATCCTTACTATGTTGTTATTAACCTAGGGTTTCATCACAACCAGAGAATTGAACTAATTAGCTACTCATAGTTCATAAAATTAAAGACAAAATTGAAAGCATGACTTTATTAAAATTTTGAATTGAAATGCAAAGCATGAACAAACGGAATTGAAATTGCAACTTGAAATTAAAAAAAAGCAATAAATTGAAAATTTAATTAAAATCTATTCTAAATGGCATCCAATCGGCACTCTAGGTTTTTCACGAACTAAAAGAGGAACCAAAAGGAGAATCAATCTACTCTACAACTAATCTAATGGCAACCCAACAACACTCTAAGGTTTGTCACGGGACCAAAGTGGAACTATGGAGACCTGTAATTGATTGTTCAAAGCTTGATTTTATACAAATTAGAGTTTACATGCTATCAATTTCAAATTAGGAAACTTTTGTCCAAAACCTCACGTAGTAGATTTCTGAACACGATAGTAGTCGACTTGGTCACACCCTGGACATCTCCTGGTCGCGTCCTGGTTGAGACATTCTAGAAAGTCTTTAACTAATTCTTTGTTCAGCTGATGCATTCCTCGATCTAGTCACACCCTGGACTTCTCCAAGTCATGCAATGGTCAAAGCATTCTTTGATTCTACTTGTAAATCAGCACTTTGGAGTCTTCATATCTTGACCTGGTCACCCCCTTGTGAGTGTTGGTCCAACCACATGGTTGAACATGATCATGTTGCTCTAGCTGCATCAAAGCCTTGGAGATCTGGTTGAGCACTTGGTTGAGCCTTGTGCTTCCCAGTTACTTCAATGGCTCATTGCATTGCTTAACACCTCAGTTTAAGCTTCAATTTCCTAAAATATGAAACCCACCACGTGTAACTCCGAACAATGATAAGAAGGAATAACTACAACATAAATAGGAACACAACATAGGTAAATGGGGACCTAAAATAGCACATTTTAGGAACACAACAATTTTATTTTTATTGTTGAGAATAGTTGGATTAGATGATGTTAATGATTGTGGTTTTGCTCCTCGAAGCAAAGATGACTATACATCATTCAACACACGCTCGCAAATTCCGCCAATTTATGGAAAAGAGTAATGTTAGTGTTGACCTTATTGGTCATACCCGGTTTTGATTATGACAAATACTTAGATATTTAATGTCTATCAAGTTTGTGTACAGGTTCATATTAGCAAGATCACTTGATGGCATGAGAAGACTTAAAGTCTAAAGACCCAGAAGATTTATTCTTATTGTAACTTACTTTACGCTCATTTGGGTCTATAATAGTAATATAGGAAAAGGTATGTAATAATCACTACATATCATGCATGTAGATGCAATAAGCTCAAAAGACCTTAGAAAGACCTTAGGTCCTTGCACATACACATAAGTTTTCCCCAAAAACACATATATTATCAACGAAATTAATTGAAGTAAAACTGGACTTATAGGGTAAAATCAGTGAGACTTCGGGTGACTGAATAGTTGTGTTCAAAACACTTCGTGTGACCAAACCATTGACTAATCAAAGTGTTGACTTGGTTTAGGGCGACCAAAACAAAAGGAACGTAGAGTCCCCGTTCAACTGAACCACAATTATGACTTTTCCCACCAACTCGACAGCACGAACTTCACGTTCAAAAATGCCTTGAGCTATCAAACACATGAGTTCAGTAAATCAAACTCTGGACCAGGTGACTAAACTTCAAACAGAATAGAAATCGCCTTCAATCAGCAAACCAAACCCACACTCAGGCACCCGAACTTCAAAAATCAACTTTTTTTATTATGACTGTTTGGGCAACTGAACCATGGGTCAAGCGCGCGTAACTCTCGGGTTGTTTTAGTTTTTATCGTGGTTATTTTAAGCTAAATAGGGTTAATTTTCATAAATGGTTTTAAAACAAATTTAATAATTTCCTATATATCCTCAATGATTATAATTTTAACCTATTCTATCTATAGGGGTTCATTTGCTTGGCTTCGCATGAGATTAGCCATTTGATTAGCAAAAAACTCTCTGAAAATGTCCAAATCATATTTTCTCACACAAAATCCATACACTCATATACTCCCATTCCCTTGTGACAACTAGCATTGTGAGTGTTTTATTCATTGTTGTATATTACTAGAAACCCTTATTTGCGTAGTGTTCACTTGATTTTTGGATTAAGGGTTTAGCTTGATTTTCCCCCTTGATTTTATTTAATAAATCTTCTATTGGGAAAAATCTTATAGCTTTTTGGTTCTTTGCATTATTATTGCAAGACTCATTAGGGCTTGTATTTTTGTGTGCAAAAATATTTTTACAAGCTCACATCTGAATATCTCCTTGTGCTTTGATATTGAGTAAATTATTTTTGAGATATTATAAATCACTATTGGTTTGAATCTTTGAAACCCTAAACTGAGATTGAGATTTTATCATTACTTAGTTTCAAAGATTTGCTTGTAGATACACTCTTGTGCTTGATTTGAGATAATCACCATTCTCAGTGTTGATTGCATATATACACCATTAAGCTTATTGTTCTTACTTTATTGGTGTGTTTTGATTATTACTGGTACAAATCTGCTTGATTAAGAAGCATTATATTTGTACGCATCTTGTATTGAAATACTATAGTATTCTGGGCATAGGCCTAAAGAGGGAGACTTCCCTGGAAAATGTCCCAGATTGGCTTAGACTCAGTTAGGAAAGCTAGGTGCACCATCCTCGTAAGGTGTAGTTGTAGGTTGAGGTCAGCCCTGGTAATTTGACCCGGTTGTAATCGGTGCCACTCCACCTGTTAAGTGAGCCGTAGTGGAATCCTCAGACTTGCGAGCTAGAGGCGAGGACATAGGTAGTATTGGTCGAACACCGATAACATTTCTTGTGCCTACTTTTAATTTCCGCACTTTAAATTTCAACACTTGAATGTTTGCGTTTATTTGTTTAAATATTTGATTGAGATTGCATAGAAAGACCCTAGGTTTTATAATACATCTAACATCTGGTTTAACCTTGGAATAAGTCTAAAATTCCAATTCATCCCCCCCCCCCCCCCCACTTGTGAATACACCAATTCCAACAATTGGTATCAGAGCCTCATTGCACTTGGCTTAACAGCTTTTTTAAAAGATCACAATGGCTCTCATTGGTGTATCCTCATTCAGAGAGGGACGATCACCTTCCAGTCCTCCATTATTTTGTGATGTTGATTACACTGCTTGGAAAATTAGAATGAACACATTTTTAAAATTAATGAACTGGAAGGTCTGGCAGGTGATTGTCAAAGGAATTTGTATGCTTGTAAATGGAAATGATATCACTTTGATGCATGCAAATTCATATGTCATGGACATGTTATATCTTGCATTAGATTCTAATATTTTTGTTGAGTTTTTGGCATGTAAAAGTGCATAGGAAATTTGAGATGAATTCAAAAAGAAATATGTAGAATCCTAAGGAAAGGAGACGACATCTCTAGAAGTGTCATGCTCAATTAATAATAATGTGGTAAATCATGAGGCAATTGCATTAATAGAAGTAGAGGTATATGATTCTATCTCTACCACTATTGATGATTCTTATGCTGAATGTTGTGATGGGTCACATGCTAAATCATCTGTTGAAAATATTGATATTTGTGCATGTGATGATTCAGGTGAAAAATATTGTCATATATACTATGATGAATCATCTATTGTTTTTGGTGATATTGATGCAAGCAATGATTCATATGAAAATGCTCATAATAATTCATGCGATGAATCATGTGTTGAATTGATAAATGAAAGCATACCCTTATGTGAAAAACTGGAAAATGTTTTATCAAAAATTCATAAATTTCTTGTTAAAGTGTCTAAACAAGAAACAATCTTGAAAAGGGAAAAAAAAGGTTGGCTAAACAATTAGGATATTTAAAAGAATATCATGCCATCATAGAAAAAGGAAAAATTAGGAAGGTCCTAAAAATCACTTGCTTAGAAGGAAAAATGGAAAATGATTTTGAATCAACATCCAAGGTTGCAAGTGAGAAGATTAGTTCAATTAAACCCTTAGGAGTCAAAAGAAATAAATCGTTCAAAAAGGGTTCATTTTATAAATCCCATAGTCATAAAAATTTTCATGCCTTATCTAGTAAAAATTGGGTATGTAAGCACAATCTTTCACATATATTCAAAACTTGCTTGCACCATAAAATGAAATGGCACTTTCAATCTACTTGTCCATCTAGAAGTGCCAGAGGCTTAGATAAAGAGAAGGCATGGATAGTTATGAAATCAAACCTTGTAGGATCTAAGGAAGACTAGATTCCAAAATATTTTAATCTTCCCTTAGTTCCTAGGTTTAGGGATTGTGATGACTATAGGCTTAGGGAGTGGTTTGGGGTTAAAGTATATAAACCTAGTATCTGCATTCACTTTCAATTGGACATGGCGTCTTTGCCAAGTCATTAATTTCAAATGCTTATCTCATGCTTAAAGATAAAACGTCTTAAGTTAAGCAACTGTTGCCCATCTTTCTAGTCTGTAGGTTAGGGGATCCATCTTACACTATATATCATCTAATCCTAAACTCACTAGTTAGTCTTAAAAGCCCAGACCAATGCTTAATCATCACACTAAGTATAAGCACTAATGATAATAAATTCTATATCTATCTTGAGCTAATAATAAGACATCCCTCTCACAATCAAGATTAGAAGCAACCACTAAGGGATTCAAGTTTTATTGATTAATTCAAAATATTCCATTTTGTGCTTAAAATATAAAAATCTTCTAATTTTGGCTTATCTCCTCCATAGGAAATCTTTACCAAACCACAATCATATTCGGTAAGGTTTCACCCATTCCTTGGCTAGTATCCTTGCTTCATATCTAAAGGATACTTTCCATTCTCTAAAGAGCTTTGTTCAAAAAATTCATATACACCTAAATTCTCTTTGGTAAGATGGGTTGGACATATTTACTTGCACAAAAATATTTTGAATGTTGTCCTACTCCTAAATACTCTTTTGAACATAATAGAAATTTAATCCTTAAGAGTATTTTATTCAAATTCCCTTCACAAGCTCTCAGACTTTAATTAAATCTTTTAAGAGCTTCAAATGATGTTGAATGGCTAAAGTGGGTCGCGCTAAGTCTCAATCTAGATGAATGCATAAAATTCAAGTTGACCTATGCACATGCAATTTAAATCGAATGTCATTTTGAACTCATGCCTCTCACATATTGAAAATCATAAGAAAAGAGGTAGACATAGACTTATCCACCTAGACGAATTTTCATTGTGACTTTTTAGTCCGATAAGTCTTAAGCATTCATCGCCAAGATTAGATGATTGAAAATCTTAAAACACTTGGCTAAAAATTTGAAAATTCAAAAAGGCATATAAATGAATAAGCGCATAAGTCAGGGGGAGCATTTATCTTCTATGGTTACAAATTGAAATGTTCTCTTATCCTTATATCATATCATATGCTCATATGCCTTTATGGGGACTGAATTGCACCTTGCTATCCATAGTGCACTGATTGATAAAAAATGTTGGATAGTTTTATTTTTCATGATTTGTATTTGAGCTACTTGACTGCATGTTTAGTCTAAAATCCCTCCTGCATGGCGGATGCAGTGATGTGAACTGCATGCTGGTAGTGGATCTTAGGTTTTTGCATGACTTATATGAATATATTGCTAAAAGCATCCATTTATCAGGTACAGGTTTTCTGGGAAAATGTTCAATTTACAGATGGCATGCTGCCGAAATTTCAACAAGAACTTTCCCAAAATAGAACCTTGTACATAGATGATTAGGATAAAATTAATGTTAAAATCTTTTTAAAAGGATGAGTTAAAACTGAATATATTAAACTTCATCCTAGCATAATCATCAAACGTTTAGAAAGGCTCAAATCCATCCCTATAGGAAGCGCATAAATGACCCATTTGCATCACTTTTGTCTACTAAAATATTGAGACTCTTTTGAAATCCTTGAACATTATATCTTGTGCTTAAAACTTTATCTTTTGATATGGAATGTTCTTGGGTCATGAACTCTATAGCATGCCTTAATATACACTTTTCTGATGCATCTATGGTCTATAGGGTCAACTATACTGATAGGGATAAATACTGTTGATTAATATTTAGTATAGTTGATTTTAAAGATTTAAATTGATTGCTTATACTATTGGCATAATGCAATTAGTATTTAACTGGAATAAGAAGTTTATTGCATCTAAACTAGGATTCCAATCAAAAGGGGGAGCATCTACATTACCCTGTTATGCTCACAAATATCTTTTAGCTTAGATCCGTTTTGAATCAAGTGTGGCATGTGCTTAAATGAAATGATCTTTGCCACATGTTGTTTGTGTTTGCCATATGATCCTTGCTTTAACTTGTCTGATATCTTTAGGATTATTGTGGTTGTGTTTTTCTGGTTATAATTTGTGTGCTTAAATGATAAACCAAAATTTTGATGCTTGCCTGTGACCTATTTTAAAGTTTCTTTTTCAACAATGCATCACTCCCAGTACTTCTTGATAGTATCATAAGGGGGATACATATTTGTATACATATATTTATATATACATATATACTTATTTTAATACTTTATGGCAAGAACTAATTTCAAAACCATATTTTTTTTGCCTTATTATTATTATTATTATTATTATTATTATATGTTTTTAAAATTGCATAACTGGTTCGGTAACTTCACATAAAAATGCATGCAAACTAGTTAGACTGTGTTTGTGAACAAACCAACCATTTGTTATCATATGTCATGTGCTTTAAACTCAAATCTTCCATAGATCTTATGATATGTTTCAATTGCAATGGTTTGTGTATATTTATGGTCTTGCCTTGTTTTCATGTCATTTAAATCATTTAAATGACTAGTTATATTGTTTGTATGGCTATTCTATTTTTTTGGATGATTGAAAATATACTTTTGTTTACTAATTTGATTATACTGGACTATTTGAGCTGGTAGTTGTAAATAAACTATTAATCTAAAACTCAATTAGGTCATTTCTATACAAGTACTTTTTTAGGAAAATGCTCTATTTTCAAACGGCATGCTGCCGAAATTTCTAAAAATTTTCCCAAACGTGTCTTGTATTTAAATGATTCATACTCAATGTCTATGCCTATGTGCTTTATGTTTATATTAACCTTTTTTATTGTTGTCATAATGGGGAGAAAGGGCAAAATTGGGTATTTTTTTTAGAAATATTTGAACTTTTAAATCTTAAAAAATTCTCAATAGTGCGTACTGTTAGGGGGAGCCTTTCAAGGCTGTACCCCCTTTTGCATGGTGTATTTGCCATCATCAAAAAGGAGGAGAATGTTGACCTTATTGGTCATACCTAGTTTTGATTATGACAAATACTCAGGTATTTAATGTCTATCAAGTTTGTGCACAGGTTCATATTTGTAAGATCACTTAATGGCATGAGAAGACTTGAAGTCTAAAGACCTAGAAGATTTATTCTTGTTGTAATTTATTTTATACTTATCCGAGTCTGTAATAGTAATATAGGAAAAGTTCTATAATAATCATTGCATATTATGCATATAGATGCAATAAGCTCAAAAGACCTTAGGTCCTTGCACATACACATAAGCTGTCCTAAAAAACACATATATTATGAGGGGAATTAATTGAAGTAAAACTGGACTTATAGGGTAAAATCAGTGAGGCTTCAATCGACCGAATAGTTGTGTTCAAAACATTTTGGGCGACCAAACCATTGACCAGTTAAAGTGTTGACTTGGTTTTGGGTGATCGAACCAAAAGGAAAGTAGCGCTCTCGGTCAACCGAACCACAATTCTGACATTTCCCACCAAATTGACCGTCCAAACTTCACGTTCAAAAATTTCTTGGGTTACTGAACACTTGAGTTCAGTAAAATGAACTCTGGACCAGGCAACCGAACCTCGGACATAATAGAAATCGCCTTCAGTTAGCACACCGAACCCACACTCAGGCATCCAAACTTCAAAAATCAACTTTTTCTATTTATCCTGTTCGGGTGACAAAACCATGGGTCAGGCGCCCGAAACTCTCAACTTGTTTTAATTTTTACCGTTGTTATTTTAAGTTAAACAGGGTTAATTTTCTTAAATGGTTTTAAAACAAATTTAATAATGCCCTACATATCTCCAACGATTATAATTTTAACCTATTCTATATATAAGGGTTCATTTGCTTGGATTGGCATGTGATTAGCCATTTGATTAGCAAAAGACTCTCTAAAAATTTCCAAATCTTATTTTCTCACACAAACTCCATACACCCATATACTCCCATTCCTTTGAGATACCTAGCATTGTGAGTGTTTTATTCATTGTTCTATATTACTAGAAATCCTCATTTGTGTAGTGTTTACTTGATTTTTGGATCAAGGGTTTAACTTGATTTTTCTCCTTGATTTTATTTAATAATTCTTTAATTGGGAAAAATCTTATAGCTTTGTTGGTCTTTGCATTATTATTGCAAGACTAATTAGGGCTTGTATTTTTTTGTGTAAAAATATTTTTATAAGCTCAAATCTGAATATCTCCTTGGGCTTTGATATTGAGAAAATTATTTTTGAGATATTCTAAATTTCTATTGGTTTGAATCTCTAAAACCCTAAATTGAGATAGAGAATTTATCATTACTTAGTTTCAAAGATTTGCTTGTAGTTACACTCTTGGGTTTGATTTGAGATAATCACTATTCTGAGTGTTGATTGCATATATACACCATTGAGCTTATTGTTCTTACATTATTGGTGTGTTCTGATTATTACTGGTGCAAATCTGCTTGATTAAGAAGCATTATATTTGTACACATCTTGTAATGAAATGCTGTTGTATTATAGGCGTGGGCCTAAAAAGGGAGACTTGCCCTGGTAAAAGTCCCGGATATGCTTAAACCCGGTTAGGAAAGCTAGGTGCACTGTCTTAGTAAGGTGTAGTTGTAGGTTGAGGTTAGCCCTGGTAATTTGAAAATCGGTGCCACTCCACCCATTAAGTGAGCCATAGTGGAATGTTCAGGCTTGCAAGCTAGAGGCGGGGACGTAGACAGTATTGGCCGAACCCCAATAACATTTCTTGTCCCTACTTTTAATTTCCGTACTTTAAATTTCAGCACTTGAATGTTTGTGTTTTATTATTTAAATTTTTTTATTAAGATTGCATAGAAAGAACCTAGGTTGTGAAATACTGCTAACATGTGGTTTAACCTAGGAATAAGTCTAAACTTCCAATTCATCCCCCTCTTAGGAATACACCAATTCTAACAATTAGTAACAAGGTGCGTTGGAGAATAAATTATAATTGTTACATAGTTGTATTCTACTTCTCACTTGAGTTTATAAACACACTGCATTTAAAATTTCTTTATTTCATTAAGTACACATTTTATCAATCTCATACAAAAGAAGAAGAAACCATCTTGGATTATTCCAGAAAACCCTGTTTCATTGTAAATAACATTTTAATTAGCTCGTAATGTTTAATTTTCCTTCATTTTTTATAATAGTTAAATTTGGAACCTAAACAAACCGTTCCTCAGGGGACTCCCCTAATACTACTTAGTGACACTCTTATACTTTGGAGTTGTTGACTCTATGAGTCCAATCTTATTTTGATAATGACAAAACACTTGGTATTTGACTTGTGCAATTGAGTCCGTGGATAGGATCATGATTTAGAATGCTGGTAAGCATGATATGAAAGCTATGAGGAACCTAAAGTACATATCACTTGCCTCAATCCATGGAACTAGAAAAGTGAAATGATGAAGAAGCAAGCTTCAAGTTTAAGATTTTCAATGGGAATGGGTATTTAGAATTGAATGTATTTACATATGTCATATGATATAATTCGAAGCTCAAATATTCCCTAGACTGGCCTTGGGACTCGTGCATTTCTCAAAAGATACATTTACATTAGTTCTAGGTTGAATAAATTTTTAGAGGCAAAATTTTAGAGGCTTCATCGACAAAACCCATGGCCTTGTCGATAAATGCATAAAGACCACTCAGCGATGAACAATTTTTTTCTTGTCAACGAAAAAATACCGAGAGCCCAAAAAGTTCAGACAATGCTCTTGTCAATGAACTCATGACCTCGTTGATGAACTAGTGTTGTACACTCATCGACGAACATACCCATTCGTCGACATAGGTCGCGGCACAGAACGATGTTCCAGCACAAATACAGACAGATTAACGTTTAATCTCTATGATCCAACGGTCAGAAACTAATCTAATGGCGAGAACATTATTTAAGCATTCCCAAAACCCTAAAAACACAATAAGCAAGAGTTTTAGAGACCAAATTTCACATCTTGTTCTAAGTGTGCCTCCATTCCATGATTTTGCCAACATTCTACTGCATCCATACTCTTTGGGCAAATCACCTCAACTTTTCAAAGGGATTTCATCTACACATCTTGGAAGCAATCCTTGGTGATTGAGGTTTTATAAATAAGTGATTGGTTTGCGGTTCCAATATATATATACCTCAAAGATTTTTTATTTCTTATACTCATATATCTACTATTTTTTATTGAGAAGAAAAATCCTTGTGTTATTACTTGAAAAAGTTATTTGAGAAATGATTTTGCTTAAGGTTGAATATTTGTGATATTCAAGTTTTTATTTTCATTCAAAGACTTGATATTTTGTTATTTCAAAAACTATTTGATTGAAAATTCTAAGAGCTCCTAAATACATATGCTTGAGGGATATTTTCTTAAAATTATTAAATAAAGTTTTTGATCTTTGGAGCACATATTATATATATATAAAGATCGTATTGTTGATTTAGTTTTTTTGAGCAAAACTGATTTACGGACATTTTTATAAAGATTATCAAGTTGGATTAAATCTTTGAAGCTAAATAGTCATATCTATATTTATACAAAGATTATAAAAATGATTCATTGACCACATCGCATAAACTCATTAAGATTCATGTTTTATCATGCGATTATGTACTAGGATTTATCTTGTACTCACTAGCTTGGTTAGAAGCATTTTGAGTTTTGCAAAAATTGTATTCATTATTTTGTATTCATGGTTCAGGCTAAGAACCGAGGTTGAGGAGGAAGCTACGCCTCTTGTAAGTAGCAGATTGTAAGGCAAGCTTCGTCCCACTTAAAGGAGCAGATTTTTAGTGAAATCTTTAAGTGGGTTGCTCAAGGAAAGGACATAGGTTGAGGTAGGGCGAACCTTGTAAAAATCAAGTTTGCATCTCTCTTACCCTTGCCTCTATTTAATTTTCGCGTAATCTTATTTGTGTGAAGATTGTGAAAATTTTAAATATATAGTAGGTCTACAAAGTAATTGGATAAAATAGGTTGATTGACAAAATCGCTCATTAGGTTGATTAATTGAAAAACATTGAGGTAGTTGCAAGTAGCTCACAAGTTTGTAATTGATAGTTTTTAAAATTAAAACTTGAAGGACTTAATTTTTTAAACTATCCAATTCACCCCCCTCTTGGGATAGCACCGAAATTCACATTTGGTATTGGAGTGAGGTTACATAGACTTAACCATTATTTTTGTAAATGATCACAATGGCACACATCGGTGTAACCCCATTTGGTGAGGGACACTTGTCCACTAGACCACCAAGTTTTTGCGGTGTAAATTACACCTACCAGAAACGAAGGATGAGTATATATCTTTTAAATGTTGATTAGAAAGTGTGAAAAATAGTTTCTAAAGGAAACCATGTTCCTGTGAAAGTAGTTGATAAAGTAAATGTGCCTAAGACTGAAGATAAGTATACTGATGATGATTGGAAATCCGTTCAAATAAATGCTACTGCAATAAACCTTCTATACTATGCACTAGATGTTACTGAGTTTAATAGGGTAATGAAATGTAAAACTGCTAAGGAGATATGGTAAAAATTAGAAGTAACATATGAAGGCACTAAGAAAGTAAAAGTTAGTAGGATAGATATGCTTACTAGTGAATATGAGGCATTTAAAATAACTACTAATGAGTCTATTCAATCCATGTACACTAGATTCACACACATCACAAATTCATTAAATGCTCTTATTAAATCTTACCCTACTTATGAGTTGATCAAGAAAATCCTTAGGGGAATACTGCCAGTTTGGGAAGCTAAAGCTACTGCTATAGCCGAAGGAAGGAATCTGAAAAAGATAACAGTTGATGAACCGATTGGTTCACTCATCACGTATGAGCTAATAACAAATGAGAGGAAAAATGGGCAGAATAAAGCAAAGAGAGTTACAACTCTTAAGGCATCGTCTAGTAGCTCTAGTGAATGAAGTGACTCAAAATCAAAAGATGACATGACATTGCTAACAAAGAAGTTTCGAATGTTCCTAAAGAAGAATAAGAAGTTTAATAGAAAATGCCGAAACTCAAAATCCGAAAGAGGAGTCAAGAAAGAGGAAAGAGAAGGAAGATCCGCCAACTTGCTACAATTGGAGAGAGGTTGGACACATTAAGCCTGAATGTCCTAAACTAATGTAAGCCTCCAAGTAAAAGAAGAAGGCTCCAAAATTCGGTTGGGACACACATAGAACAAGCAGTTCAAACACTAAGTCTAGTGATGATCTGGTAGTCAATCTATGTCTAATGCCACATGATGACCTTAAGGTACAATCATCTTTCTCAGCATCTTCTTATTATTCCAGTTATTCTTAAAATGAAAATTGCATGCTTTCTTATAATGAATTGCAACAAGAATATTTGTACACTCTTAAAATGCTTGAGAAGAAAACTAAGAAAATTTCTGATTTGAAATGTAAAGTAAAAGAACTCTCAAAGCTTATTGAAAAATAGAATAAGTCCCATGCATCTGTGATAAAAGAAAATGATTTAGAAATTGAGGAATTGGAAACAAATTTGACAGACCATTCTAAAATTATTTAGAAATCCACAAAGGGCCAGAGTAACTTGTAAAGACTTCTTGGGGCACAAATAAATTCCCTAGATAAAGAAGGACTTGACTTTAATGGAAAGGAAAATTTGAAACAAAAACATCTTTATATGGGTTACTTTGTAAGAGAATAAAAAGTTTATGCTCCATGAAAAGATTCTTATAAATATACTACATGCTTTAAATGTAAAAGGATGAGTCATATAAAGTTTGATTGTCCTTTTATGAACAAAAATGTTAAAATGAAAAAGTTATGGAGAGTAAAAGGACAAGCACTAATCCCCATGGACCCAAGAAAAAATGGGTACCAAAAGCAGTTACTTAAATGTCTATTGCAGGCATGCTTGAGATCATCATCCTCAAAAGATAGATGGTATATGGACAGCGGATGTTCATGACATATGACTGGGGTTAAAGCTAAATTCGCATTCATCACACCAAAGGACAGAAGATTTGTCACTTTTGGGGACAATGCAAAAGGGAGGATTATAGGAGTTGGTAAAGTTGGTAACGATCCATCACTTGTTATGGATGATGTTTTAATGGTTGAGGGTTTAAAACATAACTTATTAAGTATAAGTCAACTATGTGATAAAGGTTAAAAAGTATCTTTTGAACATGACAAGTGCATTGTTGAATATAACACTAATAACAAAATTCTATTTACTACTGACCATCATGAAAATATATATACCACCAGCTTTGATAACTTAACTTCTCAACATGTGGCTTGTTTCTCTACTATGAATGAGATTAGTTGGATTTGGCACAGGAGACTAGGACACACAAACATGGACATAATATCAAAACTAGTTAAGGGAGACATAGTTAAGGCATTAGGTAAGACAAAATTCATGAAAGACAAAATTTGTAATGCATGTCAACTAGGAAAACAAGCAAGATCTAGTTTTAAGAAGAAGAAAGTAATCTCTACTGCTAGACCACTTCAAATGCTACACTTAGATTTATTTGGTCCAAACCCAATTTAGAGTTTAGGAGGAAAATCATACGCATTTGTTATTATTGTTGATGATTATTTTAGATTTACATGGGTACTATTTTTAAGTCACAAAGATGAGGCATGTGAACAATTTATTAAAATATGCAAGAAAATTCAAAATGAAAAGGGATATACTATCACTAAAATATGAAGTGATAGTGATAGCGAAATTAAAAATCAAGGTATGGAAGAATACTTTGATTCATTAGGAATATCTCATAACTTTTCAGCTCCTAGAACACCACAATAGAACAATGTAGTTGAAAGAAATAATATGTCTATACAAGAAATGGCCAGAACTATGCTTAATGAACATAAACTACCTAAGTACTTCGAGGCTGAGGCAGTGAACACCGCCTGTTACATTCTAAATAGAGTCCTGATTAGACCATCTCTAAATAAGAATTCTTATGAATTATGGAATGGTTATAGACCAAACATCTCATATTTCCATGTCTTTGGCTGCAAATTCTTTGTACTTAGAGACAATGAACATTTACGAAAGTTTGATGTGAAATCTGATGAAGATATTTTTCTAGGATATGCATTAGATAGTAAAGCCTATAGGGTATATAATAAACAAACATTAACCATTGTGGAATCCATTCATGTAATATTCGATAAGTCCAATACATTTGCTCAAAAGACTGATGAGGATGAAATTGAGATTAATAAGGAATTTGAAAAATTATCGATTGAAGATAATTCAAAAAAGAGAAATGAAGTTAAGGAAACATCTTCTGAAGATAATCAAGTAAAAAAAGAGGTTAATGAAATACCTAGATAATGGAAGTACATAAAGAATCATCCTATACATCAAATTATAGGAGAACCATCACGTGGAGTAACTACACGATCCTCACTTAGAAATATGATTAGTCATTTTGCTTTCTTATCACAAGAAGAACCTAAGAATGTGAGTGAAGCAATTGCGGATGAATCATGGGTAATATCTATACAAGAAGAATTAAACCAATTTGAGAGAAATAAAGCCTGAACATTAGTTCCTAAACTGAGATCTTAATGCTCACACCATAAGATGGCTCTTGAAGAAGAAAAAAGAAATGAAGACCAATCTTTCATTCTTGTAATTGCAATTTAAATTTGTTGGTCTATAATAATGGTATGTAATATTATGCATATCAAGCATAATAGGTATTTATGCTCAAGATACCTTAGAATGACCATAGGAACCATCGCCTCTCAAACTTAAATGCCACATGCTTATTCACACAGGGTTGATGTAGCACAGAGGCCAAAATGGACTTAAACACACATTTTTAAGTAGTCTCGATTGACCAAACCCTAGGTAATATAAATACCTTGGTTGACCGAACAGGTTAGAAGTCAAAATGTTGACTATGCCTCGGGCGACCGAATTTCTTTGAACATATTTTCCCTGGTCGACCGAACATAAATTTCAGACTTCTCCACCTTCCTCAGCTAACCAAATTGATAGTTCAAAATATGCAAGGTTGACCGAACTTCAAGGTTTAGGATACTGAACCACTCACAACTCTACCAAAACCATGTAGCTTTGGAAAATTTCCTAGCTCAGCCAACCGGCCTTTGGCCACAGTCAACCGAATGGGAAAAATGGCTGAGTTGTTGTGAGTGTTTGGGTGGCCGACCCTTCGCATCGGGCGACTGAAACTCTTGGGTTGGAAAATTTTAGCACATATAAATGAGGTTAATTTTACATTAAACATCATTAATCTTTTTCCAAAAAGACCTCCATCTCCCCAACGACTAATTTTTCATGGATATCTATATATACTCCCTCATTTGTCTCAATTAAGAGTTTATTAGCAATATCATTAGCAAAAAATCCTCTTAATTGTTTATACTCATTTTTCTCATTCTCTTCAAATTTTCTAAACCGATTATTCATTATCCTTTCACTTTATTTTGAAAAACCTTTTCTAAGTAGAATCATTTGTTATACCCCCTTGGTTGCAAAATAATTGCAACATGTAAGGGAGTTTGATTTCACATTAGTGTGCTCATTTCATACATTTTATTGAAGCTTACAACTCTCCCATATTGCATTATTTGAAATTGATTTTTAGAGAGTTAGCTAAAGTTTTTCCTGTTCTATTTTATTGATAAATATTATTCAGGAAGAACTTATAATTAGCTTCTGAGTCTTGGCACTCTTATTGCCAGATTCGAAAGCTTGCTTGTGCTATATGATAATACATATCTTTGCAAGCTTGAAACCCTATCTCCGTTGTGCTTAATATTTGAAATATATTTTTTGAGATATTGGCTTAGAAGTTTAAAAATTCCTCTGATTATTTAGTTGAAAACATTATCTTTAAATCAAAGGTATCATTCTCATGTATATGCAATATATACACATTCGCTAAGAGTTGTCACATCGCCTAACCTAATCTCACTTGAGCATAAATTACAATTAACTGTGAGGGCATTGATAGTGCATACTGTAGTACATATCTGCTTGTATTGAAGCACTTTTATTGTACGCAAAAATTGTGCTAATTGATTGTATTCCAGGCGTAGGCCTAAAGAGGGTGTACTCTGACTTGTTAAGGAGTGGATTGTTAAGGTTGGGGTTAGCCTTGTTAATATGACCTGGAGTTTTCCCTTGCCTAGTAAGGAAAGGGTATTGTAATTGGTGTCACTCCACCTATGAAGTGAGGTTTAGTGGAATCCTCTTGTTAGCGAGCTTGAGGCGCGGACGTAGTTGAACCTCGATAACATATCGTGTGTCATTGTGCCTTCACTATCTTTACATTCTAGTGCTTGCTTACTTATTTTGTATCTACTAAATTCTTTGCATAGACATTTTACTACAATTTTGTGATTGCTTGTAGAATACTGGAACTTCTTTATCTTCCTAACCTATCTAAACGCATGAGTATCAGTTGAATTGGAACTGCTTAGTAAAAACCTTAGGTTGTGGTTTACTTTTTCTGATTATTTGACCTAAATTTTTAAATCTCCAATTCACCCTCCTTCTTGGAATCACACCAAAGTCAACAAAACTTATATTCTATAAGAACTGATGATCTAATCTTTTGTGTATAAGCTGTACTGTACACACTAGATCACCTACTATATAGAATAAAAGACACATGCATAATCATTAAATAAATAATGTCAGGAAAACATTGCTCACACAGATTCTCATTAAAATGGAATAATTGAAGTTATTAATAAATGCTAAAATTGATTGCATAAAGCATGTATATTAGTATAAATCCGTAATAGCTCCACATATAAGGAGTGGTGTAATGGGTGGCTCTGCTCAAGTGAAGGTGTGTGTATAAGATGGCTCCACCTTGTTTAAGAAGTGGATAGTGAAAATCTCAAGTAGTTTTCTTGAGGCAAGGATGTAGACGTGGATAGCTGAATCTCATAAAAATCGCTTTGTTTGCTTTCTCTTTCCCTACACTATTTATTTTTCCGCACTTGTATGTTTACGTTTAATTTGTGTGATTATTGTATGTGTTTTTAAATATTTACATAAATATTTGTGGCATCTATGATTGATTGAGAAACCCTAAGCTTGAGATATTCTGGTTTTTAAAAATAGGATATAAACTTGACCTAGATTTTTAAAATATCAAATCCCCCCACCCCCCCGTTTTGGGATTACACCAAAACTCACAAATTTTTTAAATACAAGAAGAGTATTTTCTTGGTGAAATTTTTTGGGATTGTTTGTTTTTGAAATATTCATTGATTAAATACAAGATCAATATTTGTATATCGTATCACCTTTTTAAATCCGCTTGAGATAAAATAAGGCTTGTATTTCAATTATATATTTTTAGGATTGTTCATTGGTATAGTCGTTTGCTGATTAGTTATTTGTGGTGATTAAGGTTATTTAAAGGGGATGTGATATATAAGTATTAAAATAATTCAAGCTTTCGTAGATTAAATTTAAAATACCCAATTCATCCCCCTTTGGGACTACATGATCACTTTCACATCAAAAATGAATGTGCATATTGCCAACAACCATGCTAACAATATACATCAACTAGCATGCATAATTTTGCCAACATACATGAACCAGCATGTATAATTTTGCACACATACATCAACTAGCATAAGTTTCCCAATATACAAACATCACATAGCATAACATTCCCAATATTCAAACATCAACAAGCATAACATCGAAATATAATATGATAAGAACCTAAAGTTACACATGATTAATCATAATATTTTCAAAAACCAAACCATATACATAACAAATATACAATCAGATACAATAAGTGTTCCCCCTAAAAGTTAGCTCTTCCTCAATCTACTCTGTACTGGTTGTATCTTCACCAAATGAACTTTCATCTTCCTCATCCTCTTCTTCGTCCTCTTCACTTTGGCTTGCTTCCATAGGCGCTTTCCCTTTAGAAGAGGAAGCACCATCTAGTTTAGTTTCAAGCCTTTCAAGTCATTGGTTTAAGGATTGGAAGTTAGAATGAATATCCCGTTGAAGTGCATTGAATTTGGAATCTATATGCTGAAGAAGGACACTGAAAGCCCCTTGGATAGAGGCAAGTAGATCAGGAGGAGCATTGGTGGCACCCTTGAGAACATTTGGCTTAGCTATGCGAGCATAATGATGTTCCTCCTCCACACGTGCATTGACATTAGCATGTGGGCGTGGATGATACTTAGGGATCTAACCATTAGGGCCATCCAGATGGTAACCCATCTTCTTTAACGTGGTGGATGTGAACCTGTTAGTGGATTTGTGTGCTAAAAATAGGGTACAGGGGCGAGTGACATTCAAATGCTGAAAAATAAGATTGATAGCCCCTCCAAAAGAGAGAATAACCCTTGTTGTTTCCTCCTTAGCAAACATCAATTTAATAATAAGGGAGGCAAGGTCAAGGCACCTTCCAGTGTAGACACCACATTACAAAGCAGTCCAAATAGGATAGGTGATCTCTAGACCCACCCCTAGGAAGAATATTGTAAGTAATAAGGAGATGAATGATTTTGGCTTTGAGGGTCACTTGTTTGTATAATGGAGGATGACCAAGATAGTTGCCATCCTCCTCCACCACAAGTAGAAAAAAATACTTGGGGACTAAAGTCCTGGTCCATGATATAGTAATTTCTTACTTTTGGACACTCAAAATCTCCATGGTCAATATTGAACCATTTAACTATAGTGTTGGGGGTGAATAGAAAGGATTTATCCATGATATAAGTGGTGTAGTGTTGACCAACCTTAACTAGATTTGAATAAAATAGACTCATAAGATTCGGGTATACACCTTGGGGTTGATAAAATGGAAATTTATCCTAACCTAGATTTGAAAAATGACGACAGATGTTTGGAAAATATTCTTCCATGAAAGGAATGTCAAGGATCTTACCAATGAAGGGATCTAGAGTCTGAATATGCTCGTTATAGATCTTTTTAGCCCTAGGTGTCGTGAGACAGTGAGTGATGCTCTTAGTGTCATCTTGACCTGTAGTCGGTGTTTTTCACCGAGAACTCTTTGACCTAGGCATGGTGCTAGAGACTTAATGATGAAAGGAGTGATCTTGAAGAAGGATCTAAGATTAGGGAGGAAAAAAAAGGGTTTCCCAGGTTTGAGTGAGTGAGAACGAGCATTCGGGTGAGTGAAAGGTAAGAAAATATGGTTTTTATGCAAGGGTTAAGGTTTTAAATCCCCGCGAGTCAGTCGACTGAGTTTAGTGCTCGGTCACTCGAGTAACCTGACAATCCCAATTAATGAAGTTAGTATAGATTCAGTCAATCGGGCTTAGTCATTTGGTCACCTGAGTTATTCAGTTGACTAACTTTTGGACTTCCTATCGCCTGAATCATCTAACACTTCCTAGTAACCAAGTTAGTGTAGATTTGGTTGACTGGGCTTAGTCATTCGGTGGCCCGAGTTACCTAGAATGTCCCATCTCTTAAATTTAACTTGGAATACTTAAGTTAAAGTCCAAATTTGTTTTAAACAAATTCCCTAACATGTAACAAGACTAATTCATGCTTGATTAAAATGTATCGATCTTCTTGAAGTGGTTTTGTGAATATATCGGCCCATTGTTCATCCGGACTCACAAATTCAAGGCTTATATCCCCTTTTTGCACATGATCATGAAGAAAATGATATCTTTTCTCTATATGTTTTGTTCGTGAATGTGATATAGGATTCCTAGAAATGTTTATAGCACTAGTGTTATCATATTTTATTGGGACACAGTCATAAGTCAATTTGAAATCTTGGAGTTGTTGTTTCATATTCAAAACTTGGGCACAACAACTACCCACAGCAACATATTCGGCCTCAATGGTAGATAAGGCTACAAGAATCTGTTTCTTGGAAAACCAAGAGACAAGAGATCATACTAAGAAATGACAAGTTCCGCTTGTGCTTTTGTGATCAATTTTGCTCCCGGCGAAATCTGCATCAGAATTACTAACTATTTCGAATGATGTATCTTTTGGATACCATAAGCCTAAGTCTATAGTGCCAATCAGATATCAGAGAATTCGTTTAATGGCTATTTGATTTGACTCCTTAGGTGAAGCTTTAAACCAAGCACATATACAAACGCTAAACATAATATTTGGTCTACTCGTAGTTAAGTAGAGTAGAATTCCAATCATACCTTGATAATGCTAAATATCTACCAATTTCCCTTGCTTATCTTTGTCAAGTTTTGGAAAAGGGCTCACTGGTGTTCCTAATGCCTTGCCATCTTCCATGTTAAATATTTTGAGCAAGTCATTTACATAATTTTGATTGGTTAATGAACGTCCCATTCTTGTCTTGCTTGATTTGAATTCCAAGAATGAATGTGAGCTTGCCCATCGTACTCATTTCAAACTCATCTTGCATACTTTTGGCACACTCTTTGCACAGATCCTTGTTCGTAGTACCGAATATGATATCATCAACATATATTTGAACTATGAGCATGTCATCTAATTTGGTTTTCATAAAGGGTGTGTTATCAATTTTTCCTCTTGAAAATCCATTTTTTAGTAGAAAGCCACTTAGTATTTCATACCAAACTCTAGGAGTTTGCATTAAACCATATAAAGCCTTAGACAATTTGAACACATGGTTGGGAAAATGGTATCTTTCAAATCCTAGGGGTTGTTCTACCTATACTTCCTCATTTATGAAGCCATTTAGAAATGCACTCTTTACATCCATTTAAAAAAGTTTGAAATTCATATGGGATGCATAGGCAAGTAGCATGCGAATGGCTTCCATCTTAGCTACGGGTGCATAAGTTTCTTTGAAATTGAAGTCTTCTTCTTAATTGAAACCTTGTGCAACAAACATAGCTTTGTTACGTACTACAATACCGTTCTCATCCTTTTTATTCCTATATACCCATTTAGGTCTTATAACGGTGTGATCATTAGGCCTAGGAACTAAGGTCCAAACTTTATTTCTTTCAAATTGATTCAATTCTTCTTACATAGCTAAGACCCAAATTCATCATCAATTGCATCACTAATATTTTTAGGTTCCTCTTGTGATAAAAATGCAAGATGATTACACAAGTTTTTAAATAAAAAGCGAGTTGCTACCCCACATTAAGGTTCACCAATGATTTGCTCCTTAGGGTGGTTCCTCATGAATTTCCAATGCTTTGGCAATTTGTTGATTTCAACATGATTTTGAGCATCATCATTAGGTCGTTCTTTGATTTCACTACTTTCCTCTTTGTTATCATGGATTGACAAGTCTTCCAAACCTTTTCTCACTTCTAAATCATCATCGACAGTATTTTTGGAAGAAAAGGGGTTTGCTTCATCAAAGACTATGTGGATTGATTCAACAACCGACATTGTTTGTTTATTATATACTCTAAACATTTTACAATTTAGACTATACCCTAGAAAGATTCCTTCATCTAATTTAGTACCAAATTTTCCTAAATCACCCTTATCATTTTAAAGAAAACATTTGCATCCAAAAACATGGAAATATGAAATCTTAGGTTTCTTTCCTTTCCAAAGCTCAAATGGGGTTTTATCTAATTTGGGCCTAATTGAAACTCTATTGATGACATAACATGCGGTATTTACCACTTCAACCCAAAAGTATTTAGGTAGGCTATGCTTATTTAGAATAGTCCTAGCCATTTCATCCAATGATTGGTTCTTTCTCTCAACAACTCCATTTTGTTAAGGTGTTCGAGGTGCAAAAAATTTGTGTGAAATTCCATTTTCATCATAAAAGTTTTCGACATCCTTGTTTTTAAACTCTCTACCCCTATCTCTCCAAATGTGTATAATGGTATAACCTTTTTCATTTTGGATTTTTCAACATAAATTGGCAAGCATTCTACACACTTTATCCATAAAGGCTAAGTATAAAACCTAAGTGAATTTAGTGTAGTCATCTATAATTACAAAGGCATATTGTTTTTCTCCTAGACTTCAAGATTTTGGTGTGCCAAACAAATCTAGATAAATTAGTTCCAATGGCCTACTAGTGGATATAAGTTGCTTCTTATTTAAGCTTGTCTTGGCTTGCTTACCAAGTTGGAAAGCATCACAAATTTTGTCTTTAATGAATTTAGTTTTGGGTAGACCCTTAACTAAATCCTCCTTGACTAATTTGAATAGGAGATCCATTGTAGCATGTCCTAGTCTCCTATACCATAACCAACTAGTTTCATTCAAGGTCGTAAAGCACTTTACGTCTTTAGATACTAATTTTGTAAATTTAATATAATAAAAATTCTCACAATGATTTTCAATAAAGAGTGTTAGCCTTAGTGGCTACACCATCATTATTTAATATGTTTTGATGATATTAACCTATATGTTGTTCCTAGTGTTTTCCTATCTTTGCAGATCTTATTTAGTATAGGAACAAAGTGTCGGATATATGGAAGTATCAAATCAGAAGTAAAGATCAGACCGAGCAGACATCAAATAGGAAAGATCGGAAGGACGCTGACTCGGAAGCACCAAAGCACATCTTGAAGTTTTTATTGTGTATAAATTAATTATAATAAGGGTTGTGTGAGTAAGTGCGTATTGTAACTCTTGCGGTGTGTGTCTTGCATGATTTCTGAGTAAGAGTTGAGCCATTGCATAAGCATACTAGGACACATGAGCATATAGGATCTGCACAAAAGTAACAAACTCACAATTCATAGTTTTCTAAGTTAAAACAAGAGTTTGTCAAATGAATCCTAAAACTCAAATATGTTTTCAAAGGGACAAGTTTTTAACATCCTAGTTTTAAGAACATTTTTATACTTAGTAGTCTCGATTGTGTTAAAACAAATTTTATGTCCTAAAGGTTCAAAGAAAGTCAAGTATATTTATAAAAGGACATACTAAGAATATAAGATATCAAAATGGGTTTTCAAACATGTTTTATTAATTAAGATATCTTATATTCAAAAGGAAACTCATTTGGACAAGTTTTAATCTTCATTAGACTTAATATATTTCATATACTTTTGTCCAGGAATGTTTTGAGTCATTAAAACACTTTTTGACAAGGAAAAACAAAGTGAATAAGTTGTGGAATTTTGTCTTAGCTTTCTAGGGACACCAAGATCGTTCCATTTGGACTTTTTTAGAAAACGTTATGCCCAAATTACCGCAAGGTGTTCAGGACTCAAGGCTGCACTACGGTAGTGACGATTGCCTTGTTTTGCCTTGTTAAAAAGTGTTTTAATGACTCAAAACATTCCTGGACAAAAGTATATGAAATATATTAATTCTAATGAAGATTAAAACTGTCCAAATGAGTTTCCTTTTGAATATAAGATATCTTAATTAATAAAACACGTTTGAAAACCCATTTTGATATCTTATATTCTTAGTATGTCCTTTTATAAATATACTTGACTTTCTTTAAACCTGTAGCACATAAAACTTGTTTTAACACAATCGAGACTAAGTACAAAAATGTTCTTAAAACTAGGATGTTAAAAACTTGTCCCTTTGAAAACATATTTGAGTTTTAGGATTCATTTGACAAACTCTTGTTTTAACTTAGAAAACTATGAATTGTGAGTTTGTTACTTTTGTGCAGATCCTATATGCTCATGTGTCCTAGTATGCTTATGCAATGGCTCAACTCTTACTCAGAAATCATGCAAGACACACACCGCAAGAGTTACAATACGCACTTACTCACATAACCCTTATTACAATTAATTTATACACAATAAAAACTTTAGGATGTGCTTTGGTGCTTCCGAGTTAGCGTCCTTCCGATCTTTCCTATTTGATGTCTACTCGGTCCGATCTTTACTTTTGATTTGGTACTTCCATATATCCGACACTTTGTACATGTACTAAATAAGATCTGCAAAGATAGGAAAACACTAGGAACAACATATAGGTTAAGATCATCAAAATACATTAAATAATGATGGTGTAGCCACTAAGGCTAACATTCTCCCCCTTTTTGATAATATTTAACCTATTACTAATTTACTTAATCTTTGCATTTGTATTTATACTAATCATGACTTGATATGCAAAGATAAGCTTACCTAAAACCACTAATGGGTTGTTATCATCAAAACAGTGCAGTTAAGCTCACATAGCCTCTAAGGCTAACAAAGAGTGTTTCACTTTTTTCCACATTTTTAACAATACACATGTCCTTTCTCAAAGTAATATCATAGCCTTTTATCACACAATTGACTAATGCCTAACAAATTATGCTTTAAACCTTCTACAAAAAGAAAACATTTTCAATAACTAAGGAAGATTCCTTACCAACTTTTCCTATGCCAATAATCTTACCTTTGGTGTTATCTCAAAAAGTAACATATCCTCTTTGTTTTAGTGTTAAGGATGTGAATTTGGACTTGCCTCCCATCATAAGCCTTAAGCATCCACTATCCAAGTACCAATTCTCTTTAGAGGAGGTGGACCTAAAGCATACCTACAAAAGGATTTTAAGTGACTTTCTTAGATATCAAAATTTTATTGGGTCCTTTTGGGTTGGCACTAGATGTTTCCTTAATTTTTCAAACCTTTTTATTTTTCACATTTTTCCTTTCAAACAGGCATTCAAAATTGACATAAGCCTTTTTTTTTTTGCACAAGAAACAAGTGGTGTGAGTATAAACATTGTTCGAGGAAGTACTAGCATAAAATTTAGACTCTTTTACAAAATATCCCATGTAAAGGTTTCTTTTTTTCCCTATTTTCTTTACCATTAAAACCGATACCTTCTTTATCGAATGTCATCTTTTAAGAATCCACTAACTTATCAAAATTATCTTTTCCACTTGTAAATTTATAAATTATTTTAGAGTAGTCTTCAACTTAACTTTCTAAGCTAGTGATTTTCAAATCCTTTTTGTTTTCAAGAGTAGTATAAGATTTTAAGTCTTCTAATTCTTTTGTCAACTTTTCAATCTCATTTTCTAATCTAGTAATATTCAAATCCTTTTTCTTTTCACCAATGTCATGAGACTCTAATTCTTTTGCTAAAGCTTCATTTTTAGTTTTCAATGTAGTGTTTCATTTAGACATTCTAACAAGACTCTTGTGTACCTTAAACAATTCATTTTGCAATTCATTATAAAAATGTATTGTTGGCCTTACAAGGCTTAAAATCTTGTTTTGATGATAACAAATCAAAGGAACTTAACATATTTGGTTAAGTGATGATATTTCAAGACTCAAGTATGTGAATACAAGGTCAAGTGCACATAAGGATTATTGAAAGCTTATACTCCAAAGAAAGAAGATCTCATAAAGCTTATACTATTAAAGCATGGATTCAAATATGATTTGATGAAGCTTAAATTGAATTGAAGTTGGAAGTCAAGATAGACTCAAGATATGGAAAAGCATGAAGCCTTAAGTGCTTATAATGTATAAGTCTTAAGAAGTCACATGTAAGTACTTCAAGCGATTCAATATGGATACATGAAACTCTTAGGTTAATTTCTTAGACCTAGATACCTTTTAAAATACTTGGAAAATATTTTTGTAAGGTCAAAAGTTATTTCAAAAAGGTTAAATTATTTTTGGAATGAAAAGCACCAAAACAAGACTTTCCAAATTCTAATCTTTTTTCTATATACGCATTCATGTGCATTTGTCTCTATCAAACACTCCTTATCTTAAATAGTGTTCAACATGAAAGTTGTGGGATTTTCTCTTAACTTTATGTTGATACTAATAACGTCTAATTTGGAGTTCATAGAAAAAGTTATGACCAAAATATTGAAAGGTTGTTGAAGCTATCAAGCGACTGAATATGTTGACCCAGGCAACTGACACAATGACAGAATAAAATTGGGCAAACCCGAGAGGATCCAGGCGACTGGATCCAAACATTATGAAAACTTGGGAAACATTCCAAGTCACTTGGGGAACATGAAATACACTTTCTCAACTCTATAAATACCCCCCATGACAAAGGATTCAAGACATCAAAAATTAAAATCAGCAATCAAGCTATCTTTGCTTACAATCTTCTAAAAGCTCTCTTGCTCACATACTTGTTAATGTTTCTACTGAGTCTTGCTAAGAATGTCTCATCGATCTTTGCACACAAATTTAAAATCTTTCAATCTAAGAAAGAAACTAGTGATATACTCTTGAGCTTCATCTTTCTATGTTGTTATTTGATTGAAGTATATTGTTTTCGATTGTACTAACCTACTCTTGTTGTGAGTGTCTTTGTATACCAAATTTATTTCTTGCGTTTGTAGATGGTTCAGGATTGTTGAATCGTTGTATCGAGCGGGGGGTATCTCTTGGAGAGGAGGCTCCACCCTAGTTAAAGGAGGGATTGTAAAAGGTTGCTCCTATCCATCAAATGAGTGTGTAAGGTTGCTTCTACCCGTAAAAGGAGTGGTATAGTGGAATCCTTGGGTGTGTTTGCCTAAGGCGAAAATGTAAGTGGGTAGAGCCAAACCTCGTAAAACTCACGTCTCACTCTCTTCCCTAATTTCATTTAATTTTCAGCTCATATAAATTGCATGGCTGGAATTTAACTTTTCTGTTCATATAAACTATGTGAATTGGATTACAAATAAAATGAAAATTAATTTTACTTTGGGATTGCGGAAACCAAAAAAGGAATACATTGGTTAATCATTATTTATTCCGAAAACCATAGGGTGTACGTTGATTGGTTAACACCCAAGACTCATTAATTGAAAGTTTATTTAAATTCTGAGTTTTTGGAAGAGTGTTGGAAATTTCAATTGTGTTTCATATTGAAGAAATCAAGTCTTCTTTGTTTGTAAAGGTTATTCATCGTTTATATATTTAAGCTCTAATCTAAATCTGAAAATTGGAAGCATTACTAAAATTGTTGGATGGTTTCATATTGTGAAAGCTTATTTTGATTAATTAGATTGAGTTGTTGGATGTGCTAAGGAACTTGCAAAGTATTCAAATTAGTGTCCTTATTCATAAAGATTCAATCTTGAATTAATTATCTATTGTATTTGTGATTGTGTGATTGTTGAATCTAAAAAGGGTTAAGAAAGAATAAATTAAAGAGGGTATAAAGAAATTTTTAGTCCCAATTCACCCCCCCTCTTGGGAGTACACCTTCCTTTTCAATTGGTATTAGAGCATGGGGTGTAGTAAATCTTAAGTAGAAGCTACATAAAGATCCCTATGGCACACCTTGGTGTATCTCCGTTTGCCAAGGATCAATCCTCTTATCGAGCACTCCTCATTTGCGGTGTCAACTATACTTTTTGGAAACAACGAATGAGGATATACCTGCAAACTATGGATTGGAAATCTTGGAAAGTTGTCACACATGGTGACCATATACCTACCAAAAGCATAGATGGCAAAGAAGTACCCAAAGAGGAAAAAGACATGACCGATAATGATTTTAAGATGCTACAATTTAATTCAAGTGCCATGAATTCACTATATTGTGCCTTGGATGTAAATGAGTTTAATAGGGTCATGACATGTAAGTTAGCTAAAGAAATATGGGATAAACTAGAGGTAACCTATGAAGGAACGGTTGATGTTAGAGATAATAGAATTTACATGCTCACAAGAGAGTGTGAGGCCTTTAGGATGAACCCTGATGAAACTATCACTAGCATGTATACTAGGTTTACTCACATAATAAACTCCTTAAATGCTTTAGGGAAAAATTACTCAACATATCAAATGATTCGAAAAATTATTAAAGGACTTCCCATGAATTGAGAACCTAAGGCCATAGCATTAACTGAAGGAAGAAATTTGAAAAACACATCCCTAGATGAATTAATAGGTTCTCTACTCAGTTATGAGATGACAATAAATGAAAGAAGTGGAAAATCTAAAAACAAGGAATCCATTAGATTTAAAGCCTCAAGTGAAAGCTCTAGTGATGAAGATGAAGAAGTGATGGATGTAAGTGATATAGCCTTCATAACCAAGGAACTTGCAAAAATGCTTAGAAAGAAGAATAAATTTACAAGAAAAATCTGTAACTCAAAATTAGATGGAGATAAAAAAGAAGAAATCAGTAAGATGAAAACAAAGGCTGAACTTTCAACGTGTTATAATTGTAAGAAAGTTGGACACATAAAATCGGGTTATCCACAACTTAAGAAGGATTCCAAGAAGAAAAAGAAAAAGACAATGAAGGTCACTACATGGGATAATATAAGTACAAGTAGTTAAGAAAGTAAATCAAGTGACCAAGAAGTTACTTATACTTACTTTATGACATAGGACGATGATGAAGAACAAAGTTCCACATCCAAATCATTAAATGACTCATACAATGAATCTTGTTCATCTGATGAATCCAATGATGAGAGTATATCATCTTATGAAGAATTACAAAGTGAACTATTCAAGGTTCATAAAATTCTAGTTAAAGTAACTAAACGATACACTTCATTGAAAAATAAGAATGAAGCTGTTGAGAAAAAAATAGAATTTGAAAATCTTGCTGAAAGAGAAAAGCATTTAAAAACAAGAATAAAAAGATGATGAAAGAATTGGAAGATCTAAGATCCCAAACTTCCATTGATAACAAGAAAGATCTATATATTTCTGAACTAGAAAACAAAATCAGCAAAATGTCTCAAAATCAAGAAAAAGGGTAAAAATACACAAGACTTGGAAATCTGTGATCTTGAAAAGAAAATTGAGGATCAAAATAAAATAATTTACAACTTCACTAGAGGAAAAGAAAATCTTGATAAAATAATCAGCGTTCAAAGAATATCCTTGAATAAAGAAGGCGTAGGATTCAATGTAGTTAAGAATACAAGAAAAAAGAATCTCTACATGGGGTACTACTTTGCAAAAGCCTCCAAAGACTATGCTAGCACCTCCTCAAATGCTTACACACATACAACATGTTTTCTATGTAAGGAGAAAGGACACATTAAGTTTGAATGTCCATTAAAAAGAAGTGCAAAAATCAGACAAGTTTGAAGAATAAAAAAATCAACTCTTGTTAAACCATTCAGACCCAAGAAAGTATGGGTACCTAGATAAAAAGCCTAATTCACAAACTAAGGACTCCAAAGATATTAGGATTAGCATTCCCTTTTTAAAAATTAAGAAATCTAAATCTATACTAAAATGAAAAGGGATGCCTCCATAGCCTACAAGACTCAAGATAGCCAATTCAAATATAAGAAGAAAATTTCTCCTTGTTCAATATATGGAAAGCTACTTAATCCAATTTAATACAAGGATATTGAACTAGTTGAAATGGAAAATCTTAAAGAAGAGTTTATGAGCTTATTGACGACTATAACATTGAAATAAATGAATAAAAATATGGTATTATTGACCACAAATCAACAAAGCAGCTTGGATTGTACAAGGCTTATCTTCGAAATCAAGGAAGTCATTTGCTTCAAAAAGCCAATTTAGAAAGTCATTTGAAGCTTGATAAAATGATTAATCAAAAGAGAGAGATTGAGTTACAAAATTGAAATAACTTGCTAAACATAAGCATGTTATGATATTAATGATATTGATATGATATTGGTATTATTCTTGATATTGGTATCCATGAGCACTTACGTGAAATTAATTGATATTTGAGCACGACATCATAAATTTAAAAGCATGATTGGTAATCTTGACACCTTCATGAATACATAATTTATACTCCAAGAATGAAATTATGAATTTATTGAATATGAAATACATTTCATTCAGGGAGAGTTAAACTTATTAAATAGTGATATAATGATTTATGATCATTGCTGAAAATCATTGAAAATTATGATATACAATCTTTTGTATTTTCTCATACTACTTTGAGGCTTCTTGTTTATTTATTTTTTATTTTTTTATGCATGATGAATGCAAAGTTTTTGTTTTGTACCTTCACTCGATATATATTTTTGTTTATGATGGCTCTTTGCCTTAGCATTTATATACTTTTATTGATATCTTACTCTTTTTGATTGATGTTAAAAGCGAGAGAATTTTTGGGCAAAAATTGGGCATGATTCTGTATACTTAAGCATGTATATTGCTTACAATGAATTGATATGAATTGCTGAATATTGTGTAACGACCCAAAAATTTATACCATTTATATATATATATATATATATATATATATATATATATATACACACTATCCAACTATTTCATAACTCTAATACCCTGTATACAAATACATAACATCATCACGACCTAGAGTGGGTGTCGTGGTAAACTTTGCATTCCATGAATAACACCCATGCAGCGGGAAAACATAAATATCCAAACCATAACTAAAATACACAATACCAGAGTACTACAGATCCACCATATACATATATGTACACCTTTCCCAAAAATCCCAAAATGTTGAAGGAGCCACAGTTCAACCCAAATGCACCCCAGAACTATGTCAACTCAGTTGTATCCTCTATCTCTGAGCCGGCCCTGCACATCTCTCTGGGTTACCTAAAATGTTTATAATGCTAGGATAAAGGCATTTCTTAGTAAGGAGAAACATGTTATACCAGTGTGTGGCATATAAGTTTATACGCAAAACAGAATCTTTTATTAAAATAATAAATGAGATATCATGTAAAAGTACCTATACTATAACCCATAGCTATGTCATTTAAAATACATTAATTATGAGCTAACTATTCAAACATACTTCTATCTATAATATATAATCTTTTTTTTTTTTTTCTGTGTATACTATATATATATAATTCTAAAAACTTCCCTAGATGGTTGTATGTCATGATTTAACCCTTTATGATGGGGTTGTGCGGTCTGTAGGTGAGACTAAACACTGGTTGGCCTACCAGTGCTAGTCTAACTGTATTTATGTATATGTCTGTAGCACAAAAGGCCTACTCCACCAAGTTCGGATGCCAGGGAGCCCTCTACTCTACCTATGGCACAATCAGCATTCAACACAATACTTTATCTGAGACGTATGGTTGCACTCTCTATATTGTATAGTTATAGTACCGTGTTCTATAAACTACTATGTTCCATCAAGGTCTGATACTATATAATACTATTACTATATAATATTTATCTATTTTACCATGATTCTGTATCAACTGTATTTATCGTGATGTTGTAATTCTCTATATTAACCATAACACTATAATATAACTGTATATCTGTATCAACTGCATTTCTATATCTCATGGTTTTATGTTCTGTATATCATGGTTCTGTAAAACTCTGTATAATCATGGTGAAAACTTCTAGGAAACCGATTTCACCTAGTTTCTCACTATGCTTTACTCATATAACTAATTTAACTTCGTTTTCTCTGTTTGTTAGCAAATCGCCAATTTTTCCAAAAGCCTCTTTCGATAGTCAATCGGAACCTATTCTTGTTTATTATTTAACATAAGAGTATGCAAATTAATAATGCAAGAACGCAATAAGACCCTCGATTTTTTATGCTACGTAGGTTCATACAAGTCTTTCGATCTCTATATTTACCTACGCTGAATTATCCAAGATCTATCCTATAATCCCCCCTTTCGATAGCAAATCACAAGACTAAAATCATTTAATTAATGGCCAGTTAATTAAAAGCATTAGGCACAGAATAACTCAAACAAACATTAATGAAAACTATTTCAGATTAGCATCAAAGAGCAAGCATAGTTCGAAACTGGCTACATCGTTTTCCTAGAATTCAAAAATTTAGTTCATTCCGAAAATTAAATCCAATATAACAGATTTCACCATATTTTCTTCAATTTGGAGCGTACGGAAAAGATCAACACTCGCCGCACCGCCGTCGCGCGTCACGAACACCCCGAACACCGCCGTTGTTCGCCGCCTTCCGATTCTGAAAAGATAGTATTTTTTTTTTGCGTGCTTCCAACTCTCCTTTGTTGGCTGTGTGTGTATCTTCGCAGCACCCCCAAAAGAAAACCACTAAAAAGCTCTCTAAAAAATAATTTTTCCAAGAAACTCTATGTGCTTTTGGCCTCCCTCCTCTTTCTCCTCTAGAAAAATCCTTTTTTTTCTTCCTATGGTGCGGCCTCTCCTCCTCCAGCCCCCAGTGCACGCTACTCTCTCCCACTCTCTTCTTGCACACGGCACTCCCCCACAAGGAAACCCTCCTTTGACTTTTCCTTTTCAATCCTTTCCTTTTGCTTTTCTTTCCTTTCTTTTTTTTTTTTTCATTCTTTTGCCTTTCCATTCTATGTACCTAGCACACACTGCCCTTATGAGATGACCCGGCTGCATGGCTAGGTCACATCTCATTTTTTTGATTTTTTGATTTTCTTTTTTTTTTCAAAGGTACATGAACTGCCCTCCTCTTTCAAGCCCACTTTCGACCCTCTTACAGCTCGTAACTCTCAAAACTTAAAATATAAAAGATGTAGATATCTTTTTCAGATTTTCCCACAATTTTGATTCATCTCAATCGGAGCTCGTATGAGAAAGTTACACCAAGATTACGAAGAATTGTCGAAAAAATCCATAAAACGGCGTATGCTAACTTCACGTCTGATTTCGGCCTTGATGCTGCCAGTATTTTGCAAGGAATGAAACACGAAAATTGTAGATTGTTTTCTTATCTTTCTACGGCATGTTGAATCATCTGAATCAGAGATTGGATGAGAGAGTCACGAACAGATTGCAAAGTACCGTCGGTTTTTTTAGCTTCCAACAGTTGCTCTGTAATAAAAAACACCAAAATTTCATACATTACTCAATAAAACCCAAATTTTATAAATAGAACACAATGTTAGAATATTGAGTGTATTTAGGCATTTAAATACAAAATATCATTTACAATGCATGAATTAAAGCACCTAATTACGCATTTTAAGCGCGTAATCAATAGTTATAGTACCGTGTTCTGTAAACTACTATGTTCCATCAAGGTCTGATACTATATAATACTATTACTATATAATATTTATCTATTTTACCATGATTCTGTATCAACTGTATTTGTCGTGATGTTGTAATTCTCTATATTAACCATAACGCTATAATATAACTGTATATCTGTATCAACTGCATTTCTATATCTCATGGTTTTATGTTCTGTATATCATGGTTCTGTAAAACTCTGTATGATCATGGTTTTGTAAAATTTGGTATAATTGTGATTTTGTAAAACTCTATATAATCATGATTCTAAAAAACATTGTATATGCATGTTTCGGTAAAATATTATATTTCCATGTTCCTAGAACTTGAATTTCATGGTACTGTATAAACTGTATGTCATAATTCTGTGTAAACGTATAAACTATAATTCTATAAATACTATATAGCCATAGCTCTGTAAATAAAACTGTATAATTTGTATAGCGTAATTTTGTAAAATCAATATAATCATAATTCTGTAATCTGTATAAAATTCTGTAATTTTCTAGTACTACCCATGAACCACAGTTAAATAAAACTCATTAATTATAATATGCAATACTATATAATTTTCATGCTCTGATATGTTCAAAATCATACTCTGTAACTCATAATCAAATACTATACTTTACTGATAAAATTTCTAATTTAATTGGCATAACATATTTCCCTTACCTGGCTCTTGTGAAGCCTACTAAATTCTAAATCTTCACCCCTGCAGCATTCGGAGTTCAAATCCCTAAAATTATATTTTTCCCTAAATCAATCAACCTCACTCAGAATGACAACTATACTCGCCTTCCCCAGGCTCACATATCACTTTATCCATAAAATTCTAAAGTACTAATTATTTATCAACATTACCTGAATTCCTAAGGGAATACCCGTTGGGATCCTTAAACCATGCCTGGGGTGTTTGGAAACCCAAAGCCTGCAATCACAACACCCTAGTTTAATCAACTCAAACACCATTATATTTCCCTCTTATACAAAATCTAACTCCAGGAAAGCTTGCTAATAATGAAAACCCTGAAAAAACCTACTTACCCTGATTTTGGGATGATGCCTAAATTTCTTAAACCAAAATTCTGCTCCGACTAAGTTGTAGAGAATTTCCCTGGGATCATCGTAACAGCTTCTAATCATCAAAATGGGGAAAGACAGAGTTGAAAACTTAGAGAGAAAGTAGAGAGACCATAGGTAGAGAGAGAAAATGAAAAAGAAATTGATTTTCTAGCTAAAAATGTGATTTTTGGCTATATATACATAGTTGTACATGTGGCTTCATCGATGAGACACATTGACTCGTCAATAAACCGAAGAAGGGAGTTTTTCGATGAAGATGATCAGCTTGTCAATGAACCAAAGGGTCTAAATTTCCCCCACTCGATAACTCTTTGTCAACGAAACACTTAGATTCGTCAACGAAACACACAAGGGAGTTCGTCGATGAAACCAGGGTGTTCGTCGATGAACCTTGCTTTAACCCTTTTGAATTTTCCTTTTTGTCTATTATTTAATTATTATTATTTTTCGGGTCTCTACATTCTCCCCTCATAAAAATTTATCCTTAAAATTTGTTATCTATGCTATACACCATCCTCTGAGAAAATTTTGTTACTTATTTTATTAATTACCCTAACTTATGGCGGAGGAACACTGTGGTTACATATACGGTTTTGAGAGATTACAAAAGCTAACCAAAATTCTCCAAAATTCACTATACCCAATAAACCAAAAACAATTATACATGTATTATCCTGCACTACATAAAAATAAAATTCAAAACTATACTTACCTCACTTGAACCATTACTTTCCTTTTCTGATTAATGTGGATTCCCACTGGTTTCTGGCCTAAAACATTTGCCACGACATTTGCTTTCCTTGGGTGGTAACTGAGAGTGCAATCATAATCGTTATTGAGTTCCAACCATCTTCTCTACCTCATATTCATTTCTTTGTGGGTAAAGAAATACTTTAAATTCTTATGGTCAGTGAAGATCTTACATCTCCAACCATAAAGTACACCACTGCAGCTAACTCTAAATCATGTATCGGTTAGTTCTTTTTATACTCTTTAAGCTACCGAGAAGCGTAAGCAATAACCCTCTTGTGCTGTATCAACACACATTTGAGTCCCCTCAATGATGCATCAATGTATATAACAAATCCATCCTCTCTGGATGGCATAGATAACACCGGTGCAGAGACAAGTCACTGTTTCAACTCTTGGAAGCTCTGCTCACACCTGTCGGTCCATTCAAGTCCCACATTTTTCCTATGAGTCGTTTTAGTGGACCCGATAATCTAGAAAAGCCATCCACAAAATGCCTATAGTACCCTGCCAGGCCTAGGAAACTTCCGATCTCTTGAACGTTCCTCGGTCTCATCCAATTCACCACCACTTCAATCTTGCTTGGGTCAACAGACATGCCATCCCTAGAGATCACATGCCCAAGAAAAGTAACCTGTCTTAACAAGGATTCACATTTCTTAAATTTAGCATATAGCTTCTTCTCCCTTAATACCTGCTATACCAACCTTAGATGATCCTCATGCTCCTCAAAACTCTTTGAGTAGACCATTATATCATTAATAAATATAACAACAAACTGGTCCAAGTACTGATAGAACATTCGATTCATTAGGTCTATAAACATTGCAGGTACATTAGTCAGACCGAACTACATTACCAAGAAGTCATAGTGCCCATACCTAGTTCGAAAAGCTCTCTTCGAGATGTCCTCTGCTTTAACTTTCACCTGGTGATATCCAAACCGAAGATCAATCTTGGAGTAAACCTGGGTCCCCTAGAGCTGATAAAATAAATCATCAATTATGGGAAGAGGATATTTATTCTTAACTATCATTTTATTTATTTCTCTATAATCAATGGACATCCTCATAGTCCGGTCTTTCTTTTTCACAAATATAACTAGTGCTCCCCAAGACGACATGTAAGGCCTGATAAATCCTTTATCCAACAACTCCTGCAACTAGTCTTTCAATTCTTTTAGTTCAACTAGAGCCATTCTATAGGGCGCTTTAGATATCAATGCTGACCCTGGTAGTAAATCAATGGAAAATTCTATCTCTCGATCTGGTGGTAACCTAGGTCATTCTTCCATAAAAACATTTGGAAATTCTCTGACTACCGGAATATCAACTTGTTTCAATTCTTCCTTTGGTATTTCCTTTATATAAGCAACATATTCCTGGCAACCACCCTGAAGCAACCTCCTCACCTGAATAGCCAACATAACTATGGCGAGGCACGTACACGTAACCCCATGAATCTAAATTCCTGTTCACCCAGGGGTTTGAAGATCACTTATTTTTTATGGTAATCAATGTTAGCCAAATTAGCTGCCAGCCAGTCTATACCCAATATCATATTGAACCTCTACATATTTAATATCATGAGATCGGCTCGTAATACTTTCTCCTGAATGCCCACTAGATAGTTTTTAAGCACCTTCTACACTTCACAATTGATCCAGTGTGTGGCTACTGACAACTCAAAATCTAACATCTGTGTCTCAGCCCCAGATAAATTAGCATATCTTAACAACAAAAAAGAATGGGTGGCATATGTGTTAAATAAAACAACATCTTTATATGGTAAAGCAGTAAGAATACCTGTCACAACGTCTCCAACAGCCTTAGCATCTCTCGGCGTCAATGCATAAACCCTCGTTGGGACTGTGTTCCTCCCCTGGCCACCACCCCCAGGTGCTTGATTATGTCTCCGAATATGTCTAGGGGCTAATGCATAGTTCGGTGTCCAATGACATTCCTATGCTATGTGTCTGGGTTTACCACATGTGTAGAAAACATTATTTCCCAATCGAAATCCTCCCGTATGTCTCTTATCGAAAATGGGGAAAATAGGGTATGTATGATTACCCTAGTACCCCTGATCCCCCACTCCTATCTCTGAGCTTTGCCATATCTATCTCCCCTCCAAGGGCCTCGATTGGACCCTACCTGACATCCCGGAGGCGTGGGCCTCTTTCCCTAACTTAGGGTCCCCGCATCCTTCTGGCTACTCTCCTCTACCTTTGTGGCCTTGTCCACTAATTCAGTGAAATCCTACACTTTTAGGACTGCACCTACTTGTAGATATCCTACCCTAAGCCCCTCTTAAACATCCTCGCTTTTTAACCTCATTTGGGACAACATAGGGGGTAAAACATGACAGCTCAATGAACTTTTACGCATACTACTAGACTGTGAGATTTCCCCGAGTCAATTTTAAAAATTCTGCTACCCTAAAATCTCTGACGGTGGCAGGAAAAAAATGATCAAAGAAAATTTCTTTAAATCAGCTCCAAGTCATAACCACTAGTACATGTCTCTGTTCCTCCAATAATTTCATGGCCGTCCACCATCTCTCGCCGTCACCTGTCAATTTATAGGTAGCATAGAGAACCCTCTGTTCAAAAATTGCAAGGTCGACTCCCCTCGAGAATGTTGGTGTAACGCCTCAAAAAATGATATGCTTGGGAATGTAAAAAAATAAAAATTAATTAATTAAAATATTTAAAATATAATAAAATATTATTATTATGAACTAATTTATTAATTAAGTATTATTAAATTGAATTAATTAAATGAATAAAGTGAAAGATATATGTATAAGGATAAGTGATATGTAAATGTGTGTGTATATATAAGTATATAATATAATATATATATAACAAAAAGGTATTAGAAAGCTTTGAAGCTTCTTGAGATTTCAATTGAAATATCATTCTATGAATAGAGCCCCCCCTGAATCTTGTCTCTCTCACTTCTCGCTCTCTCTCCCTCTCTCCTTATTTTCTTGACGAATATTCGAACGATCGAAAATTAGAAAATACCACTAGGCTCCATTCTCTGCCACCGACATTTCTATAGGAGCGAATTTGTCGTAGGAGCAGTGTAGGCACCACTCCTAAAGAAAGGTATACTACCTTTATTTTCTTAACTTATGCTTAAATCTTAAGCAAAATCAACGAACGGGCACTACCACGGGGTCCTAGTCTCAATCGTTGACATTTTGGTTGGAGTGAATTTTCAACTTGGGGGTCTTAGGCACCACTCCAAAGCGAGAGTGGGAATTAGGGAATTACGAAAGTTGATTATTTTTTGGAGTCTAATTGTTAATTTGAAGTTTATGGTCCTAAGAAATTTTAAAATAGTATTTTATTTGAGATTAAATTGATTGAACTAGGTTTATTGAATTCAAGGCTTGGGTGAGCCCCGCGGGTATAATTTTGGGATCCCAACAGGTAGGTTAGGGAACCTAGAAGGTGTTCCTAGGAACTTAGGTAAGATGATGAACAGTTTATAATTTAGGAAACATAAGTATGAAAATTATTTTAGGTTTTCAATTGATTGACAGGGAAATATATATGAGTATAATTTCAGGATTTTGGAATTATGAACACCATGGCTATGAATTACAATTAGCAGACGAGCTCAGTTTGTCAGGTAAAGGAAATATGCTATGCTAGCTGATTTAGAAATATTTACCAGTAAAATATGATATATGATTATGGGTGTTTTCAAAGTAAGAAAAATTATATAGTTTTACAGATTTTAGTATATGTGTATTATTTAATTAATTGTGTGGCATGAGAATTTATTAGTACAGTACAGAATTTATGCAGTTTTCATGTTATCGGTATTTATGTAATTCTACCCAGTTAAAATGTTCAGTTTTCTCAATACCATGATTATACAAGTCATATAGAAAGCACGACGCACAATATTAGCCAGGATTGTGATATATGCAAATATATGATTTTTAACTTATACAGAAATATGGAATTTTGTTTCAGTAAACCATAATATACAGATTCAAAACCATAACATACTGATAATTCAGTTTATTCAGATCAGTTTATTACAGCATTATGGTTATTTCAGTTGAACATAATAATGGTTAATTAGTAATATGGATACATCAGTTATATTTTATAGTATCAGACCCTGATGGACCAGATCAGTTTTCTGAGCATGGTACCGTTGCTATTTCAGTTCATAGTGCAGCCATATATCTTAAATAGTATGTGGATTTTCAGCACTTGATCATGCCTTTATTGTGGACAGGCTCCCCATCAGTTAGGGTTGAGGTGGCTGATCTCACTATCGGAGTTCAGTTGACTTATCCTGGTCAGCCAACCAGTGTAAAGTCTCACCTATAGGCCGCATAACCTTGTCATAAGGGGTTAATTCATGACTTTCAATTATCCATCTAAGGAAGTTTTCTCGGATATTATTATATATCTAGATTTACAGAAACCATAGTCATACCTGTAGATATTAAAAGTATTTTGAAGAGAATATTCAACAAAACAGTTTATGTTAAGCAACATAGGTGTGAATTATACAGTGTTTTATTTATATATGTTTTCTCAGACTAGGTTGTTTACAACATACAGTACTTTTAAATTAGATATTACCGTTATGCAAACTCATCTACCACACATTGGTAATAGTGTATTTCATCTTACTGAGAGTTATCTCATCCCAATAATTCAACACTTTTCAGGTGATCCAGGTAGGTGAGCAAATCAGGCAAAGAGATAAAAGGGGTCTTGTGCCACTCAGTCTGTAGGGTGAGTATTTTGGGAGAGACATTTTTAAGTGGTCCCTAGGTGATTGGGTGAGGCATTTTGGGTAATATTTGGTGTGAATATTTTGGGGAAGTACTGACATCTGGTATTGTATATAATGTGGTCATGTGCATTTTTGTATTCCGTTACATAGGTAGAATATGGATATACAGGTTCCATGGTCCCCACTTGGACCGTGATGATGTTATGGATTATATTACAAAGTATCATACCAGTGAAACTTTACAATATATATATATATATATATATATATAAGAAAAAAATAAAGAGGCATGAAAAATCAGGTCATTACAATTTGGTCTCAGAGCCTAGGTTGCTAGGTTTTGTATACTTTTGTAAACATCGGAATACAATTCCAAAGTATATGAATGGATTGTGAGGGGAATAGGAAATGGGTAGATTGAGATATGAGTCAGCTATTGTTAGAAGATGAGATTGGAATATAGGGTTCTATCTTGCAGCTTGGAGGTAGGAAATTTTGTGATTGTTTCTGTGATTTTCTTGGGGTGATGACTTCAGGAAAACCATAGTAAACTATTATTGGGTCTTGTTTCTAAGTGGTAAGACCGAATCCTAAATTGGGATTGAGGATGATAAAATGAATGTTCATAGAAGATTATTTTTGGATCCTAGTGTGTTAAGTGCATTAGTGGTATTACGTAGCGTCACCCAACAGGTGATGGCAGAAATGGCTAGGAGACTAGGGGAACAAAGTTGCTCGATTGAGCTGTTCACGCGTATAAATCCCTATCGGTTTTTAGAGGGGCCGACCCATTAGTGGCTGAGAATTGGGTTCAGGATATTGAGGACATGTTGGTAGTGCTCCCTTGTATTGAGGAGCAAAAAGTATCCTTTGCTACATTCAAGTTGATTGGGGAAGCAAATGTTAGTGGAGGTCAGCGAGATTGGTAGGGCAGCAGAGACCTGAGCCTGTAGCAGAGACCTAGAGGAGCCACTTCATGGAGTTGTTCTTCGAGCGATACTTCCCCGCTACCATTAGAAATGCGAAGGCAGCAGAGTTTTGCATTTGATGCAGGGGCATATTATGGTACAGTAGCATGCAGCTAGATTTATTGAACTGTTCCGATTTTCTTCGCACATAGTGCCAAATAAGGAAAGAAGGTGAAAAAGTTTGGGGAGGGCCTGAGTTAGGTATTTTATAAGCAGGTTGTAGGATCTGGGCCCAGAAATTTTGGAGATATTTGAAGTGCCACAATGATTAAGAGTGACCTATAGAGAGGTGTTGCAGCACAGAGTCAAAGAAAGAGGCCCGCGCCTCTAGATTTTCCGGCAGGGTCCAACCGGGAGGAGGCAGGTTAGCAGAGAATGTTAGAGATAGGGGATGGGTCCTCAAGCAGTACAAGATAGACCGATGCCCCCTCCTTGTTCCATATGCTATAGGAGACACCTGGAACAATTTCTAAATAGAGAGATGGTATGTTATCGATGCAGTCAGCTTGACCACATGGTGAGAGATTGTCGAGCACCACTAGTTTTGTGCCTACTCCTAGACCATACTAAGGAGGTCACCAGGCACCCTGAGGCAAATAGCAGAGGAATACTTCCCTAACACAAGTCTATGCACTGACACCGAAATATGTTGAGGCGATAGGAGATGCCGTGACAGGAACTCTCCTATTTGAATTCAGGGGAGGTCTTTACTAGCTAATTTGGTAATTTTATATATGCATGCGTTAGAGGTAATTCTGGAGGGATGGACTGGCTAACTGTTAATTACATCAATATAGACTGTTATTAGAAAGAGGTAGTATTAAGACCTCCGAGAGAATAGGAGTATAGATTTGTAGGATCATGTATGCACATCCCACCATAATTGTTACCCGCCATTCAGGTAATGGTGTTGTTGCTAGAGGGTTGCCAAGGATATTTGGATTGTGTGAAGGCTATATTAGAACGAGAGTTGAGGATAGAGGATATCCTAGTAATGAGGAATTTTCCTGATGTGTTCCCTGAGGATTTGCCGGGACAGCCTCTTGAATAAGAGGTAGAATTTGCTATTGATCTAATTCCTGGGACAATGCTGAATTCTAAAGTGTCGTATAGAATGACATCAGTAGCACTAAAAGAGTTGAAGGAACAGTTGTAGGAACTGTTGGATAAGGAGTTTATTTAGCCAGTGTGTCACCCTAGGGAGCGCCAGTATTGTTTGGGGAAAATAAAGATGGGTCGATGAGAATGTACATTGGCTACAAATTTCATATTTCCATAAGTCGGCCAAAATAGTGGAGACAGTTTAATGCTAAAACTAAGATGCCCATAAGAATGTAAGATACGAAGTGGGCAATGATTGAACTTCTATGTTATGTGGGAATTCTTTATACCCTAGGAAGAGATGTCATCACCATAACTTGAAAAACCAACCATGGGAATAAGATGTCATGGGCATCAAGTAGCCAAGTCTTCCAAAAGAACATTTGAATCAAATAACACCTAACATGAATCATCTTTATCAACTTACCTAGAAGAAAAATCATAATGATACTCAGATCTTTAACAATCTATTATCCAGAAGGAAAACCATGTATCTTAGGACCTGGAGTTTTATTTTGTATTTTTTTCCCGCTCTATCCATGTGAATCCTACTTGGCAATGGGTCCACCCATTTAACTACTTAAAACATCGACTCGGTTGGGATTTGATTTGTATATAGTTTAATGTGGAATCTTCTGTTTTTGTCTACAATTGATTGTGGATTTTGAAGCCATCTTTAGAATCTGATTCTTCTACCATTAGCAACTCTCTAAGTACAAATAAATGTCACTCTTTCCTTCCTAGTCCATTTCACACAAGATTTATGCTACTAGACAATGTCCGATCACTGATCATAGCTGACTAAACAACTTCATTAGTATTTTATTCTGTACCAAAAACCAAGGTACGTGTTTATTGCATATGTTTCCAATCACTAGAGCAAGGTAATGGTTTACTTGAAGTCAATATATTAGGACTTAGATTTTCTATAATTTAAATCCGCATTATCATTGAGGATATTTTCAAATTATGTTTTGATATTCAATGTGTACCACCATAGGTTAGAAGTTGATACTTAAAACTGTTTAAAGCAAGGGAAAAAAAAAATCTAGGAATCGATTTGGTAGGAAAATGATACCTTAACTTGATTTAAAAGTGTAAACATGTGTATTAGTTTGACAATAAAAAGGATTTGGGTGATTAGAATTTCAGAGAATGTTTAGAATCTTATATAATTTTTACTCAACTAAATTACAAAGTTATGATGAGAGTTTGAAGTGCCTTTTATACATTTGATCTGACAGGCTAATGATTACACATCCTGGTCTGAGATGCCCCAGCAGTTATGGTTCTTGATGAGTATGAGTCACTATTGCAAGTTCTTTGTTTAAAGATGAGGCTAACCATTGGTGGTTAACTATTTATCATACACCTAGTTTATTGTTTTTAAAAGAAAATAATACTCAAAGATCCAAATGGAGTGAGGGTTTTCTTTCCAACTAACAAGCTCTTATATTTGGCATCTTGAGAGCTTGTGAAATGATAGAATTTGGGCACATGTATGGGGTTTGTAGTAGTAATGAAAGAAATATACAAGTGAACGAATCCCAACTTCTTTACCCATAGGTGATGAATTTTTAGATATTTTTCCCAAATGATTTATCAGAGCTACCTCCGAGAGGAGATTGAATTTAATATTGATTTGGTGCAAGGAACAGAGCCCATGTCAACTACTTCATATATAATGACACTAATTGAACTAAGGCAACATAGGGTGCAACTAGAAGATTTCCTCGACAAGGAATCTGTTCGACCTAGTATATCAATAGAGGTTGCATATGTGTTATTCATGAAGAGATATAATGGGATCTTGAGGTTATGCATTAATCATTGGAAGTTGAATCACGTTACATTAAGAATTGGTAATGATTTTCAGGGATTGGTCGATTAATTGATTAATTAGTAAAATTCAAAAAATTTTGAAGATTGATTTGCAATTAAATTATCACTAATTAAGATTTGGGAAATTACACATCCCAAAGATAGAATTGAGTACACAGTAAGATCACTATAAGTTTCTGGTGTTACCAATTGGTATTATTAATGCACCTTGCATTTTCATAGATATGATGAATCAAGTTATTCAACCATACTAGGATTGATTTAATATAATTTTTATGGATGATTTTTAGAGTATTTAAAGACTCAAGAAGAGCATGAACAATATTTGTGATTAATTTTTCAAACATTATGAAAACATCAGTTATATGCTAAACAGGAAATGTTGGTGTTACATCTTTGGAAAACTGGAGATGGGAATTGAAGTTGTTAAGTGCTGGTGCTAAAGCAAGGTGTATTAGAACAGGATGTATAATCCATCGACTTGAGTTAGTTACAAGTTCTAATAGAGTGGTTTACAAGATTAACTCAAAACTTGTTAGGTTAATGATGGATTTTACTTGAGGTTGTATTCAACAAATTTGGAGGACGAAATTTTTATAAGGAGGGGAGAATATAAAGCCCTAGAAAATGATATGCTTAGGAATGTAAAAATAAAAAATTAAAAAACAAATAAAATAATAAAATAATAAATTAATTAATTAAATTATAAAAAACATATAATAAAATACTATTATTATGAATTAATTAATTAAATAAGTATTATTAAGTTGAATTAATTAAATGAATAAAATGAAAGATATATGTATAAGGATAAGAGATATGTAAATGTATATATATATATATATATATATATATAACAAAAAGGCATTAGGAAGTTTTGAAGCTTCTTGAGTTTTCAATTGAAATATCATATTGCAAACAAAGCCCCCCTAAATCTCGTCTCTCTCACTCCTCGTTCTCTCTCCCTCTCTCCTCATTTTCTCGACGAATATTCGAACGATCAAAAATTGAAAAATGCCGCTGAGCTCCATTCTCCACCATCGACATTTCTACCGAAATGGATTTGCCGTAGGAGCGGCATAGGCACCACTCCTGGGGAAGGGTATACTCCATCTCTTTTCTTAATTTCTCCTTAAATTTTTGGCTAAATTGATGACCAGGCACCACCACAAGGTCCTCATCATGATCGTTGACATTTTGGTTGAAGCAATCTTCAATTTGGGGGTCCTAGGCACAACTCCAAAGCGAGAGTGGGATTTAGGGAATTAAGCAAATTGGTCATTTTTTTGAGTCTAATTGTTTATTTAAAATTTATGGACCTAGGAATTTTAAAATAGTATTTTATTTGAGATTAAATTGATTGAACTAGGGTTATTAAATTCAGGGTTTGGGTGAGGGCCGCGAGTATAATTTCGAAATCCCTGCAGGTAGGTTAGGGAACCTAGAGGGAGTTCCCAAGAACTTAGGTAAGATGATGAACAGTTTATAATTCAGGAAACATAAATATGAAAATTATTTTTTGTTTTCTGTTGATTGATAAGGAAATATATATGTGTATAATTTCAGAATTTTAGAATTATTAACATCGTGGGTGCGAATTAGAATTAGAATTAGCAGACGAGCTTAGTTTGCCAAGTAAGGGAAATATGCTATGCCAGCTGATTTAGAAATATTTACCAGTAAAATATGATATATGATTATGGGTGTTTTCAGTGTAAGAAAAATTATATAGTTTTACAAATTTCAGTATACGTGTATTATTTAATTAATTGTGTGGCATGAGAATTTATTAGTACAATACAAAATTTATGTAGTTTCCATGTTATCAGGATTTATGTAACTCTACCCAATTAAAATGTTCAGTTTTCTCAATACCATGATTATACAGTTTATATAGAAAGCACGATATGCAGTATTAGCCAGAATTATGATATATGCAAATTTATGATTTTTACAGCTTTTACAGAAATATGGAATTCAGTTTCAGTAAACCATGATATGCAGATTCAGAACCATAACATGTAGACATTTCAGTTTATTCAGATCAGTTTATTACAGCGTCATGGCTATTTCAGTTAAACATAATCATGGTTAATTAGTAATATGGACATATTAGTTATATATTTATAGTATCAGACCCTGATGGACCAAATCAGTTTTCAGAGCACGGTACCATTGCTATTTCAGTTCAAAGTACAACCACATATCTCAAATAGTATATGGATTTTCAACACTCGATCGTGCCTTTGTTATGGATAGGCTCCCAGTCAATAAGGGTTGAGGTGGCTGATCTGACTATCGGAGTTCAGTCGAATTATCCTGATCAGCCAACTAGTGTTAAGTCCCGCCTATGGGCTGCACAACCCTACATGAGAGGTTAATTCATGACTTTCAGTTATCCATCTAGGGAAGTTTTCTCATATATTATTATATATCTAGATTTACAGAAACCACAGTCATACCTATAGATATTAAAAGTATTTTGAATTGAATATTTAGGAAAATAGTTTATGTTAAGCAACATTGGTGTAAATTATACTTTGTTTTATTTATATGTGTTTTCTCAGACTCAGTTGTTTATAGCTTATAGTACTTTTAAATTAGATATTACCGTTATGCAAACTCATCTACCACACACATGCAATAGCATATTTCGACTTATTGAGAGTTATCTCTTCCCAGTAATTCAACAATTTTCAAGTGATCTAGGCAGGCGAATAGATTAGGCACAGAGATAAAGCGGATATTGTGCCGCTCAGCCCTTAAGGTGAGTATTTTGGGAGAGACATTTTTAAGTTGTCCCTAGGTGATCGGGTCGGGCATTTTGGGTAAGATTTTGTATGTATATTTTGGGGAAGTGCTGACATCTTGTATTGTATATAATGTGGTTATGTGCATTTTTGTATTCCATTGCATAGGTAGAATATGGATATACAAGTTCCACAGTCCCCGCTTGATCTGTGATGATGTTATGGATTATATTACAGAGTATCAAAGCAGTGAAACTTTACAATATATATATATATATATATATATATATATAAAATAAAAAAAATAAAATTGCATGAAAAATCAGGTTGTTAGAGTTGGGGGATTCATTTTAGTAAACTTCTCGATAGTACAACGTTGATCTGTCGAGGGGCCTCCCTGCTCTCTAGAGTTTCGCACAATCTCAACCATAACTTGCTGAGCTACACTACATAGAACGGCATCGGAATCCCCGCCGCCCCTGCCAGAAGGCCTAGCACCATCATCACTGCTAGCATGAGCACTGCTATTTCCTAGATCCATCCTGCAACAACACCAAAATAATTTGAGAATTTATACCTCATAACATTATTCTTATATTAATTTAACTAAGATATATCCTTACCACTTATTTCTAATTTAGGGTTCAACCCTACCATCCGGAAATAGAAATTGACAATAGTTTACTATTGTTTTCCTAAAATCATTACCCCAGGAAAAACACAGAAACCATCTCGAAGTTCCTTTCTCCAAACCGCAAGACAAGACCCTAAATTCTCACCTTAACTTCTCAACATTAACTCACTGAAATTTTGATCTATCTCAATTTCCATTCTCCCCCCAAATCTATTCTTATACTCTGGTATTTTTTTCCGCTGTACTCTAAAGTCTATAGAACCTAGCAACCTTGGCTCTGATACCAAAATTGTAACGACCCAAAAATTCATACCACTCCTTTATATATATATATATACTTACACTGTCCAGCTATTTCATAACTCTAATACCCTGTATACAAATACATAACATCGTCATGACCCAGAGTGGGTGTCGTGGTGCATTCCATGAATAACACCTATGCAACGGGAAAAGATAAATATCCAAATCATAACTCAAAATACACAATACCAGAGTACTATAGATCCACCATATACATATATGTACACCTTTCCCAAAAATCCCAAAATGTTGAAGGAGCTACAACTCAGCCCAAACTCACCCCAAAACTATGTCAACACAGTCGTATGCTCTATCTCTGAGTTGGCATTGTACGTCTCTCTGGGTTACCTGAAATGTTTACAATGCTAGGATGAGACACCTCTCAGTAAGGAGAAACATTTTATACCTGTGTGTGGCATATGAGTTTATATGAAAAACATAATCTTTTATTAAAACTATAAATGAGATATCTTGTAAAAGTATCTGTACTATAACCCATAGCTATGTCATTTAAAATACAGTAATTCTGAATTAACTATTCAAACATACTTCTATCTATAATATATAATCTATGTTTTCTGTGTATACTAATTTTGAAAACTTCCTTGGATGGTTGTATGTCTTGATTTAACCCCTCATGATAGGGTTGTGTGGCCCGTAGGTGGGACTAAACACTGGTTGGCCTACTAGTGCTAGTCTAACCGTATTTATGTGTATGTTTGTAGCACAAAAGGCCTGCTCCACCTGGTTTAGATGTCAGGGAGCCCCTTACTCTACATGTGGCATAAGGCATTCAATGCCATAATCTATCTGAGACATATAGTTCCACTATCTATACTGTATAGCTACGGTACCATGCTCTATAAACTGCTCTAATCCATCAGGTTCTGATACTCTATAATACTATTACTATATAATATCTATCGGTTTTACCATGATTATGTGTCAACTATATTTACCATGATGTTGTAATTCTATGTATTAACCATGATGCTATAATATAACGGTATATCTATATCGACTGTATTTTTGTATGTCATGGTTCTATGCTCTGTATATCATGGTTCTGTAAAACTCTGTATAATCAAGATTCTGTAAAACTTTGTATAATCATATTCTATAAAACACTGTATATACATGTTTCGTTAAAATAATGTATTTCCATGATCTTGTAACCTGAATTTCATGGTATTGTATAACTGTATGTCATAATTATGTATAAACGTATAAACTATAATTCTGTAAAAAATTGTGTAGCCATAGCTCTGTAAATAGAATTGTATAATCTGTATAGCGTAATTTCGTAAAATATATATAATCATAATTTTGTAATTTGTATAAAATTTTGTAATATTCCAATACTACTCACGCCACACAGTTAAATAAACTCATTAATTATAATGTGTAATACTGTATAATTTTTATGCTCTGATCTGTTCAAAATCATACTCTGTAACTGCTAATAAAATACTATACTTTATTGATAAAATTTCTAATTTAACTGGCATAAAATATTTCCCTTACCTAGCTCCTGTGAAGTCTATTAAATTCTAAATCTACACCCCTAGGGCGTTCGGAGTTCAAATCTCAAAAATTATATTTTTCCCCAAATCAATCAACCTCACTCAGAACGACCACTATACTCACCTTCCCTAGGCTCACATATCTCTTTATCCATAAAGTTCTAAAATACTAATTATTTATCAACATTACCTGAATTCCTAAGAGAACACCTACTGGGATCCTCAACCCATGCCTGAGGTGTTTGGAAACACAAACTTTGAAATCAAAACACCCTTGTTTAATCAACTCAAACACCAGTATATTTCCATCTTATACAAAATATGAGTTTAGTAAAGCCTAATAATCATGAAAACCCTAAAATAACCTACTTACCCTGATTTTGGGATGATGCTTAAACTTCTCAAACAAAAAATTATGCTCCGGCTAAGTTGAAGAGAATTTCCCTGGGATCATCGTGACAACTTCTGATTGTCAAAACGGGGAAAGACGGAGCCAGAAACTTAGAGAGAAGGTAGAGAAACTGTAGGTAGAGAGTGAAAATGAAAAAGAAACTGATTTTCTTGCTAAAAATGTGATTTTCATCTATATATACACAGCTGTCCACATGGCTTCGTTGACGAGACACATGAACTCGTTGACGAATCAAAGAAGGGAGTTCGTCAATGAAGAGGATGATCTCATCGGTGAACCAAAGGGTTTTAATTTCCTCCACATGGTAACTCTTGGTCGACGAAACACTGAGATTCATCCACGAACCACACAAGGGAGTTCGTCGATGAAACCAAGGCATTCGTCGACGAACCTTGCTTTGATCCTTTCAATTTTTCCTTTCTCTCTATTATTTATTTGTTATTATTTTCTGGGTCTCAACATATTGTCTCAACTATGAAATGATGTATATGAGCATGATATTGAAATTGATCTTGATATTGCAAATGGTGTTAAGATGATGCTTATTGTAAGGGGGAGCCTTTTAAAGGTTTATTCATTTTTTCTCCTTGTTTGTCATCATAAAAAAGGGGGAGATTGTTGGCCTTACAAGGCTTAAAATATTTTTTTGATGATAACAAATCATAGAAACTTAACATATTTGGTTAAGTGATGACATTTTAGGACTCAAGTATGTGAATACAAGGTCAGGTGCACACAAGGATTATTGAAAGCTTATACTCTAAAGAAAGAAGATCTCATAAAGATTATGCTATTATAGCATTGATTCAAAGATGATTTGATGAAGCTTAAAGTGAATTGAAGTTGGAAGTAAAGATAGACTCAAGAGATGGAAAAGTATGAAGACGTAAGTGCTTAGAATGTATAAGTCTTAAGAAGTCTCATGTAAGTACTTCAAGTTATTTTTACATGGATACATGAAGCTCTTAGGCTAATTTCTTGGACCTAGATACCTTTTAAAATATTTGGAAAATATTTTTATAAGGTCAAAAGTTATTTCAAAAAGGTTAAAATTATTTTTGGAATGAAAAGCACCAAAACTAGATTTTTCAAATAATGTTATTTTTTCTATATCCGCATTGATATACATTTTTCTCTATAAAAAAATCCTTATCTTAAATAGTGTTCAACATGAAAGTTGTGGGGTTTTCTCTTAGCTTTCTGTTGATACCAATAACATCTAATTTGGAGTTGTATATAAAAGTTATAACAAAAATACTGAAGGGTGGTCGAAGCTGTCGGGCGACTGAATTTGTTGACCCAGGCGACTGACACAAGAACAGAATGAAACTGGGCAAACCCGAGAGGATCCAAGGGACTGACTCTTCAAAATTCAGATTTTTAAAAGTAATGGGAAGTTTCCAAAATTGAGTTTTTGAATTATAAACGTTATGAAAACTTGGGAAACACGCCAAGTCACTTGGGGAACATGAAATACACTTTCTAGACTCTATAAATATCCCCCATGAAAGAGGATTTAAGACATCAAGAATTAAAATCAGAAATCAAGCTCTCTTTGCTTACAATCTTCAAAAAGCTCTCTTGCTCACGTAGTTGTTAAAGTTTCTATTAAGTCTTACTGAGAATTTATCACCGATATTTGCTCACAAATTCTAAATCTTTCAATCTAAGAAAGAACTCAATGATATACTCATGAGCTTCATCTTTCTATATTGTTATTTGATTAAAGTATAATTGTTTCAATTGTACTAACCTGCTCTTGTTGAGAGTGTCTTTGTACACCAAATTTGTTTCTTGTTTTTTATAGATGGTTCTGAATTGTTGAATCGTTTTACCAAGCGTGGGGTATCACTTGGAGAGGGGGCTCCACCCTAGTTGAATGAGGGATTATAAAAAGCTACTCCTGCTCATTAAAGGAGTGTGCACGGTTCCTCCTACCCATAAAAGGAGTGGTATAGTGGAATCCTGGGGTGTGTTTGCCTAAGGTGAGGACAGAAGCAAGTATAGCTAAACCTCATAAAAGTCGCGTCTCACTCTCCTCCCTACTCTCATTTAATTTTCAGCTCATATAAATTGCGTGGTTGGAATTTAATTTTCTTGTTCATATAAACTATGTGGCTTGGATTACAAATAAACTGAAGATTAATTTGACTCTGGGATTGCGGAAACGAAAAAGGAAGTACACTGGTTGATCAATATTTATTGTGAAAACCATAGGGAGTACGTTGATTGGTTAACACCCAAGACTCATTAATTGAAAGTTTATTTAAATTCTGAGTTTTTGGAAGAGTGTTGGAAATTTCAATTGTGCTTCATATTGAAGAAATCAAGCCTTCCTTGTTTGTATAGCTTATTCATCAGTTATATATTTAAGCTCAAATCTAAATTTGAATATTGGAAGCATTGCTGGAATTGTTGTATGGTTTCATATTGTGAAAGCTTATATTGATTAATTAGATTGAGTTGTTGGATGTGCTAAGGAACTTACAAAGTATTCAAATTAGTATTCTCATTCATAAAGATTCAATCTTAAATCAATTATCCATTTTATTTGTGATTGTGCAACTATTGAATCCAAAAAGGGTTAAGAAAGAATTAATTAAAGAGGGTATAAAGAAATTTTTAATCCCAATTCAACCCCCCCTCTTGGGAGTGCGCCTTCTTTTTCATGCATGCTATCACATAATTCATCGCACGATTCATCACATGATTGAATAAATGATTTTGAACAAGAAATTTGTACCTCATCTATTAGCCTAACAAGGCTTAATCTCATTTTGATGATAACAAATCAAGACTACTAAGCATATTTTAAGTTAAGTTTCAGGACTCAAATGTTTAATGAAATCAAGTGATTGTGCTTGAAGAACATTGTAAAAAGCTTATAATTTAAGCTACAAGTTATGAGGAACATGAAGAATATTGAAGTATTAATCAAAGCTCAGATGGATATTGTAAGCTTTACAATATGAAGACTTAGGAACTTTGATAGTTTTATCTTGTTAAGTCTCATGTAAGTACTTCCATACTCAATATTGAAGTTGAAGCCCTTAAGATTCATTATGGACCTGTAGACCTATTTTTGAAATATGAAAAGTATTTTCATAAAGTCTAAAATAATTTTTTTAAGTTACCGAGTTAATTTTTGGAATCAAGAATTTGAAAAACACAAATTGGTTAGTGGTCATGCGACTAATGTTTTTGCATTAGGCGACTAATATGTTATTGACTTTGTTAATGAGACGAACAGAATGGGATTGGGTGACTGACCTACTATTGACTGTACTTATGCACTATTTTTAAAGAAGATCAGATGACTAACCCTGTGGCTTAGTCGACTGATGTAAATGTTTTAAACTTATAACAGCGCGAAATTCGTTTCTAAATTTGAATGATTGGATTTCCAAACTTGAAGCAAACTTGGGGAAAATGGTAACTAAGTTTTCTATTCTATATAAAGTTAATCTTTTCCAAAATTAGGTTAACCAATTCTCATATACAAATCCAAATCTTTAGTTAAGTGAATAGATCTAAATTCTGTTTTTCAATTTTGTTTTCAAAACCACTTAGCCATCTTGCTTTGTTAGTTTAAAAGAACATTTTTCGGGGTTTTAAAATAAGGTCTCCAAGTCCATGACAACCCCTAATGAGCTTCAAATCATTTCAAAATGATATTTTGCATGAAGTACTTACATAATTCATCCTAAAGCCTTAGACACTCTATACTTGAAGTCCTCGTATGTGTCTTTGCTTTGAATCCTCTTAGACTTTAGCTTAAGTCAAGTTTAGGCTTCCACATGCTTTGATCATTTTGGTCCTCTTGAGCATTCTTTGGATCACTTTGAAGATGAGTGTGCTTTATAGTACTTAGTGATCTTAAACTTGCATTTCTTTTGATCTTTAGAACTTTGTCATTCAAGCTTTCCTGAAATATCATCACTTAAACACAACATGTTAAATCAACCATTATTTGTTATCATAAAAATGAGATTCGAAAGGCATGTTAAGCCAACAATCTCCCCATTTTTGATGATAAAAAATAAAGAGCAAAGATGAGAGAACCTTTGATAAGGTTCCCCATTATAATAAGCATGCCTTCTGACATATATGAAAATTAATGATTTCAAATATAAGTTCCAAAAAAATCACAATCAAGTAAATTGCATTATAGCTTATGTCAACATATATGCTTATAGTCTTATTCTTTTTATGTTCTTATTTTTGCATTTACTCCCCCATGATATATCTTATGTCAAGAGTATGTTTTACATATTTGTTGTGTTCTCATTTCTCATGTTTGTTTTCTCATGTTTGCTCAATATCTCCCCCCCTTTGACATCAATCAAAAAGAAATGAGGGGCATAGGCACAAAGAGACTTAGCACATAAAGAGTACAGTCATATTACACAAAGACATAAGCAATAGAGTTTACAAACCAAACAAAAAAAAAAAGCAACATAAGACAAAGCCAATACACAGAGAGTTCTTAATACAAAAAAAAAAAGACATATAAATCAGTTATCATCAGCATCATCATCATCCTCTTCAACATCCTTTTCATCACCTTACCCACTTCCTTCCTCAGATTCTTCATCAGATGAAGCATCACTCCGAGGAGTAGAACTAGTATCCATAGGATCAACACCACTAGAAGAGCTAGCCTGGTAGCATTGATCAAGTGAAGAGTAAGCAGTATAAAGGGAGGATACATTTTCTTGAAGGGATTGAAGACCTGATCGCATATCTCTGCTAAAAGTAGAGAATTTATGATGGAAGGTGATAAACCAAGAGGGAGTGTCAACTTGAGGTCCTTGGTCCTATGCTAGAGGAAGAGAAGGTACAACTACTGGCCTTTGAGGTCGCCCCCCCTTTCAAAAACCAACCCTAATCATGTTTTTCATAGCTCATTTGCTTGTGGGTTGTGGAAGTGAAAAGGTCATATCTTGTACATTTGATGAACAATTCAGTATGTGTGCTAACATTAAGTTAAGCAAAGATAAGGTTTAACACACCACCATATGGAAGAGTTACTCAAGAAGCTTCCAATTTAGCCCACATCCATTTCAAGATTAGGTTACAGATATCAAGTTTCTTCCCCTTTAGTGAACACCTATGACACAAAGCAATCGACATAGGAAAGATGATCATATGAGTCAGCCTTAGGTAGGATGTTCTTAGAGATAATTTCATGAAGTATTTGGGCCTGAAGATTCAGTTGTTTATACATAAGTTGATGGCCAAAATAGACCAGTTCGTTTACCATAATTAGAGGCAAAATTTCTTCGGGTGTGAAGCCTTGCTCTAGAATCCAAGTTTGAGCAAAGGTTGGACATTCAAATTCACCAGGGGTGATATGCAAAATGGGAGCCAAGATTTATGGAGTTAAAACAATTTTCTTTTCTCTAACCTCAGTGGTTAGGACATTTTCACCATGGATCATGTTTGTATAAAAAAATTTTACCAAGTTGGAATACAGTCCTTTCGATTGACAAACTACGAAGTTTTTCCACCCGATATTCCTAAACATAGGTAGGATTTCAGAAAACTCTTAATCAAAGAAAGTAGTGTCAATGACCTTAAGAAAAATTGGGTTCATAGAACGGAGATGAGAATGATATCGAAGCTTTGATTAGGGAGTGACAAGCCATTGTTCGATGTTGTTATCATCTCTTCTAGAAGAAGATCCTCGATTTGTTGTAGTCTTGGTGGGAGACAATGTTGATTTTTGGAGGATAGAAGACATCAGCCAAGAGAAACCCTAGAATCTGCAATAAAAGCTGTAGGAGAAAGATTTTTGAACTTTGATTCAAGGGATTTTGAGTGAGGAATCAAGGGAGACCAAGGGTTGGAGGTTGATGTGCATGATAGAGTAGGGTTCAGTAGCCTGAAGTCTGAAGAGTTAGGGTTTTCGCGCTTAAAAATATATAGTACCCACGAGTTCAGGTACCTGAAGACTAAGCTCAGTCACCTGAAGATTTTTTGAAATTGAGTTTCAGCAAGCTGTAGCACCTCAGTCACCTGAGGTTTGATGGCTCAAGTGCCTAAGCCTCCAGCAACCACCATGTAGATGCTTGAACTTCCAAGCTTAGTCCCCTGAAGTCCCAAATTTTTAAAGTTCTCTTTATACTTCACATTTAAATCTTCATAAATCATTTTCCTACTATGTAACAACCCAAGTTCTCTTCAAATGGATATAAATCTTATTTTGGGAAGAGGTTTTGTGAAGATATCTGACCATTGGTCATTTGTATTTATGAATTCAAGTAGAATATCTACTTTTTGAACGTGATTTCTAAGAAAGTGGTGTCTTATGTCAATGTGTTTAGTTCTTGAGTGTGATATTGAATTTTTAGAGATGTTTATTGCACTTGTGTTATCACACTTAATTGGTATGGTGGAATATTCTAGATTATAGTCCTTTAATTGTTGTTTCATGTGCAAGATTTGTGCACAACAACTCCCAGCTGCTACATACTTAGCTTCAGCTGTGGATAAGGTTATGGAGTTTTGCTTCTTAGAAAACCAAGATAATAAGGATTTTCCTAGAAAATGACAAGTTCCACTTGTACTTTTTCTATCAATCTTACACCCTGCATAATCGGCATCCAAATAACTAATCATTTCGAATCCGGTGTCCTTAGGACACCAACGTCCCAAATCGATTGTTCCTATTAAGTATCTTAGGATTCTTTAATGACTATTTTATGTGATTCTTTAGGTACTAATTGAAATCGTGCACACATGCATACACCAAACATTATATCCGGCCTACTAGCTATTAGGTATAGCAAACTTCCTATCATACCTCTATAATATTTCATATCTACCGGTTTCCCTTTTTCATGTTTATCAATGCTTATTGAAGTACTCATGGGGGTACCTATGGATTTACTACTTTCCATATTGAATTTCTTATGCATATCTTTTATATATTTGGATTGACATATAAAAGTTTCATTCTTTGCTTGTTTGATTTGTAATCCTAGGAAGTAGTTCAATTCTCCCATCATGCTCATTTCAAATTCCTCTTGCATACATTTGGTGAATTCCTTACATAGATTATCATTAGTTGCACCAAATATGACATCATCTACATAAATTTGGATTATGAGCATGTCATCCTTTTTAGTTTTGATAAACAAAGTACTATCAACCTTTCCACTAGAAAACCCCATTTTCTAGTAAGAATCCACTAAGTCTTTCATACCAAGCCCTAGGGGCTTGTTTCAAACCATATAAAGGCTTAGTTAACTTGTACACATATTCAGGTTTTTGTATGTCCTTAAAACCCGATGGTTGTGCTACATATACGTCTTCACTTATAAAACCATTTAAAAATGCACTTTTTACATCCATTTGATACAATTTGAATTCCTTACGGGATGCATAAGGTAAAAGCATTCTAATTGCTTCCATTCTCGCTACAAGAGCAAATGTATCATTATAATCTATTCCTTTTTCTTGGTTATACCTTTGAGCTACAAGTCTAGCTTTATTTCTAACTACGATTCCATTTTTATCCCTTTTATTTCTAAATACCCACTTAGTTCCAATGATTGAATGGTTATGTAGCTTAGGAACTAATTTCCATACCTTACTTATTTCAAATTGATTTAAGTCTTCCTGCTTAACAATTATCCATGAGTCATTACTTAGAGTTTCTTCAACATTCTTTGGTTCATCTTGAGATAAGAAAGCATAGTGATTGCATAGATTTTTCAAAGAGGATCTTGTAGTTATACCTTGTGATGGTTCTCCTATTATTTGATTTTTCGGATGATTTCTTACATATTTCCATTCTTTTGCTAATTTTCTATTTTCAACAGCATCATTATTTGATTTTTCTTCATTTTCTTCTTCTTTTGCTTCTACTATTTCTAAGCCTTCTGATTTTTTAGTAGTTTGAACTTCACCTTTTATTGATTTGTTGAATCAATTTTCTTCACCAAATGTTACATGAATTGATTCCATGATTGTAAGAGTTCTTTTATTGTATGTTCTCAAAAGTTTTGCTCTTTAATGAATACTCTAAGAATACCCCTTCATCGGCTTTTTCATCAAACTTTCCTAAATCATCTTTATCATTTAATACATAGCATTTGCATCCAAAAACATGGAAGTAAGAAATTTTAGGCCTTCTACCTTTCCAATGTTCATAGGGAGTTTTATTATAATTTGATCTTATTGATACTCTATTTATCACATAACATGCGGTGTTTACCACTTCAACCCAAAAGTATTTTGGTAGATTATGTTCATTTGACATTGTTCTTACCATTTCTTGAAGAGTTCTATTTTTTCTTTCAACAACTCCATTTTTTTGTGGAGTTGTAGGTGCTAAAAATTGTGATTAATTACATATTCATTGCAAAATTTTTCAACTTCTTTGTTGTTGAATTCTCTTCTGGTGACTTTTTGAGTCCAATCTATAGTTTTGATGTTGATAAAACACAAGGATCTTATGTGTGCATCTAGTTTGTGAGCAGGTTTACAATACAGCACACATATGAGAGTAGATTTATGGAAGCCTAAATAACTTAAAGATCATACTCCTAGCATATTCAATGAGAAAATGAAGAGCAAAAGAACAAGACTTGTTTGTGCTTCATTTGTAAATGCATTTATTATATTTGGGTATGTAATATTATGGTTTGTAATATTTGCATCTGCATGCATGATATGAATGAGCTCAAACGACCATAGGGAACCACGGGACCTTAGGGATCACCCTTCAGTCGACCTTTGGTAGACCGACGCCGAATTTTTTGTGTTAGCTCAAAGACCATTTTAAAAATGAACTTAACTTGTCTGGTCTACCAAGTTGGCACGTAACTGATTCCCAATGCCCTGGTCGACCTAACTTATAGTTGAAAAATGACCTGGTCGACCAAACCTCTAAATTTGGTCAACTGAACATATCTTGGTAGACCGAACCTCAGAGGATCCGAAATAGCACAAATACGGTCGATCGACCCTGCAGTTCAAAAATGCCTCGATTAACCGAACTTGGCATTTGGGTTGACCGAACTTAAAATATGGTCGACCAAAACTCTCGAGTATAACTTTTTTAACTACAGTAAAACAAGGTTAATTTTATTTAACCTTTATTAATCTTTTCTAAAAGACTCCTATGTCCCTCAATGGTTATATTTTTATGAATGTTTATATATACTAGTTCATTTGGAATGATTAAGAGATGATTAGAAAATATCATTAGCCAAAATTCTCTAAAATTCAAAACCTTTATTTTTTCACATACAAGCCAAAAATCCATCCCTTATTTATCCTACTTGCTAAACTCCTTTGGTAAGAGTATTATTAAGATTGTTAATATTAGCTCACACTCCCATTGTATTTGTTTGATGTTGATTTTTGAGAGTGAGTTTGAGAGTTCCCTTGTGATTTAATTTATATGTCTTAAGTGGGAATACTCTCTAAAGGTTGTGAATCTTGCAATATTGTTGCAAGTATTCAAAGGCCTGTTCTTGTGCTCTGTGAAACACTTTTCAAACAAGCTTGATTTCAAATATCTCCTATACTTTATACTTAATATTAATTCTTGAGATAAATCAGTGTACTCTTGAATTCTTTGTGGTTATTGCTTGTGATTGATATGCACATTTTTAACACAAAGATATACTCACACCACTCTCACACACTGCTTGATAATATTGACATTATCTTGAGAGTGGTCACATATAGACTTCATTAAGCTTATATTTTCATATCATACGGAAGTGCAATTTGTAATTGTATTGAGCATATTGTAGTACATATCTACTTGTGGAGAAGCATTGAAATTGTACACAAAATTTATATTGAATATTTGTTGTATTTCGCGCGTGGCCTAAGGGGGTATTGATCTAACCTGTAAGGATTAGTTGTTAGGGCCTTCTCTGCCCTTCAATGAGAGTTTGTAAAGGTTGAGGTCACCCCTAGTAATTTGACATGGTTGTAACTGGCGCCGCTCCACCTATTAAGTGGGCAATAGTGGAATCCTTGGGCTTGCGAGCTAAAGGCAGGGACATAGGCAGTATTGGCCGAACCCCGATATCATATCATGTGTTGATCTCTTCCTTATGCACTTTATTATCTACACTTTGAATTTAGTTAATGTATGTTTAATTATTTATGGTCTTGATTGTTCTCATATACATGCTTTGAATACTGTGAGTATTGGAATCCATTTAGAAAAACCCTTGGTTCTGAAATACTGCTAATATCTGGTTAAACATAGGAAGAAGTTTGAAATTCCAATTCACCTCCCTCTTGGGAATACATCAATTCCAACATCTTCCTTGTATATTTGAAACATTATATCTTTTTCATTTTGGAGTTTCTTACATAAATTTATTAGCATGTTATAGGCTTTATCCTTGGAGGCTAAAAACAATACCCAAGTAAACCTAGAGCAGTCATCAACTATAACAAAGTCATATTGCTTACCTCTTATGCTTTGAGTTATAGTAGGACCAAAAAAATCTAAATGAATAAGTTCTAAGGGTCTACTAGTAGAAATATATTTCTTCTTTTTAAAGCTTGTCTTAATTTGCTTTCCAAGTTGGCAAGCATCACAAATTTTATCTTTAATAAATTTTGTATTTGGTAAACCTTTGACTAACTTATTTCTAGATAAGTTTGATAATGGGTCCATGCTTGCATGTCCTAGTCTTCAATGCCAAAGCCAACTAGCTTCATTCATGGAAGCCAAGCATGTTACATCTTGAGAGATTAAGTTTTCAAGGTTTATACAATATACATTATTTACTCTATAAGATATGAATAAAATTTCATGTTTTCTTGGATTTTGAACTATACACATATCTTGATTATGTCATGCCCTTTGTCACTAAGTTGACTTATGCTTAAAAGGTTATGCTTTAATCCATCAACTAACAAAACATCATCAATTGTAAGTGAGGGTTCTTTAACAATTTTACCTATTCTGACTATTTTGCCTTTAGCGTTGTCACCGAAGGTAACATATCCTCCATACTTTTGAACTAGGGTGGTGAACTTTGTTCTATCTCCGGTCATATGTCTTGAACATTTTATGCTCAAGTACCATTTTTCCTTTGATGGAGTAGCCCTAAAGCATACCTACAAGGAAGGATTCATGGTTTTACTTTTGGAACCCAAACCTTCTTAATTCTTTTTAAGTAATACCGAGTATTAGTTTTTACTTTCCATTCATTCCTAATTTTGACATACTTCTTTTTAAGTAGGCAATTAATCTTTATGTGTCCTTTATTACTACACAAGTAGCAGGTAGGGTTTTCATGTATATTTGTTGAGGATGTACTTGCATAGTATTTTGCTTCTTTTACAAAGTATCCCATAAATAAATTCTTCTTTTTGTTGTTTTCAATTCCATTGTAACCAATTCCTTCTTTGTTACTAATCATCCTTTGTTGTCCAACCATCTTTTCAAAATTTTATTTTCCTCTAGTAAAATTATAAATGATCTTATCTTTATCTTCAATTTTACTTTTAAGTTCACTTATTTCTAAGTGTTTCTTGTTTTCATCATTTACTTGTAGTTTTACTAACTTTTGAGACATATTGTTAATTTTATTCACTAGATCGTCAATATGCGAATCTTTTTCTTTTTTAGCTGTTTTAGAACTTTCTAGTTGATTCTTAAGATTTTCATTTTGTTATTTCAAGGCTATGTTTCTTTTAGACACTTTAATGAACCTATTTTGTAAGTAGAATAATTCAATTTGAATTCCTTGTATGAAAGCATACTATCACATGAATCATTACAAGACTCTCCACTAGATTCTTCCGATAAACTATAATAAGAGTTTACCTCAGCATTGTGTGTCATAAAGCACATGTTGGCAACTTCTTGTTCACTTGATTCATCCTCTGATTCATTTGAGCTTGTATCGTCCCATGTAACTTTCATTGCCTTCTTTTTCTTCTTCTTGTCTTTCTTCATCTATGGATAATCTGGTTTAATGTGTCCAACCTTCTTACAATTATAACATGTAGGTGGCTCATTCTTAGTTTCCTTTGTGTTTGTTTCTGTTTTGTTGGTTTTTGATCCTTTAAACTTCCTAGGGAATTTCTTATTTTTTGTGAAAATTTTGCCAAGTCTTTTAGTGATAAAGGCTAGTTCTTCATCATCAAATTCGTTGTCTTCATCTTCATCACTAGAGCTTTCTTTACTAGCCTTAAAGGCTATTGATTTCTTGTTTTTATTATTGTTCTCTAAATTTATTTCATTCATTGTCATCTTATATGTGAGAAGGGATCCGATTACCTCATCAAGGGAGGTATTTTTCAGATTTATGCCTTCCGTTATTGTTGTGGCCTTTAGTTCCCATATTGAAGGAAGTCCTCTAAGGATTTTTCTAATCATTTCATATGTTGAAAAAAAATTTCCTAGAGCATTTAAGGAATTTATAATGTGAATGAACCTAGTATACATGCTAGTGATAGTTTCTTCCGGATTCATCGTAAAGACCTCATACTCGCTAGTGAGCATGTCGATTCTACTATCTCTAACATCTATAGTTCCTTCATAGGTTACTTCTAACTTGTCCCAAATTTCATTGGCTGACTTACATGCCATGACCCTATTAAACTCATTAACATCTAAAGTACAATATATTGCATTCATGGCAATTGGGTTTACTTGCATCATTTTATAGTCATTATCGGTCAAATCTCTTTCTTCTTTAGGAACTTCTTTACCATCTACTAATTTAGTGGGAATGTAGTCACCATGTGTGACAAATTTCCATGCTTTCCAATCCATGGTTTGAATATATATTCTCATTCTTTGTTTCCAAAATGTATAAGTTTAAACCACAAAAAATAGGTGGTCTAGTTGAGGACTGGCCTTCAGCAAAAGGCAATACACCTAGGTGTGCCATTTATACCTTTATATAGCTTCTAATTAAGATTTGCTATAACTTACCTCTGATACCAATTGAAAGTCAAGGTGCAGTCCCAAGAGGGGGGTGAATTAGGTTTATAAAATTATTTTAAGTCTTCTTATCAAATTCACAATCTTTTATATATATTTAGAAAACACACAAAAATGTTTTGATTTTAATTCAACAATAGTCCAAACACAATTAAAATACCTTTAATAAAAAACAATTAACCAATCAACTGACTATTCAAACACACAATAGTTAACCAATTGTGAAAGCTGCAGCACTTCCTTATTTTAGCGTTTGCAAAAATTAAGTTTATAGCCCTATCTGAATGAAAATTTGTCAGCTTCTTTTAATCAAGATCTTTGCAAGCGATTAATCAATGTACTCCCTTTAAGGTTTCCACAAAAGATTAACCAACGTACTTTCTTAAATTAAAAGGCCTTCTCAATCTTAGTTTTTAGTAACCTGCACTTAGAAACACAATTTATATATGCTGAAATTTAAAGAGTAAAGGATAAGAGTGAGACCAAGATTTTTTACAAGGTTAGGCTTATCTCAAGCATACATCCTCACCTTAGGCAAGACCACCTAAGGATTCTAAAATTTGGAATAGCTTCCCAAAAGGGGGGGTGAATTGGATTTTAAAAAATTTAATCCCTTTAGGATTAGTTCTTTTAAGTTGTAAAACTTAGAAACAATCACAATCAACATAGCAAGATTAAACACTCAATTTATGTCATAATAAAACTGTATATATATATATATATATATATATATATATATGAAAAATTGTTGCACTCAGTATAAGCCCTATATCACAATTATTCTTCTTCCCCAAGTTCAATTTTTAAACAAACTTTCAGATTAATAGGTCAAGGATAATCAACCAACGTAGTCCCTTTCAATTTCTGCAATCAATGCTGATTTATCCAAAACGAATTATCTTCCAGTCTATTTCACAACCAAACATTCAAAATTGAAATTTAAAGCAATCACGCAGATTATATCTTTAAAAAAAATAAAGAGTAGAGTAGAGAAAGAAGAACACAAGGATTTTTACGAGGTTCCGCTTCAACACAACCTACGTCCTCACCCTTGGCAAAACTGCCAAAGGATTCACTATTACCTTTCCATTATCAACCGGAACAAAACCAGTTACAAGCACTCCTTGGGTAAGGCCAGAGCCCACCTTCTCCAAACAATATGCCCTTGATTGGTCCAATGATTCAATACTCAAACTGTCAACAAATCCTGTTACAAAGATAGAAAACAAGACGTACAAGAACTTGCTCCTCAAAGAGCTGATTAGTACAAATTTGAAACACTTATGCACTTTAGTAAATTTAGAATGAAGCTTTTAGAAACTTATCACCGTAGGTATCTTTCAATGAAAGAATCAACAACTCAATGCTCAAACACAGTAAGAGATTTAGCAAAACTTCTCTTAATTTCGAGCAAGGATGAGAGCAATTTAAAGCACTTTCAGAAATTCAGAACGAGAGAGTATGACACCAGAATATGATTTCTTAATGATCTTGATGTAGAAATCAATGTGTCTTAGGGGTATATATAGATGTAGAAAACCTTCTTGCTTATTCCCCAAGAATACTCAGAGTTGTTTCCTTATATTAAACTTATTTGAGTTTCCAAATATTTGAATTTCAAAAATTATATCCGTTGGAAAATAGAAAAATGCCGCGAGGCAGATGACTGTGAAGTCCTGGCAGTTGTCTTTCCATTTAATATAACTATAAACACATAGGCAGAAAGGTGGCAGTCATCTGTCACTAGAATATGAGGTGGCAGTCGTCTGTCCTTATGGTGATAGTCATTTGTCCATGTGTAATTTTAAGCCTTTCAATAACATAGAAGGTGGACAGTCGTCTGGTGAAACCTTCACAGTGTTCTCACTTTGCACTAGCAGTCGTCTGTCAGGCTTTTGTGTTTAAGTTTTAAGCCTTGTTAATTTGGCCAGTCGTTTGTCTATTTACAGACAGTCGTCTGTCCACTGAATGTTTTTCTTTTCTAGTTAATTTTTTAATTCTCTCTCATTGTTGCTTGGAATATAGATTTGTTTTAACTTTAAAAACATGTTCCAAGTTTCATCTTAAGGTCCCTAAGTCTTTTTGCTTAATGAGCTTCAAAATGAAAACTTCATATTTGAATAAACTTAAAGTACTTACAAAAACTTTTCCTAAGTACTTAAAAATTCTTCTTTGCTCTGAACTTTCTTTGTTGCTAGTCTCTGATCTCTCAGAATTATTTGAGCTTTCATCTCTTTAAACCCTCTTGATATTTCTTCATTGATTCAGACTTTGAGCTCTTATGTTGATCTTCTTTAATCATCATGCTCTTATGGTCTTCAGACTTTGATCCATGCTACATAAGTACTTTCAACATTGATTCCTGAGAAAATACAACAATCAACCGAAGCATGTTAAGTCCTACTTGTTTGTTAGCATCAAAATAGAGTATTAAACCTTGTAAGGCCAACAATCTCCACCTTTTTTACGATGACAAACAAGAAGCAAAAATTTGGGTGAGCCTTATAAAGACTCCCCCTTTCTATAAGCTTCATCTTAATATAATCAAAAGTAATTGCATTAAAATCAATAGTAATTTCATCAATCATTTCTTTATTTTAAAATCATTCATCATTCAAATTCAAGTATATCAGTTAATAACAAATAAACCTTGTAAATATATCTTATGTTCAAGCTCAATTTTTGTTCAACTCAATTTTTGCAAAACACTTCTCCGCCTTTGACATCGATAAAAAAATAAGATGATCAAGTGTAAATTTCATTTTGAGCATATGTGATACTAGTGTTAAAATATAATGTATTAACATCAGTTGATTAATGATTATGCACAAGTGATAAATCATAATACTCCCCCTATCAATCAGCATACTCAATAATTTCTTTTAAGTCATAAGGTCAGAAGTTTCAAAGTTTAACAAAGTTATCATTAACATTAGAACTTATAATACATCAAACTGAAAACAAAACATTTCAAAGGTTCAGGATTTCAGAGCTAGAAACAAATACATATAAAAGCTCATAGTCTTTGCTTACACAAACTCCCCCTTTTTATAGCAACAAAAAAAAAAAACAAAACAAAAATACATTCATGATTTGAGCATGTGTAGGATACAAAATAGCAAAAACACTATCAAAAGTCTATGTTTCAGAGTTAGTGTCACTATCTACAATTCCTCTTCCTTCACTTCTTCTTCTTCTTCTTCTTCTTCTTCTTCTTCTTCTTCATCATCATCTCCTGCATATTCTTCTTCTTATTTTTCTTCCTCTTCTCCTTCACCTTCTTCATTTTCAGTTTCTTCCTCAGCTTATTATCTGAATCAATGTCATGTTTAATGACATGATGCTCTATCTTAGCAATACGATTGTCTAACAAAGTATACGTGTCATCAATGGCTGAGAGTTTATCTTGAAGAGAAGCAAAGTTTTCTCACATTTCAGAACTAAAGCTAGTATAATTCTGATAAAATGGAACAAACCAAGGTGGCATATCAGCTTCTTCAGGAGCTGTACTCCTTTCTTCATGTGCAGGTCTTGCCGGTCTATTGCCCCGGAACATCCAACCCTCGTTATACATTTTGTAACCCATTTGTTTCAATGTAGTAGATGAGAAAACATGGTAATGGGTTCTTTTTACTATTTTTGAAGCTAGAGAGAGGAGATTGTTTGGTATTGAATTTTGAAGTCCCTTAATTGTTGTTTCATGTATAAAATTTGAGCACAGCAGCTTCCAGCTGCTATGTATTCTGCTTTAGCTGTAGATAGTGCTACGAAATTTTATTTCTTTGAAAACCATGTATGTAATGGGTGTCCTTAAAAGTGGCAAGTCCCAAGTCCCACTAGTGCTTTTTCTGTCTATTTTGCATCCTGCATAATCTGCATCTGAATAACTCATCATTTCAAAATCAGTTCCTTTTGGATACCATAACCCTAAATCTAGTGTGCCTAGCAAATATCTAAGGATCTGTTTTACTATTGTTTGATGTGATTCCTTAGGAGCCGATTGGAACCTAACAAACATACACACACTAAACATTATATCTAGTCTACTTGCTGTTAAGTAAAGTAAGCTTCCTATCATACCTCGATAATGCTTGGTATCAACTTGTTTCCCTTTTTCATCCTTGTCTAGACTAGTTGAACTGCTCATGAGAGTTCCTATAGGTTTACTTTCTTCCATATCAAACTTCTTTAACATGTCTTTAATATACTTAGTTTGATTTATGAAAGTTCCATTTTTAGCTTGTTTAATTTGCAATCCTAGAAAGTAATTTAATTCTCCCATCATGCTCATTTCAAACTCTCTCTGCATAGTTATAGCAAATTCATTACACAAGTCTTCCTGAGTTGCTCCAAATATAATATCATTAACATAAATTTTTACTATAAGCATATTATTATCTTTGGTTTTTATAAATAAAGTGCTATCTATCTTTCCTCTTGAAAAATTATTTTGGAGTAGAAATTTGCTTAGCCTATCATACCAAGCTCTAGGAGCTTGTTTTGATCCATATAGGGCCTTAGCTTAAATACATTATTTGGATTTTTAGAGTCTTCAAAACCTTGAGGTTGTTTAACATAAACTTCTTCATTAATATAACCATTTAGAAATGCACTTTTTACATCCATTTGGTATAATTTGAAGTCTTTATAGGCTCCACAGGCAAGAAGCATCTTTATTGCTTCCATTCTTGCTACAAGAGCAAAGGTTTCTTCATAATCAATGTCTTTTTCTTGATTGTAACCTTGTGCTACAAACCTAGCTTTATTTCTTACAACCACCATAGTTTCATCCTTTTTATTTCTAAACATCCATTTAGTTCCTATGATTGACTTATCTTTGGGTTTAGGTATTAGTTTCCATACTTGACTTATTTCAAATTGATTTAGTTCCTCCTGCATAGCTATGATCCAAGAGTCATCTTTTAAGGCTTCTTCTATATTCTTGGGTTCATCTTGAGACAAGAAAGCATAATGATTACAAATGTTTTTTAATAAGGCTTTAGTGGTTATTCCTTTTGACGGTTCTCCAAGAATTTTGTCTTTTGGGTGACTTTTAGCATATCTCCATTCTTTAGGTAGTTCTAGATTTTCAATTGTGTTTTCTTTTGAGGTTTCATTATTATTTTATTCTTTCATTTCAATATCTTCTTCTTTATGTGAAATATTTTCTCTTTCATCAATTTTAATTTTGTTAACATGATCATTTGATTCATCAAATGTTATGTATATTGATTCAATAATTGTAAGAGTTCTTTTATTGTAAACCCTATAAGCTTTACTATTTGATGAGTAACCTAAGAAAGTTCCTTCATCAGATTTTGCATCGAATTTTCCTAGATCATCTTTAGTATTAAGGAAAAAGCATTTGCAATCGAATACATGAAAGTAAGAGATATTGGGTTTTCTTTCTTTCTATAATTCATATGGTGTTTTTTCTATACTAGATCGCATGGATACTCTATTTATTATGTAATAGGATGTATTTACTGCTTCTGCCCAAAAATACTTAGGTAAATCGTTTTCGTTTAGCATGGTTCTTGCCATTTCTTGTAGGGTTCTATTTTTTCTTTCAACAACTCCATTTTGTTGTGGAGTCCTAGGTGTGAAAAAATTATGATTTATTCCATATTCATTACATAATTTTTGAACATTTTTTTTTAAAAATTCCCTACCTTGATCACTCCTAAAGTTTGTTATATTATAGCCCTTTTCATTTTGTAATTTCTTACATAATGCGATAAGCATGTCACAGGCTTCATCTTTGTTTGCTAGGAATAATACCCAAGTGAAACTTGAATAATCATCCACTATTACAAAAGCATATTATTTACCTCCTTGGCTTAAGGTTCTAGTTGGACCAAATAAGTTTAGGTGCAGCAATTCTAGGGGTCTTTTTGTAGATATGTATTTTTTATTTTTGAAACTTGTTTTAACTTGCTTTCCCTTTTGGCATGCATCACATATCTTGTCTTTCATGAATTTTGTATTAGGTAGTCCTTTGACAAGATTTTTCTTTGATAATTTGGATAATAGGTCCATGCTAGCATGTCCTAGTTTCCTATGCCATATCCAACTTATTTCATTCATTGCTGCCAAACAAGTTACATTCTGATTTATTAAGTTCTCAAAATTTATACAATAGACATTGTTTATCCTATGAGCTATAAACAAGGTTTCATTGTTCTTAGGATTTTGAATAACGCATTTTTCTTTCTTAAAGGTTATTTCAAACCCTTTGTCACTTAATTGGCTAATGCTTAAAAGGTTGTGTCCCAATCCTTCTACTAAGAGCACATTGTTAATAGTGAGAGAAGGTTCTTTACCTACTTTTCCAATGCCAATAATTTTGCGCTTGGCATTGTTGCCGAAAGTAACATATCCTCCATCCTTTTGTCTTAGAGAGGAAAACTTGGTCTTATCGCCAGCCATGTGCCTTGAACATCTGCTGTCCAAGTACAACTTATCCGTTGATGGTGTTGTCCTAAAGCATACCTACAATGGAGGATTTGTTGTGTTAGTCTTTGGAACCCAAATTCTTTTAATTTTCTTTTTTTTGTTGTTAGTTCCATTATTGACTTTCCATTCCCCTTGCACTTTAACATATTTTCTCTTTAGTGGGTAGTCGAACATTACATGACCTTTAGTCTTGCACATATAACAAGTGGTGTGTTCATGTTTGTTGTTTGAGGAAGTACTAGCGTAGTGCTTGGCCTCCTTGACAAAGTATCCCATGTTTAATTTCTTATTCTTTTTTTTTTTTGTCTTACCCTTATAACCTATTTCTTCTTTATTTCCATATAGCCTTTGCTATCCAATCATCTTTTCAAAACTATCTTTACCTTTGGTAAAGTTATATATAATTTTCTCTTTATCCTCTACTAATATCTTAAGTTCATTGACTTCTAAATCTTTTTTATTCAAACTATCTTTATGAGTTTTGCTTAATTCTTGAGTTACTTTATTTACTTCCTCTTCTAACTTCTCAATACAAGTGTCTTTTTCTTTTTCAATGATTTTGAATGATTCAAGTTGCTTTAATAGTTCTTTATTTTGATCTTTCAAATTTATATTTCTCTTAGAAATTTTTATGAATCTTTTATGCAAAGGAAATAACTTAGCTTGCAATTCCTCATAGGAAGGCATGCTGTCACATGACTCATCACATGACTCACTGTAAGATTTTGTAGAGGAATAATAGGAGTTTACCTCTTCTTCATTCAACATGAAACATATGTTTTCCATCTCTTGTCCGCTTGATTCATTTTCTGTCTCGCTGGTGCTTGAATCATTCCACGTAGCTTTCATAGCTTCCTTCTTCTTTTTTTTGTGTTTCTTGAGCAACAGACAGTCTGGTTTGATATGCCCTGGTTTCTTGCAGTGATAACATATTGGAGGTTCATTCTTACTTTTATTTTCCTTCCTACTTGTCTCTCCTTTTTTAGGTTTCTTTTTATTGAACTTCCTAGGAAATCTCTTATTTCTTCTATAGAAATTACCCTAGTCTCTTAGTGATGAATGCTAATTCATCTTGATCTAAGTCACTTGTCTCACTTTCCTCTTCACTTGAGCTGTGGCTAAATGCTTTTAGTGCAATGGATCTTTTATGCTTTGGTTCATGATTCCTTTCTTTTAAGGCCATTTCATAGGTAAGAAGTGAACCTATGAGTTCATCTAAAGAGGTAGTCTCAAGGTTTCTACCTTCAGTGATAGCTATAGCCTTTGGTTCCCATATTGAGGGAAGGCCTCTTAGGATTTTTTTGATCATTTCATAGGTAATATAAGTTTTCCCTAAGGCACTAAAGGAATTTATTATATGGGTAAATCTGGTGTACATACTTGATATTGTTTCATCATAATTCATCTTGAATGCTTTATATTCGCTTGTTAACATGTTTATCCTATTGTCTCTAACATCAATAGTTCCTTCATCTGTCACTTCTAATTTGTTCCATATTTCTCTAGCCGTCTTACATGCCATGACCCTATTAAATTCGTTAGCATCTAAGGCACAATATAAAGCATTTATAGCGCTTGAATTAATTTGAAGTATTTTATAGTCTGAATCGGTCATATCCCTTTTTTCTTTTAGAATCTGTTTTCCATCAACTATTTTAGTGCGAATAAGGTCTCCATCCATAACTACTTCCCATGCTTTCCAATCCATGTGTTGGAGATAGATTTGCATTCTCTTTTTCCAAAACGTCTAATTATGCCCACAAAAAATTGGTGGACGGGTTGAGGATTGGCCTTCACCAAAGGGTGCTACTCTTATATTTGCCATTTGATCTTTTTATAGTTTCTTATTAGGAATTACTATAACTAGGCTCTGATACCAATTGAAATTAGGAATAGCTTCCCAAGAGGGGGGGGGGGAGGGGTGAATTGGATTTTAAAAAATTTAGGCCCTTTAGGATTAGTTCTTTTAAGTTGTAAAACTTAGAAACAATCACAATCAACACATAAAGATCAAACACTCAATTTATGTAACAATAAAATTGTATATATATGTGAAAATTTGCTGCACTCAGTATAAGCCCTGTATCACAATTATTCTTCCTCCCAATGTTCAGTTTTTAAATAAACTTTCAGATTAATAGGTCAAGGATAATCAACCAACGTAGTCCTTTTCGGTTTCCACAATCAATGCTGATTTATCCAAAACGAATTACCTTCCGGTCTATTTAACAACCAAACATTCAGAATTGAAATTTAAAGCAACCACACAGATTATATTTTAAAAAATATAAAGAGTAGAGTAGAGAAAGAAGAACACAAGGATTTTTACGAGGTTCGTCTTCAACACAGCCTACGTCCTCACCCTTGGCAAAACCGCCAAAGGATTCACTATTACTGTTCCTTTATCAGCCAGATAAAAACTAGTTACAAGCACTCCTTGGGTAAGGCTAGAGCCCGCCTTCTTGAAACAATATCCCCTTGTTTGGTCCAATGATTCAATACTCAAACCATCAACAAATCCTGTTACAAAGATAGAAAACAAGATGTACAAGAACTTGCTTCTCAAATAGCTAATTAGTACAAATTTGAATGCACTTCAGTAAATTCAAAATATGAATTTCAGAATGAAGCTCTTAGAAACTTATCACCGTAGTATCTTTCAATGAAAGAATCAACAACTCAATGCTCAAACACAGTGAGAGATTCAACAAAACTTCTCTTAATTTCAAGAAAGGATGAGAGCAATTTGAAGCACTTTCAGAAATTCAGAATGAGAGAGCATGACAGCAGAATATGATTTCTTAATGATCTTGATGTAGAAATCAATGTGTCTTAGGGGTATTTATAGATGTAGAAAACCTTCTTGCTTATTCCCCAAGAATACTCACAGTTGTTTCTTTATATTAAACTTATTTGAGTTTCCAAATATTTGAATTTCAAAAATTATATCTGTTGGAAAACAGAAAAATGCCACGAGGCAGACGACTGTGAAGTCCTGGTAGTCGTCTGTCCCTTGAGTGACAGTCGTCTATCACTAGAATATGAGGTGGCAGTCGTCTGCCCATATGGTGACAGTCGTCTGTCCATGCGTAATTTTAAGCCTTTCAATAACATAGAAGGTGGACAATCATCTGGTGAAACCTTCACAGTCTTCTCACTTTGCATTGGTAGTAGTCTGTCAGAGGCTTGACAGTCGTTTGTCAGGCTTCTTTGTTTAAATTTTAAGACTTGTTAATTTGGCCAGTCGTATGTCTATTTGCAGACAGTTGTCTGTCCACTGAATGTTTTTCTTTTCTAGTCAATTTTTTATTTCTCTCTTATTGTTGCTTGGAATATAGATTTGTTTTAACTTTAAAAACATGTTCCAAGTTTTATCTTAAGCTCCCTAAGTCTCTTTTCTTAATGAGCTTCAAAATGAAAACTTCATATTTGAATAAATTTAAAGTACTTACAAAAACTTTTCCTCAGTACTTAAAAATTCTTCTTTGCTCTGAACTTTCTTTGTTGCTAGTCTTTGATCTCCCAGAATTATTTGAGCTTTCTTCTCTTTAAACCCTCTTGATATTTCTTCATTGATTTAGGCTTTGAGCTCTCATGTTGATCTTCTTTAATCATCATGCTCTTATGGTCTTCAGACTTTGATCCATCCTACATAAGTACTTTCAACATTGATTCCTGAGAAAATACAACACTCTACCGAAGCATGTTAAGTCCTACTTGTTTGTTAGCATCAAAATAGAGTATTAAACTTTGTAAGGCGAACAGATTCCACTAACACGTTCTTTTTTGGGTGGAACAAACTGTTTGTAATCCCTTCTTTAGGGTGGAGCCCCCTCTCTAAGCAATAACCCACGCTCGGTACAATGATCCAGTGATCTGAACCATTAAAAAAAAAGAAACAAGAAACAATTTCTTTTGTACAATAGATGCTCTCAGATAGAGCTGGTTAGTACAATTGAAAGCACTAATATACTTCAAAACAAATATCAAAGCAATTGAATTGAGGCTCAAGAATTAGATCACCGGAATACTTCTCTTGATGGGAATCAGTAAATAAGATGCTAGAGCTCAGAGAAGATTGATTAGCAACTTAGAATATCTCATCAATTCTTAATATAAAAGAGTGAGCAAGAGAGCTTTGAGAGAGCAAGAGCAATTTTGGCTTAAGACCATATTTTCATTGCTCAGTGTAAATTTGATTAGAGAACTCATGTATTTATAAGCTCAAAATGGTTTAATTCGTGTTGCCCAAGTTACTTGGAGTGTTTCCCAAGTTTATATGAAATTTGGGGCACAAGAAACATAAATTTGAATTTTAAAACTTTTAAAAACTATAGTCGTTAACAGTGTTCAAGCATTAGAGGTCTCGGGGTTAGTCACCTAAGGTTTCAGAAAACTGTGTATTTTCAGCTTTAAAACAGGGTCAAGCACGTGAGGTTACTAGGGTCAATCGCCTGAGCCTACACTGCCTCTTTAGAAATTGCTCAAAAAATTCTTTAGGTGTCTGAGGTTAAATCTTTAGTCACCTGAATAGAACTAAATTCTGTTTTTCAATTTTGTTTTCAAAATCACTTAGCCATCTTGCATTGTTACATTAAAAGAAGATTTTTAGAGGTTTTAAAATAAGGTCTCTAAGTCTATGACAACCCCTAATGAGCTTCAAATCATTTCAAAGTGGTATTTTTGTTGACTCTATGAGTCCAATCCTATTTTGATAATGAAAAATTACTTGATATTTGATTTGTACATTGAGAGTGTGAACAGGAATATTATTTAGCATGCCCAGAAGTTGAGGAAGTCATGGAAGCCATGAGGGTTAAAGAATATACAATCAGGCACAATCCATTAAACTAAATGAGTTCAAAAATGGAGATGCAAGCGTCAAGTTTAAGATAGTCATGGGAATGGGTAGTAGATTTCATTTTATTTGCATATTTTATATGATATAGCTATAAGCTAAAAATCATACCTTAGACTGACCTTAAGAGACATGCATATCATGAAGAATTTTTTTAAAGAGTCTAAGTTAAACTGAATTTTGGAGGCAAATTTTTAGAGGCCTCGTGTAATGACCCGAAGAATAATGGTATTTAAATAATAAAGAGAGAGGAAAATGGAAATAGTAAAAGAGGGTGGCAGCAGACTTAATCGATGACATGGCATTTTGGGCTCGTCGACCAGGGTGTGCTTCATCTACGAGAAGATACCGAGAGGATGTATTAGCAAATTTGAATTTCGTTGACAAGGGTGATATTTCGTCAACGAATTGCCTTTTTGACCTGATCGATGAAGTGACATGGCTCGTTGACAAAGGCCTTTGTATAAATAGCCCAAACTTCATTATTTGGCTGAAATTCGATGCACCAAACCCTCTCTTTCCTCCCTTCGTTTCCCCTCCCTTCTCTCTAAGTTTCTGGGCCAAATCTATGCCGATTCGACGATCTGAAACTACCACGACACTCCTGGAAAAGTTCTCTACATATCTGCTGGAGTGGATCATCGGTGGGGATAGTTTGAAATTCGTCCCTGAATCAAGGTAAGGCTAATTATTCAGAATTTGGTCTTTCCATAGTTATAGGAAATGTTGTACATGAAGAAATACTAAAGTTTAGTTCTGGGAGTTGTCGTTTTCAAGGTATTGATTGGAGAACCCTGCAGGGGCAGGACCAGTGAATTTGAAAGGGGTTTCTTTTCACTAATCAGGTAAGGCAATAAACTAAAGCAGTTACTTTTCCATGAAAATACTATTAAATTACTTGTAGATTTATGTTCAGAAAGCTTGTATTACATTTGAATATTATTGAGAAAATGTTTATTTGGGAAAATACTGCTATTATATTGAAATGTATGTATTAGTATGAAATGCTAAAAAATATGATTTCAATACAAGATATATGGTATTATTCAACATTGTGTGTCATGAATATTATTTTATGTGAAAAGTATTATGTTAAGGCAATTTTATAGAAAAAGTATGTTTTCAGAAAATACGGAATAATGCAGTACATTACGATTTTGCAATACATGATAATTAACATGTTTATTCAGATTATTATTTATGAAATGTTCGGCACAAGGTCGTGTATTATGTATGATTTCGGCGCAAGGTCATATTTATGAAATGTTCGGCGCATGGCCGCAGATGTGAAAATAATTGAAGCAAAGATCGTATGTATTTATGTTATTACATAAGATGCTATCAATCTATTCACGTTAAATTGTATATTATCATGTATTATATATTATCAAAACCCAGATGATAGTTCAGTTCAGTTTTAAGAGCACGGTACCGTAGCTATACAAATCAGATTATTATGTTCAGACTTGTGCTAACCGCCCCTACAAGTAGAGGGGGTGGGATATGGATAGTCGATGTGGCTTTCAATGTAGAGTTGTAGACGTCCACTTGGCAGTCCGGACCAGGGTGTGGCGGGCCCATCGAACTTACAGATATTTTTGACTCGGCAGTGGTCGGCCAGCCATTGTCGAGTCTTGCCTTCGGGCTGCACAACCCATCATGGGGGTAATACATGACATCAGTTAGCTATACATCCTAGGTAAATTTTCAGTATTATTAGCTATACCAGATAGTTCATGAACAGTACGATTTATTAGAAATATGAACGTATATGTTTTTGTAGTTATAATATGGTTATTGTTTTCTAGTATACAAAATGCACTGTATATCTATAATAGCATTAAATATTCATGTTGTCACACAACTGTATTTAGTTTATTTTTCCTTACTGAGAGGTGTCTCGCCCCCAACATTAAAAATTTTTTAGGAAATCCAGACAGACCAACGGATCGAGGCCGCAGTTGAGGTAGTGTGTTACTACCCTGCCAAGAGGGTAAGTTTTGATCTAGGAATAGGAGATTTACGTTATAAGTTCCTAGATATGTATATACTTTTGTATTTTAGGAGATTGTATATAAACACATTATTTTAGAATGTAGTTGACTCTGGTAATATGTAATTTATGGTTTGTAAAAAAAGTGATTTATATTTACTACTGCTTAGGTTTCCGCTGTGAAAGTCAGACGTGTCCTCATTACCCACGGGTTTGGGTGACTCTATTATTAAATATGTTTTTATTATATGAAAGATAAGCAAGTTGTTACACCTCGTCGATGAACCCAATGGCCTCTTCAATGAACGCATGAAGGCCACTTAGCAACAAACACCTTGTTCTCGTCACCGAGAAAATATTGAGAGCACAAAAATTTCAAACAACTCTCTCGTCGATGAACTCACGTTCACGTCGATGAACGAGTGCTGAAAACTCATCAACAAAGGTGTCCTCTCGTCGATGAATGTCGGGCACAAAATTTCAGTTCAACGGGGATACGCATGGAATTTTGTTCAGATAAAATGTTCCAATGGCTGGGATTAAACCTAGGGTCGAGAACACATATAAAATTAACCTAAGAACCCTAGTGCCTCACTTTTTGAATATATCTTGAGAGAGTTAAATGAAAATTCTCTATAGGTTTGTATTCCAACTTCTATACATCAAGATTTGGGCATTCTCATTCAAGAGTCAAGAGCTTTCACTCATATCTTACTGCAACGTTTCATTTATCTTGAGGTTTGAGGTTTGGTAAAAAGTATTTTACACATTTAAATTTTATTTTTGTTTTCCCTTAACTTATAAAATTTATATATATATATATATATATATAGATATATTACTTGGGAACAAAAATAACAATCAAAATATTTTATTCACTGATTGAATATACATATTTGAGAAAAAAATTTGATTAAACTAAACACTTTAAGTTATTCTTGAATATTTTTATCATTCTAAGATTGACTACTAGAAAAACTATTTGATTGCTCAATTTGTGAGTGTTTTAAATATATATGTGTGAGAAAATTTTGCAATATTTCAAGTCGTATTTTTGTTCAAAGAGTTAATCTTGCAAATTACTTGATAGTTGGAACCTAGATCTGAGTGCTACTAAAGATTATTTTTACACGGATCATATCTTGATTTTCCTGCATCAAGTGGATTGGTTTGAAACCCTGAAATCTGCAAAGTGTTTATTTATAAGAAATTATTTTTTTAGGGATATTGTCTTGAAGGTAATTTTGTAAAGCACATCATACATATGACGATTTTATTGTTACATTACGAGCTTCAAGTTTTATCATATGAATATGTGTTAGGGATTTCTATTGTACTCGCCAGCTTGTGTAGAAGCATTATTGAGTTTTTTGCAGAATAGTTATATTGCAATCACGGTTCGAGTTGTGAACCGGGTTTAAGGAGAAAGTTATATCTCTTGTAAGCAGCAGATTAGGATGAAGTTGTACCTATCGTAAGAAGAGGATTGTAAGGGAAACTTTGTCCTAGTTAAAGGATCAAGGATTTAGTTGAATCCTTGAGTAGGTTTCTCAAGGCGAGGATGCAGGCCGGGTTGGCTAAACCTTATAAAAAATGTGTTTTTTCTCTTCCCTTACTCCTTTTAATTTCTGTAACGCATTTCATTAGCTATCTTGCATGCGTGTATGTTGAATAACCTTACAAGCACTTGGTAATTAATTGGGTATAATTGAATATAAAATTATTAGATTGAATTAATTTCAAGCCTTAGTGATTGTCTGTGTTAAATCTTAAAATCGGGGCTGATTGATGAAGTAAAATTAAATATTTTCAAAATACCCAATTCAACCCCCTCTTTGGATTACACTTGAATTCACATTTGGTATCAGAGCGAGGTCTACATAGACTTAATCATTATTTTTTTAAAACGATCATATGGCACGCATCGGTGTAACTCCATTTGGTGAGGGACACTCGTCCACTAGACCACCAATTTTCTGTGGTGTAAATTACACTTACTGGAAACGTAGGATGAGTATATACCTATTAAATGTAGATTGGAAAGTATGGAAAATAGTTTCTAAAGGAAACCATGTTCCAATGAAAGTAGTTGATAAGGTAAATGTTCCTAAGACTGAAGATGAATATACAGAGGAAGATTGGAAATCTGTGCAAATAAATACTACTACAATGAACTTGCTATTCTGTGCACTAGATGTAAATGAGTTTAATAGGGTGATGGCCTGTAACACTGCTAAAGAGATTTTGGAAAATTTAGAAGTCACATACGAAGGTACTGAGGAAGTAAAAGATAGTAGGATAGACATGCTTACTAGCGAATATGTGGCATTTAAAATGACTGCTGATGAATCTATTCAATCCATGTACACTAGATTCACACACATCACGAATTCTTTAAATGCTCTTGGTAAATCTTAACTTACTTATAAGTTGATCAGGAAGATACCTTGGGGACTACCACCAGTTTGGGAAGCTAAGGCCACTGCAATAGCAGAAGGAAGGAATCTAAAGGAGATGTTGATTGATGAAGTGATCGGTTCGCTTATTACTTATGAACTAGTAATAAATGAAAGGAAGAATGAGCAAAACAAAACTAAGAAAGTTATACTGCTTAAGGCATCATCCAACAGCTCCAGTGAGGGGAGTGATTCAGAATTGGATGTTAACATGACCCTTATCACTAAGGAATTCGGAGAGTTCATAAGAAAGAACAAGAAATCCACCAAGAAATTCAAGGGCTCAAAAATTGAAAAGGGAGAGTCAAGCAGAAGGAAGCAAAAGGATAATCTTCCCATGTGCTATAATTGTAGAGAAGTTGGACATATCAAGCCAGATTGTCCCCAGCTGAAGGAAGTGTCTAAGAAGAAGAAGAAGAAGGCACTAAAGGTTGGCTGGGATACTTATAGTACCAGTAGTTCAAAATTTGAATCTAGTGATTACGAGATTGCAAATCTATGTCTGATGGCTCATGAAGACCACGAGGTACAATCCTTTTGTTCTGCTTCATCTTATTAATCTAGTGGTTCAGAAAATGAAAATAACATGCTTTCTTATGATGAACTGCATCAGGAATATTTGTATACCCTTAAAATTCTTAAGAAAATGAATAAAAAAAATTCTAGGTTGAAATTAAAATTAAAATAATTTTCGAAGTTAGTAGAAAGTCAAAATAAAACTTATGTGTCCCTCACAAAAGACAAGGATTTGAAAATTGAAGAGTTAGAAAGGGATTTAAAAGATAAATCTAAGATTATCTGTAAATTTATAGAAGGACAATAATTTTGAAAAACTCCTTGGAATTCAAAGAAACTCCCTAGAGAAGGAAGGTCTTGGTTATAATGGAAAGGATAACCTAAAATAGAGACATCTTTACATGGGATATTTCATAAAAGAGTCAAAATCTTATGTTCCTACTAAAGACTATTATAAAAATATTACATGTTTTAAATATAAGAGGTTGGGTAATATAAAATTTGACTATCCTTTTAAAAATAAAGATGTCAAAATTAAGAAAGTCTGGAAAGTCAAAGGAGAATCTAGTACTAACCCCCATGAACCCAAGAAAATCTGGGTACCACAAGTAGTTATTGGATTATGTCTTGCAGATGTGCTTGAGATTGTCCTCCTCGAAGGACAAGTGGTATATGGATAGCGGATGCTCATGACATATGACAAGAGATAAAACAAAATTTGTATCCATCATATCCAAAGATGGAGGATTCGTTACATTTGGGGATAACTCGATAGGTAAAATCATTGGAGTTGGTAAGGTTGGTAAGGAACCTTCACTTTTCATTGATAACATATTATTAGTTGATGGATTGAAACACAACTTAATGAGTATAAGTCAATTATGTGATAAGGTTATAAAGTCTCATTTGAACATGACAAATGCATTGTAGAGAACAAATCTGAAGACAAAGTACTATTTACTGCTGATCATAATGAAAATGTCTACACCACTAGCTTTGACAATCTTGCTTCTCAACATGTTACTTGTTTTTTTTGCTATGAATGAAATTAGTTGGATTTGGCATAGGAGACTAAGACACGCAAACATAGACTTGATATCTAAACTAGTTAAGAGAGACTTAGTTAAAGGATTGCCTAAAGCTAAATTCGTGAAAGATAAAATTTGTAATGCATGTCAAATAGGAAAACAAGTAAGATCTAGTTTTAAGAAGAAGAAAGTTATCTCTACTACGAGGTCACTTCAAATGCTACACTTAGACTTATTTGGTCCAAACCCAACTCAGAGTTTAGGAGGAAAATCATACGCATTCATCATAGTTGATGATCATTCAAGATATACATGGGTACTATTTATAGGTCACAAAGATGAAGTGTGTGAACAATTCATAAATCTGTGCAAGAAAATTCAAAATGAAAAGGAATATACTATCACTAAAATTCGAAGTGATAGGGGTAGAGAATTTAAAAATCAAGGCATGGAAGAATATTGCAATTCATTAAGACTAACTCATACCTTTTCGGCTCCCAGAACACCACAACATAATGGTGTAGTTGAAAGAAAGAATAGGTCCATACAAGAAATGGCCAGACCTATGCTCAACGAACATAAACTACCCAAGTACTTCTAGGCTGAGCCAGTAAATACCGCCTGCTATATTCTAAATAAAGTTTTGATTAGACCATCTCTAAATAAGACTCCTTATGAATTATGGAATGGCCATAGACCAAACATATCGTATTTTCATGTCTTTGACTGTAAATTTTTTATGCTTAGAGACAATGAACACTTAGGAATATTTGATGTGAAATCATATGAAGGTATCTTTCTAGAGTATGTCTTAGATAGTAAAGCCTACAAGGTATATAATAAACGAACATTAAATATTGTAGAATCTATCCATGTAGTATTTGATGAGTCAAATCCCTTCTCCAAAAAGACCAATGAAGATGAAATTGAAATAAATAAGGAATTTGAAAAACTTTCTATTGAAAATGATTTAGATAAGAGAAATGAAGCTAAGGAACCATTTGTTGAAAATAATCAAATTGAAAATGAGATTAATGAACCACCTAGAGAATGGAAGTACATAAAGAATCACCTCATTGATCAAATAATAGGTGAACCATCATGTGGAGTAGTCACACGATCCTCACTTAGAAACATGGTTAGTCATTGTGCATTCCTATCTCAAGAAGAACCTAAGAATGTGAGTGATGCAATTGAGGATGAATCATGGGTGATGTCCATGCAAGAAGAGCAAAACCAGTTTGATAGAAATAAAGTATGGACATTAGTTCCTAGACCAGAAGATAAGTCAGTTATTGGAACAAAATGGATATATAAGAACAAGAACGATGAACATGAGATAGTTGTTAGAAATAAGCCAAGATTAGTAGCTCAAGGATATAACCAAGAAGAAGGAATAGACTTTGAGGAAACCTTTGCACCTGTAGCTCAAATGGAAGCCATTCGAATGCTTTTAGCCTATGCTGCTTTTAAAGATTCCAAACTATATCAAATGGATGTCAAAAGCTCATTTTTAAATGGCTACATAAGTGAAGAAGTTTAAAAACAACCCCCAAGTTTTGAAAACCATTAGTATCCAAATCACGTTTATAGACTAACAAAAGCCTTGTACAGTTTAAAGCAAGCTCGTAGAGCTTGGTATGAAAGACTAAGCGGTTTTCTACTGGATAATGGATTTATCAAAGGTAAAATAGACAACACTTTTTATAAAGTCTAAGAATAATAACATGCTCCTAGTTCAAGTATACGTAGATGATATCATATTTGGAGCAACAAATGAAGAGTTGTGCAATGAGTTTGCAAGTACTATGCAAAATGAATTTTAGATGAGCATGATGGGTGAACTAAATTTCTTCCTAGGACTTTAGATTAAACAAGAAAAACGTGGAATTTTTTTAAATCAATCGAAGTACATTAGAGATATGCTAAAAAGGTTTAATATGGAAGATGGAAAAATACTAGGGACACCCATGAGCTCTTCATTGAAATTAGACAAAGACGAACAAGGTATACTAGTGGATGTCAAGCTCTTTCGTGGGATGATTGGTAGCTTACTATATCTGACTACCAGCAGACCTAAAATAATGTTCAGTGTATGTTTGTGCGCAAAATTTCAGGTTGTGCCAAAAGAGTCACATTTATTAGCTGTCAAACGAATACTTAGATACCTAATAGGAACCATTGAACTATGATTATTGTATCCTAAGTATACATCCTTTGAGATTATTAGCTATTCAGATGCTGATTTTGTCGATAGTAAAATGGATAGAAAGAGCCCGAGTGGCACATGTCATTTCCTAGGACATTCTTTAGTATCTTGGTTTTTAAAGAAGCAAAATTTAGTTGCTCTTTCCACAGCAAAGGCAAAATACATAGTAGCAAGAAGTTGTTGTGCTCAAACGCTATACATGAAGCAACAACTGATGGATTTTGGATTAAGCTATGACATAGTTCCTATAAGATGCGACAATACGAGTGCAATAAACATCTCTAAGAATCCTATATTACATTCACGAAGTAAACATATAGAAATTAGACATCATTTTCTTCGTGGTTATGTATAAAAAGGAGATGTGACACTTGAGTTTGTATGTACAAATGAACAATGGGCAGACATATTCACGAAACCACTTCTGGAGGATAGGTTTATCCAAATTAGATATGAATTAGGTCTTATGCATAGTTGAGAAGTTGTCTAGAATTATATTAGACTACATAATTACGGGGGACCAAAATTAACAATTGGTTAAATTTATCGTATTTGGTTTCACACTTGGAAAATTTTTTTTACATTTAGTATCAAATTTTCCAACATCTCCTAATATCCGGCATTGAACTCAAGACATTGTTATCGCATGGTTAAGTGTTTGGATTTTAATGACTGATTTGCTTATACATGCCTATGGAAATTGAAATATTGTATATGTACACATTGACATTTGATTCCATAACACATATATACATTAGAGAGGTTGAGGAGTAAATTGAATAACATAGGGGGAGAAGTTGAGATCTGTTTTGCAGAAATGAGATATTTAAGTCAAAACATTTGGATACCTGCCTTTTTGTTGATGTCAAAAGGGGGAGAAGAATATAAGTTTTATAGATATAAGTTTTATAGGCAAAAATAGTTTATAGCAAATATAAGTTTGCAAAAAGGGGGAGAAGCATATAAGTTTTTTTTTTTTTGAAGCAAGGAGAGAAAAACACATAAGTACATGAATTATACGTGTAATACTATTGCCTATTTTTACATTGTATATGAGTATATTTCGTATTGCTGAATTTTATATTGTGCATTGTTTGAGGGGAGCCTTGTAGGCGTAACCCATTTTCTATTTTTACTCTTGTATTTCTCATCATAAAAAATGGGAAGATTGTTGTCTTTGTGAGTCCAATCTTGTTTTGATAATGACAATTCACTTGATATTTGATCTGTGCATTGAGAGTGTGAATAGGAACATTATTTAGCATGCACGGAAGTTGAGGAAGTCATGGAAGCCATGAGGATTAAAGAATATACAACCAAGCACAATCCATGGAACTAAAAGAGTATAAGAATGGAGATGCAAACGTCAAGTTCAAGATAGTCATGGGAATGGGTATTTAGATTTCATTGTATTTGTATATTTTATATGATATAGCTAGAAGCCCAAAATGATACCTTAGGCTGACCTTACGACACATGCATATCATGAATAATTTATTTAAAGAGTCTAAGTTAAACTAAAGTTTGGAGGCAAATTTTTAAAGGCCTCGTCGACAAACCCAATGGCCTCATCGACGAACACATGAAGGCCACTCGGCAATGAACACCTTGTTCTTGTCGACGAGAAAATATTGAGAGCACCAAAATTTCAGATAGGTTTCTCATTGACGAACTCACGTTCACATCAACGAACGAGTGTTGAACACTCGTTGACAAAGGTGTCCTCTCGTAGATGAATGTCAGGCGCAGAACTTTGGTTTAGCAGGGATACACGTGGAATTTCGTTTAGATAAAATGTTCCAATGGCTGGGATTAAACCTAGGGCCAAGAACACATATAAAATTAACCTAAGAACCTTAGTGCCTCACTTTTTGAATATATCTTGAGAGCATTAACTAAAAATTCTGTACGGGCCTACATTCCAACTTCTATACATTAATTTTTGGGCATTCTCATTCAAGAGTCAAGAGCTTTCACTCATATCTTATTGCATCGTTTCATTCATCTTGAGGTTTGAGGTTTGGTAAAAGTATTTTACACATTTAAATCTTATTTTTATTTTTCCTTAACTCATAAAATTATATATATTACTTGGGAACAAAAATAACAATCTGAATATTTTATTCATTGATTGAATATACATACTTGAGAAAAAATTTGATTGAACTAAACTCTTTGAGATATTTTTGAATATATTTATTGTTCTAAGATTGACTACTACAAAAACTATTTGGTTGCTCAATTTGAGGGTGTTTTAAATATATATGTGCGAGAAATCTTTGGAGTATTGTTGACCTTATTGGTCACGCCCGGTTTTGATTATGACAAATACTCATGGTATCTAATGGGTGTTTGAGATTATATGCACCAGCAAGTGAAGATTGAAGACCTAATTAATCTACATTGTAATATATAATTCATTCATGTAATTGGTCTGTAATAGTAAATTAGGGTGTTTACGTGTAATAATCACACACCCCACGTGCATGGTCTAATAGGTATGCATAGAATGTATAATAACTAAAATTGGACCTAGAAAAGACCCTAGGACACTCACCTTTTCACTTGTATGTTTTAGGCACTTTAATAGGGTGATTGTGCATTGAAACAGGACCAAAATGCACAGGTTATGCACTTTCAGTTGACCGACCTATGCGAGTCATTTTGCCCTCGGTCGACCGAGCCATGATAGTTCATTTGATCCTGGTCGACCGAAACCCCTTGAAGTTAATAGTTCGATTTCCTAGTCGACCGACACATTTTTGTACTGCACCAACCTGGTCAACCAAGTTTCCACACATGGGAACCCAACTCTCTGGTCGACCAGCCAATTAGTTCATTTTCACCCTAGTCAACCAAACCACGCTATTGGAAAAATCACCCTTCCCGGTCGACCGACCCTAAAGATCAAAATTGGCCCGGTCGACCGAGCCATATGAACTTTGATCGACCAAAAGTCTTCTGGTCGACTAGTGCTCTCGGGTTGCTTCAAATTTTATAGTGGTTAACTATTTTAAATGGGTTTAATTAGGGTTAAAATGATTTAAAACAAAATTAATAATACCCTACATATCCTAACGGCTAAAATTCTTTCAATTTCTATAAATAGCCCATCATTTGCAAAGATTAAGGGGGATTAGCCATTTTGTTTAGGAGAGATTCTATGAAATTCCCAAAATCTATAATACTAATTTCCAAGTCCAAACCACTCATACTTACCTTCTCTTATTTCCAAAAGTCTTTTATAAGTTGATTGAATGATTTTTTTTAAAGGTTTGCTCTCTTTGTTTGTTTGATTGAAACGATTTTCTTGAGAGTCAAATCTAAGTGTTCTTAGGGGACTTTGTCAATAAGCCTATCATAAGAAGACTTGCATTTAGCTTCTGAGTGTTGCATTTGTATTGCAATATCTTAGAAAAGTTGTATTTGCTTTTTGGTTGCAAAAATGTTTTCAAAAACATACTCAAATATCTTGTGCGTAATACCCCCACCCCGAAGGATCTGGGATATTTACTTTTTACCATTGATTTACAGCGGAAGTAAATAAACTAAATTATTATTAAACTAGAGCGCTAATTAACCTTATTACAATAATTTATTTTCAAAAAAATAAAAATTATACAATAGATAATCATCTGGCATCATACCAATATTTCTAATAAATCCTTATTTTTCTATCCCCACCCGCATGCTTGCTATGCCTGATTTTCGATATACCCTTCAGAGTCATCTGAAATATAAAATATGATTGGGGTGAGATGACGCTCAGTAAGTAAATAAGATTATTATCAATGTGTAGCCAAAATGATCTTTTAAAAGTTTCGTAAAATAATATTTAATACTATAACTTCAAAACTACTTCTAAAATAAATGTAAATTTAAAAATTTCTGTATAAAACTTTTACCATCAACTATAACAGTAAAATTTAACAACCATATACTATGGCTGTTAAATTAAACTTTTAACTTTAAAACTATAAAAATATTTAATTATATACATATATATATATATATATATATATGTTTCCTTTAGATCGTCATTTACGCACAAGAATGACCTTTTTCATATAAACATATACTTTTCCTTCAAATCATCAATAACTCTGTACACGTAATGAAATATGTATAAACATATATTGTAAAAACCACCCTTAGGCCTGTTAGCCGTAAGTCATGTTTACCCCCATGACTAGGTAGTGCAGTTCGAAAACTAGACTTAGCTAGCTGGCCGACCAAACTAAATCAACATACATAATTATTAAGTGTGATTTTCCTTATTAAGTCCTGGTCCGGAACCAGGTGTACACTTAGGAGAAATCCACTAACATATAAAACCACTTTGTAAATAGTGTGGGTGCGCTATAATCCGTTTAAACTTTAATCTACTCTACCGAGCATCTGTAACTTTTAACTTCCTTTGCCATAAGAGGTTTTAAAACCATCATATTATAATTTATGCAATTTAAAATAATCTCGTGAAAATCTCATTTTTACTCATATTTTCATGAAACATGCAACGTAGAAATAAACTTATGCCACACAATTTTTGTGTTATATATATATTGAATAGAAAGAAATGCTGAAAATTACCCGAGTGGATTAGAACATTTCTTAACTTAAAAATAAATGTAAGAATATTAAAGATTAAAATTGGTATAATTAAATATGCGTAAAAATAAATTCATAGGAATTCTATGAAACTAAGTAACATAATCGAAATTTATCTACAAATAAACTTGGGTATAAATTTTAAATGAAAATCTAACATAATAAAATTTACTTACAAATAAACTTCGGTATGAATTTTAATAAAAGTCTAACATAATCAAATTTACTTACCTCTTTTTTTACCTTGTGCTATGAATATAATGATTATCTTTAAGAAATGAAATCAGAAAGAGTGGTGAGTGAGAATTTAATTATAACCAAAATTCTTCATCCACCACTAATTCTTTCACTCACTAATCATTCTCTTCTTTGGAAAATTTTTGTAAAATATGAAGCTGGAGGGCTTCCTATTTATCAAAGATTTTGGGGAAGAAATGGAATTTGTAAAAGTGCAGCGAGAGGGGTGAAATTATAATTTTTCTAAAATTAAAGAATGGGCATGGGATGGGTTAGGTATGGGATGGGGATAGGGATCATGTGGGGGAAATGGAAGTACTTGTTGACACTCCTATTTAATTAATTTACTTAATTAATTAATTAGAAAAAAAAAATTATTTTTATATATTTTTTTAAATCATTGTTATTACTTTTAAGCTATGTTTTTCGTATTTTTTTTTTTTTGAAAAAAGAATTTAAATTTGAATTTCGAAAACTCATGTGGGTCTCACATGGTGGGCCCCACACAACTTTGAGATCCAAGTGGATCCTATATAACTCCAATAGTCCTCATACAGTTTTATGAGTCCTACACAGTTTCGAGACTCATGTGGACCCCCACACGGCTTCGAGACTCATGTGGGCCCCACATAGGATACCTATATTATTATTATTTTATCATATATTTCTACAATTTATGTCATTCAAAACATCATTTTATATACTTATTTACGTATGCAAACAGTGTCTACCCTGTTTATCCTATGAAATTTCATTTTGACCAGACCGACCTCTAGGGAGCGACTAAGTCGCAATGGTCTCTGAGCACTCGCTTAAACAAGATATTTCTTAGGCATCAAACATGGAATCAATGATCCTAATAGAAAAACACTTTCGTTTTGATATTAACTAAATGACCATTATTATTATTATATTTTTTCTTTTTGGGTTATTGCATCTTCTCCTCCTTATAAAAATTTCGTCCTCGAAATTTTAAAAAATTAAAATGAGTACCTTATATAATGTTGTGCTTTTATCCAATCCTGCTATGGTCGAAAAGATATGGGTATTTGTGGTGTATTTCTACTTCTAGTTCCCATGATGCTTCCTTAATGTCATGATTGTGCCAGAGCACTTTTACCAATGAAATCTTCTTCGTGCGTAACTCCTGATCCTTCTTGTCTAAAATCTGGATTGGCACTTCTTCATATGTTGGAGTGTAACTAACTTTTAATGACTCACAAGTTATCACATGAGAAGGGTCTAGAATGTACTTCTTTAATATTGAGACATGGAATACATCATGAATTCTCGATAGTGCAGGAGGTAAGGCAATTTTGTAAGCGACTCGACCAATCTTCTCTAATACCTCGAATGGTCCAATATACTTGGGGCTTAGTTTGCCCTTCTTCCCAAACCTCATAATTCTTTTCATTGGAGCAGCTTTTAAAAATATATTATCCCCCACTTCAAACTTCAACTCACGCCAATGGGTATTTGCATAGTTCCTTTGCCGACTTTGACGGGTTTTATTTTGTCCCGAATGAGCTTAATTTTCTCAGAGGCCCTTTGTATAATCTCAGGACCTAAAATTCATCGTTCACCAACCTCATCCCAATATAATGGGGATCGGCACTTTCGACCATATAACGCTTCATACGGTGTCATCTCTATGCTAGACTGATAACTGTTATTATAGGCGAACTCAACTAACTATAGATACTGAATCCAACTTCCTTTGAAATCCAATACACAAGCTCTCAACATGTCCTCCAATATCTGAATGGTTCTCTCCGATTTGTACATTAGTTTGAGGATGAAATTCCATGTTGAAAGTAAGTCGTGATCCCAAGGCTCTTTGCAAACTCTTCTAAAATTGTGATGTGAATCATGGATCTCGATCTGATACAATAGACACGGGCACACCATTTAGTCTAACTATCTCTTGAACATACAACTTTGCAAGCTTGGTCATAGAGTAGTTAACTTTGATCGGAATAAAGTGAGTGGTCTTCATTAGACAATCAACAACCACCCAGATGGTGTTCTGTCCATGGAGTGTTGTAGGTAGCCCAATTACAAAATTGATGGAGATGTGCTCCCATTTCCACTCGGGAATGTGGAGTCGTTGCAGTGGTCCTGCTTGTCTCTGAAGTTTAGCTTTTACTTGCTGACAAGTAAGACACTGTTCCAAAAATTGTGCAATCTCCCTCTTCATGTTATTCCACCAAAAAGACTCTCTCAAGTCTCGATACATTATTATGGATGCACTGTATAAAGAGAACGATGAGCTTCATCCAAGATTGTTCTTTTGATATATTTGTCATTGGGCACACACAATCTAGTTTGGAATCTCAAAACTCCATCATCAGAGATATTAAAGTCTCCCTTCAGTCCACTTTGTGCTTTACCCATAATCTTCACTAGATCTGCATCTTCCATCTGTGCAACCTTAATCTTTTCCGATAAGGTCTGTTGGATTCCCAGATTAGCAATGAGAGCATGATGATTTCTTTCCACTATTTCCACACCAAATCTTTCCAAGTCCATCATGATTTGATGTTGGGTCACCATTGCTGAGACTGACGCATTCATTAACTTTCGACTTAATGCATCTACTACCAGCTGGCTTTTTCCGAGTGATAGTTGATGGTGCAATCATAATCTTTGATTAATTCTAACCATCTGCTCTCTCTTATAATTATTTCCTTTTGCGTGAAAAAGCATTTGAGACTTTTATGGTCTGTAAAAATCTCACACCTTTCACCATACAAATAGTGTCTCTAGATCTTTAGTGCGAATACCACAGCTGCCAGTTCCAAATCATGTGTTGGATAATTCTTCTTGTGCTTCTTGAGTTTTCAAGAAGCATATGCAATGACCTTCCCTTGTTACATTAATACACACCCGAGCCCTTTCCGAGATGCATCACTGTAAATCACAAAACCATTTTCTCCTGATGGAATTGTCAGAACCGGGGCAGTGATGAGTCATTGCTTTAATTCTTGAAAGCTTTGCTCACATTCATCAGTCCACTCATACTTCACATTCTTTCTTGTCAACCTCGTCAGAGGACTAGATATTTTAAAAAACCTTTCCACAAATCGACGATAATATCCTGCCAGACCTAAGAAACTCCTGATCTCATGAATATTCTTCGGTCTCGCCCAATCCACTACTGCCTCTATTTTACTTGCATCCACAAAAATACCATCCTTATATATCACGTACCCTAAGAATGCAACTCTTTCTAGCCAGAACTCACATTTATTAAGTTTGGCATAGAGTTTCTTTTCTCTTAGTACTTTGAGTACTAGCCTCAAATGGCTCTCGTGTTCCTGAGGACTTTTTGAATAAATCAAAATATTATCAATGAAGACGACCACAAATTGATCTAGATATTCATGAAAGACCTTGTTCATAAGGTCCATAAATGCAACAGAAGCATTGGTCAGTCCAAATGGCATGACTAAGAATTCATTGTGATCATATCTAGTTCGGAATGCAGTCTTTGAAACATCTTCTAATTTTATTTTCACTTGATCGTACCTTGATCGGAGGTCAATTTTAGAGAAGACTTGTGTTCCTTGGAGTTGATCAAACAAGTCATCTATGCGAGGTATTGGGTACTTGTTCTCAATTGTTACTTTATTTATTTCTCGATAATCAATACACATTCTCATTGATCCGTCTTTCTTTTTAATGAATAGTACCGGTGCTCCCCTTGGTGACATGCAGGGTCTAACGAATCCTTTGTCCACCAACTCTTGTAATTGTTCCTTCAGTTCTTTCAATTCTACCAGTGTCATTCAGTGTGGAGCTTTGGATATCGGTGTCATCCCTGGTAGTAGGCCGATAACTAACTCGATTTCGTAGTCAGGAAGTAGCCTAGGTAAATCCTTAGGGAATACATCTGAGAATTCCCTTACTATTGGGATATCCTCAAGCTTTAATTCTTCCTTTGGTGCCTCCACCATGCATGCTAGGTACCCCTGACATCCATTCAAGAGTAATCTTATTGCCTGGATAGCCAAAAATATTTGTGGTGAAGGGCATACACGAGTTCCATTGAACTTGTATTCTTGCTCTCCAAGAGGTCTAAACACCACCTCCTTGTTATAGCAATTTATACTAGCATAGCTAGAAGCTAACCAGCCCATTCCAAGAATTACGTCAAACCCGTGCATACTAAATACTACCAAGTTAGCTGGTAGTATTCTTTCGTCAACACAAATTGGTTAACCTTTAAGTATTTTTCTACATACTGCCGAGGTTCCCGTTCGTGTAGTCACAGATAACTCAGTTTTTAATGGCTGAGTCTCTACCCCATATATTTTAACATAAGCTATAGATATAAAGGAGTGTGTGGCTCTAGAATTAAATAATACTACTACTTTCTTGGAGAATATGGGAAGAATACCTGTCACCACATCATTAGTATTTTCTGTATCTCGTGGAGTGAGGGCATAGACACGCGCCTGAGCGGTGTTCTGTTGACTGTTGTTTTAAGGTGCTGGTTGCCTTCTCTTTGTTGATTTGGGTTGTAGGAGTTGTTTTGTGGGCATTCTCATTGCATGTGACTAGGTTTACCGCACCGATAATAGACCCTTAATCCGGACCGACACTCACCCCCATGTATTTTGTTGCATTTTGGATAAGGGGTGCTTTGTGCATTATTTGGATTTCTCGCTGCTTGCCATTGCACCACATTATTGTTCCTTTTGTTGTTGTTGTTGCTCTTTTTCCAAGATCCTTGATTTCTACCAGAGTGAAACCCTTGTGGCATGGGCCTCTTTCTCTGATCAAATATTTCCACACTCCTTTGTAAACTTTCTTCTACCTTTGTTGCTTTGTTTACCAATTTGGACAAGTCTTCGAGTTCGAATACTGTTACCATTTCATACATCATTGAGTTCAAGCCTTCTTCAAATTTTTAGGCTTTCTTTAATTCATTTGGAACCAAATATGATGCAAACCGGGATAATTCAATGAATTTTGCTGCATATTGTTGTACATTCATATTTCCCTATTTTAACTCCAAAAACTCCCTGACCTTAGCATCTCTAGTGGTTTTGGGGAAAAATCGTTCAAAGAAGACTTCCTTAAAATGCTCCCACATAAGGTTTGTTGAATTTGGTCCTTCCTCTAGGAGTAACTTTTTCGAGTTCCACTAGCATTTGGCCTCACCAGTCATTTTCTAGGCAGCGTATAACACCTTTTGTTCGTTCGTGCAATGAAGGACTCGTAGTATTTCTTCCATTGATTGCATCCAATATTCTGCAGCTATTGAATCAGTTTTTCCCTCAAAAGTTGGAGGATGCATTCGATTGAACTGTTCCACTGTACAACCTTCAAGGGTTAGTGGATCATTCCGTTCCTTGGAGTTCCGCAGAAGTTCCGCCATGACTTGTGTCATATCACGCAACATCATAGTAGCATTAATGTCTCTTCATTGCAAGTCCCCACATTATTCTCGTTTACTTCAACACTTACGTTGTTGTTCTTCGGGTCCATTCTGAGGGAAAGGACTAGAGTTATTTTTAAATCATAACCTTATCTTTAAAGTTTGCTCAAAGTTAAAGGTAAAAGAAAAACATCCTAATTTACTCGATCTTACCCACATCATGCTTATGCCTATGCTCTAGTAAAATTATTTCTTAAAGTCTACAGAACCTATAACCTATTTCTCTAATACCACATGTAATACCCCAACCCCGAAGGATCTGGGATATTTACTTTTTACCATTGATTTACAGCGGAAGTAAATAAACTCAATTATTATTAAACGAGAGCGCTAATTAACCGTATTACAATAATTTATTTTCAAAAAAAAGAAAAATTACACAATAGATAATCATCTGGCATCATACTAATATTTCTAATAAATTCTTATTTTTCTATCCCCACCCGCATGCTTGCTATGCCTGATTTCTGATATGCCCTTTAGAGTCATCTGAAATATAAAATATGATTGGGGTGAGATGACGCTCAATAAGTAAATAAGATTATTATTAGTGTGTGACCAAAATGAGCTTTTAAAAATTTCATAAAACAATATTTAATACTATAGCTTCAAAACTGGTTCTAAAATAAATGTAAATTTAAAAATTTCTGCATGAAACTTTTACCATCAACTATAACAGTAAAATTTAATAACCATATACTGTGACTATTAAATCAAACTTTTAACTTTAAAACTGTAAAAATATTTAATTATATACATATATATATATATACATATATATATTTATATATTTCCTTATACGTTTCCTTTAGATTGTCATTTCTGCACAAGAATGGTCTTTTTCATATAAACAAATACTTTTCCTTCAAATCATCAATAACTTTGTACACGTAATTAAATATCTATAAACATATATTGTAAAAATCACCTTTAGGCCTATTAGCCGTAAGACATGTTTACCCTCATGACTAGGTTGTGCGGTCCGAAGACTGGACTTAGCAAGCTAGCCGACCAAACTAAATCAATGTACATAATCATTAAGTGAGATTTTCCTTATTAAGTCATGGTTCGGAACCAGGTGTGCACTGAGGAGAAATCCAGTAACATATAAAACCTCTTTGTAAACAGTGTGAGTGCACTCTGATTCGTTTAAACTTTAAGTTACGGTACCGAGCATCTGTAACTTTTAACTTCCTTTGCCGTAAAGGGTTTTAAAATCATCTTATTATAATTTATGCAATTTAAAATAATCTCGTGAAAATCCCATTTTTACTCATATTTTCATAAAACAAGCAACATAGAAATAAACTCATACCACACATTTTTTGTGTTAAATATATATATATATATATATATATATATATATTGAATAGAAAGAAATGCTGAAAATTACCCGAGTGGATTAGAACATTTCTTAACCTAAAAATAAATGCAAGAATATTAAAGATTAAAATTGGTATAATTAAATATGCATAAAAATAAATTCAGGCGAATTTTATGAAACTATGTAACATAATCAAAATTTACTTTCAAATAAACTCGGGTATAAATTTTAAATGAAAATCTAACATAATCAAATTTACTTACAAATAAACTCGGGTATGAATTTTATTAAAAGTCTAACATAATCAAATTTACTTACCTCTTATTTTACCTTGTGCTATTAACACAATGACTATCTCTAAGAAATGAGATCAGAAAGAGTGAGTGAGTGAGAATTTAACTATTACCAAAGTTCTCCCTCCACCACTAATTCTTTCACTCACTAATCCTTCTCTTCCTTGGAAAATTTTTGTGTAAAATGAAGGTTGAGAGCCTCCTATTTGTAGGAAAATTTTGGGGAAAAAATGGAATTTGTAAAAGTGTGGGGAGAGAGGTGAAATTATAATTTTTTTTAAATTTGGGCATGAGATGGGTTAGGTATGGGTTAAGTATGGGATGGGAATAGGGATCATATGGGGTAAATGGGAGTGTTTTCCAACACTCCCATTTAACTAATTTTTAATTAATTAGAAAAAAAATTTATTTTTTTATTTTTTAAAATCATTGTTATTACTTTTAAGCTATGTTTTAGTTTTTTTTTTTTTTTTTTTGAAAGAGAATTTAAATTTGAATTTCGAAAACTCATGTGGGCCCCACATGGTATGGTGGGCCCCACACAACTTTGAGACTCAGGTGGATCCTACGTAACTCCAATAGTCCTCATACAGTTTTATGAGCCCTACACAATTTCGAGACTCATGTGGACCCCACACGGTCTTGTGGGCCCCGCATAGGATACCTATATTATTATTATTTTATCATATATTTTGTTGACCCTATGGGTCATACCCTGTTTTGATTATGATAAATACTCAGGTATTTAATGATTGCCAAGTTGATGTGCAGGTTTATCTTGGCAGTATCCTATGATGGCACTCGGAGACCCGGAGGAAAACGAAGACTCTGAAGACCCTTGATATAATTGATTTGTCGTAATTTATATTCGGGTCTGTAATATTTAAGTAGGAAAGGTCTGTAATAGTAAATAGGTCTTTGGTTTGTAATAAGCTCACACACATCACATGCATGATAATTCGTAAGCTCAAACAAACCATGAATGACAATGGACTTTAGAAAGACCTTAGGGTTTTCCCTTCGGTCGACCGACACCGGACTTTTTCGGTGTCTCCAAATTGGACCTCAAGTGACCTTAGGACACGCACATATTTCACATATATTTATTAGGCACTTGAATAGGAATTGTTTGGGTAGATACGGGACCGAAATGCACACTTGGTGCACTTTCGGTCGACTGGCCAATTCAGTTCAATTTGGCCCGGTCGATCGAAACCGGTCCGGGTCAACTATTTGACCCAGGCCCGATCGACCGAGCCCTTATAGGTCATTTGACCTTGGTCAACCGAACCACCTGGGAGGCAACAGTTTGACCTCCCATTCGACAGACCAGATTTGTACTCCACGACCTAGTCGACCGAGGAGTCTTAGGAGGATTCCCAACGGTTTGGTCGACCGAGCCATGCAGTTCAAAAAGGGGCCGGTCGACCAAACCTCGGAGTTTTGGAAAATCGCCCTTACCCGATCGACCGACCACTCAGTTCAAAATGCCCCTGATCGACCGAGCCACTTGAGTCCTGGTCGACCGAACCATTTCTGGTCGACCGGACCTCTCGGGTTGGTCTCATTTTTACCGTGGTTAATATTTTTCTAAACAGGGTTTAAATGCCTTAAACATCATTAAACTTTTCTAATAATACCCTATAGGTCCCCAACGGTCATATTTCCTTCCATGGCTATGTATATATGTTCATTTGCAAAAATTAAGAGAGATTAGCCACTTTGATTAGGGAAAATTCTTTGAAAAACCAAAACCCTATAATACTCACTTTATTACTTAAACCACTCATACTTGCCTTCTAGCATTGCCAACGTATTTTGTAAGTTGATTGAGTGTTTTGTTTAATAGGTTTGCTCTCCTTATGCTACTTGTTTGATGTGATTTTCTTGAGAGCCAAACCTTAGGATTCTTAGGAGGCTTTTTCTAATAAGCATTTCCTAAGAAAACCTTGTTAGATCTTCTAAGCTTGCACCTTCATTGCAAGATCTTAAGAAGAGGGTATTTTCATTTTGGTTGCAAAAACATTTTCATATATCTACTATGTTTTTATCTTGAAAATATTTGATGAGATATTTGCTAGTGTGATAAAATCTTTGTTGCAATATTCGTTAATTCATATATTCCTTGCTGAATACAAAGATTGAGTTTCCTTTTGCAAACCAAACTTATACGTTGCTAGAGCTTCATATACATATATGTATTGAGAAAACTTGTTGATTGAAATATATGAAGTTTGGATAATATCTTTGTTTGAGCACTTAGATTAAATATCCTGTGATACAAAGATCATTTAGGTTTGCACTCTCACGCACTCATTACAACGATAGTAAATCTATTTGAGAGTTGACATCTTAGACCACATTGAGCTTACATATTGAATCATACTGTGGTGTTTGTAATTGCGCGTATTTGGGTACACATCCGCTTTACTTGAAAGCCTATTCATTGTACCATTTGATTGTATTTCAAATACAGTTGTATTTCCAGGCACGGGCCTGAAGAGGGAGACTAGCCCTGGAATAGTCCCGGATTGGCTTAGACCCGGTTAGGAAAGCTAGGTGCGTCGTCCTTTAAGGCGTGTAGGTTGAGGTCAGCCCCGCTAATTGATCTGGTTAAGGTTGAGGTCAGCCCTGTGTTAATTTGACTTAGTTATAAACGGTGCCGCTCCACCCTTAAGTGAGCTATTAGTGGAATCCTCTAGCTTGCGAGCTTGAGGCGGGGACGTAGGCACAGTTGGCCGAACCCCGATAACATATCGTGTGTTTGCTTATATCTCTGTACTTTATATTTACCGCACGTGTATGTTACGGGTGAATGATGCGTATGACTTAATTTTCACAGTATATTTATCTACGCGTTTGGAAATTGCATAGACTGATCCTAGGTTGTGTACCTACCATGTTTGCATAGATCAACCTATGTGAAAAAGTTTTAAAAATTCCAATTCACCCCCCCTCTTGGCAATACACCAATTCTAACAATTAGTATCAGAGCCTCGTTGCACTTGACTTAAACGTTTTTGCAAAAGATCGCAATGGCTCACATTGGTGTATCCCATTCGGTGAGGGTCAGTCACCTTTCAGTCCTCCTGTGTTCTGTGGTGTCGACTACACCACGTGGAAAATTAGAATGAGCATTTTTTTAAAATCGATGAACTGGAGGGCCTGGAAGGTGATTGTAAATGGAATTTGTATGCCTGTAGAAAATGATATTAATTTGATGCATGCAAATTCACATGCCATTGACATGCTATATTGTGCTTTAGATATTGATATTCTTCATGAGTTTATGGCATATTGTAGTGCACAGGAGATCTGGGTTGAGCTTGAAAAGAAATATGGAGAGACCCAGGAAAAGGGAACCATCACTTCAGAGATGTCATGTTCAGATGCTCAGGGAGTGGTAAGTGATAGGGATAGTGCATCAACAGAACATGAGGTATATGATTCTCACTCTAGCTTGTTTGAGGATTCATGTGTTGAAGGCAATGTTGCTACATGTGCTGAATCATCTGTTAAATACCATGATAATTCTGTTGATGACACGTGTGATGATTCTTATGCTGAATGTTATGGTATGTCATATGATGAATCATCAAATATTCCCTATGACAATATTGTTGAACATGCATGCAATGATTCATATAATAACTATGACATATCTTTTGATGAATCATGTGCTGAATTGAATATTAAAAGCATGTTGTCGCATGAAAAACTAGAAAAGACTTTATTGAAAATGAATAAATTTCTAGTTAAGATATCAAAGCAGAAATCATTTTTGAAAATTGAGAGTAAGGGGATAGCTATACAATTAAAAGAATTAAAAGATTATCATACTATCCTTGAGAAGAGAAAGATTGAGAAAATATTGAAAATTATCTGCTTAGAAGAAGAAATGGATGATTATTCTAGAGCTTCACTCGAAATTAAAAATGAAAAGAATAATCATAATAAACCCTTAAGAGTTAAAAAGAAAAACATTTTCAAGAAGGGTTCATCTTTTAAATCCAACTTTCACGCCTCATTGAGCAAAAACAGAATAAATAAGCATAATCTTTTACATATATTCAATATCCGCTTATTTTGCAAAACTATGTGGCACATATGGTTTAATTGCTCACTTAGAAGTGCTAGAGGCTTAGAAAAGGAAATGAAATGGATAATCAGCAAAGCAAATCCCGTTGGACCTAAGGAAAAATGGATTTAAATTAAGATTATCAAATTAGTTAATTTTTCTTTAGATCTTAGGCTTAGACTTAGGGGGTTGTGATGACTGTAGGTTTGGGAAGTGATTGATGGTTAAAATGAAAATCTTAGTATACACAAACTATCTTGTTATACTAAGACCCTTAATCCACTTCCAAATGGACATGGCATTTATGCCTTGTACTTAATTCTAAATGCCTAACCCATGCTAACATGAAAATCACAAAGTTAAGCAACTGTTGTCCATTGCACAAAATTGAGTGTTGGGGTTCTATCTTATGTCATATATCAGTACACCCTAAAACTCACTTTTGGATATGAAAAGCCTAAAGCAAAACAAGTCATCACTTTAGGGTTAAAGCACTATTGATCATAAATGACTAATTTATATTAAGTGCTTCTCTTAGCTACAACCAAATTAAAGGTATCTACTAGGGGATTGGTCCCTTTGATCTAAAATCCTTTAGGGTAAGCACTATTGATCATAAATGACTAATTTATATTAAGTGCTTCTCTTACCTACAACCAAATTAAAGGTATCTACTAGGGGATTGGTCCCTTTGAGCTTAAATTGAAAATCCTTTAATTTTGGTTTAATCGCTCCATAGGAAATCTTTACCAAACCACGATCATATCAGGTATAGATTCATCATTTCCTTGGTTTGTATCCTTATTCTAAATTGTGATAATATTGAAAGGATACTTTCCGATCACCAAAGAGCATTGTTCACAACATTAACATATCTTATATGCTCTTTAACCAAGCATGGACATGACTACTAAGCACGAACACATTTTTGAAAATGTCCACTCACTCCAAATACTCTTCTGAACTAAATGATAATTTGATCGTCAAGAGTATTTACTTATTTTCACTTCACAAGCTCTCAAATTATTAAGTCATATCCTTTAGAGCTTTATATACTTAGAGATGAGTTTAATGGCTAATATGATTGCCTAGGTCTCAATCTAGATGAATGCATAAAATTTAAGTAGACCTATGCATGTGTACTTTTAAATTGAAAGTCATTCTAACTTGTGCTTCTCACACGTATTGAAATTCATATCAATAGAGGCAATATTGGCTTAGCTCACTTAAAGAAATATCTATTGTGACTGTTTGGTCCTTTAAGCCTATTCATCCAAAGCCAAGCATATAATCATGAAAAATCTAAAACACTTGGCTAAGTAATTAGAAATTAAGAAAAAGCATAAAATGAATAAACTCAGGGGGAGCATTTCTATTTTATGACCATTTATATTAAATGCTCTTGTGATCATTTATGTCTTTGTGCCTTAATGAATAACCATATTATAATAAACTCATAACTATCCACTGTTGTGTATTGTTTATACTATATATATTGATGGATAGTGATTTGTGATTATCTAGTATTGTGAACTGTTATTGAATATGTTGTTTGATAATATTGGATTGTATGGAATGCCAACTGCATGGCTGATGCAGTATGTTGTGTATTGCATGCTGGTAGCATATATAGGTTCTCACATGCTTAAACTGAAATACTTTGAATTGATTGCTTGAATCTATCAGGTTTTGGTACTTGAAAATTTGGGAAATGTCTGATTTATAGACGGCACTCTGCCGAAATTTCGACAGGATTTTTCCCAAACCAAAACCTTGTGTTAAGGATGATTATGATAATGAAAATATTAAAATGTTTTGAAAGGATGAGTGAAAACTTAAATAGAAATATCACATTTTTCATCCTTGCATAATCATCACATACTTATGAGAGCTCAGCTCCATCCCTATAGGAAGCACATAAATGACTTATATGCGTCACTTTCGTCTATTGAAATATTGAGGCTCTTCTAAAATCCCTGAACATTATATCTTGTACTTAAAAGGCTTATATTTTGATATGGAATGTTTGTGGATCTTGAACTATATTGCATGCCTTAATATATATTCTTTGATGCATCTATGGTCTATAGGGACAACTATACTAATCAAGTGAAAATTGCAATTGAAAAATACTCAGTATAGTTGATTTTAAAGATGTGGATTGATGGCTTATACTATTGAGCATAATGAAACTAATCTTTGGTTAGTATAAGTAGTTAAAGATTCTAAGCACACATTCAAATTGATAGGGGGAGCATCTAGAATTAAATTACTATCCTGTTTTGCTTGCTCATATGTTTAGCTTAGATCTTGAATGAATTCATTGTGGCATGCACTTGAATGAAAAGATTTTATTGAAAATCATAATCCGAAGCATGTTTATATTGCCACAACTGTTTGTATTAGCTATATGATCTTGCATGTGATTGTTGAACTTTTAGGATCATTATGGTTTTGGTTTTCTGGTTATACTTTAGTATGTGCTTAATAGTCATACTAGAAAATTTGTTGCTTGCTTGCTTTAAATTAAAATCTTATTTTTCCAGCAAGCAATCCCCAGCACCATTGTGCAAACATTAAAAAGGGGATGTATTTTACAATTATATACGTATATATATTTATCTACATGAACTTTTGGCAAAATCAAATTTCAAAACAAACTCTTTTTCCTCTTGCTTCATTATTATTATATACATACATGTTTTTCATATTGCATAACTTTGAGTATAGTCTTAATTGACTATCATGCTTTTAAATTGAAATGCAACATGTCATGCATATGCGTTGAATGATCAATATTTGTTGTATGTTGAATTTATTTGATAGGATGAGTATATAAGAAATGCACTTAAGAGAACATCATCCTTGAGCTTAATTCAAGTAAGCGTGCATGCAAATATACATAGGAATTTGAAGTCCTAATCTTAGAATAAATCAGTAAGAACTTAATGCCTAAAATCTCTTGCATGCTAAGTAATACTAACAAGAATGAACATATGATGGATGTGCTTAAATGAAATTCATTCTTAAGTACAAATGCACTTGTGTATGCCTGAGACTATATTGGGGAGTTTAAGCCCCATCCTTGAGAAGAGAATTATAACTCACCAAGCTTATTGGGCTCATACTATTAATTGGCTTTAACTTTTTGAGTCCGACTTATTTCATTACTTATACCATATTAGAATCTCATAATTAATGTCAGTATAAGTAGATGCTTCCTAGACATTTCATAGTTTGCATAAATTTAGGGGGAGCTCTCAAGTAAAATTTACAAGTCTAAGAAACAAATTTTACAGTTAATATGTTTTATTGCCTTAGACATTGTGAATATTGATTGTTGCTTGTGTGTATAATTCGTATGTCTACTCCATGATGGCCTTGGACTTTACATTTTATTGCATAATCATATTGGGCTTAATGAGTATCGATTATGACTTGTAATGGCCACTTTCTTTGTCCACTTTATGATGATATTGAAATCTATACTGGATTGATGGACCATACTGAATTGCTTGAGTAGTTGTGGATAACTTGCCAGGTTTATAAACTCAAACAGGTCCTTTTTATACAGGATTTGTTCTGGAAAGTCCCATTTTCAAACGGCATGCCGCCGAAATTTTTCAAAACACTTTCCGAACTTATTGTGTATAAAAATGATATTCTCCTCTTATTTGCCTATATAAAACTTAAATGTTTACCTACACCCTTTTTGCTGTTGCCAAAAGGGGGAGAAGTAGGGTAGGCAAGTATTTGTCATCATCAAAAAGGGGGAGATTGTTGACCCTATGGGTCATACCCTGTTTTGATTATAACTAATACTCAGGTATTTAATGATTGCCAAGTTGATGTGCAGGTTTATCTTGGCAGTATCCTATGATGGCACTCGGAGACCCGGAGGAAAACGAAGACTCTAAAGACCCTTGATATAATTGATTTGTTGTAATTTATATTCGGGTCTGTAATATTTAAGTAGGAAAGGTCTGTAATAGTAAATAGGTCTTTGGTTTGTAATAAGCTCACACACATCACATGCATGATAATTCGTAAGCTCAAACAAACCATGAATGACAATGGACTTTAGAAAGACCTTAGGGTTTTCCCTTCGGTCGACCGACACCGGACTTTTTCGGTGTCTCCAAATTGGACCCCAAGTGACCTTAGGACACGCACATATTTCACATATGTTTATTAGGCACTTGAATAGGAATTGTTTGGGTAGATACGGGACCGAAATGCACACTTGGTGCACTTTCGGTCGACCGGCTAATTCAGTTCAATTTGGCCCGGCCGACCGAAACCGGTCCGGGTCAACTATTTGACCCAAGCCCGGTCGACCGAGCCCTTATAGGTCATTTGACCTTGGTCGACCGAACCACCTGGGAGTCAACAGTTTGATCTCCCATTCGACCAACCAGATTTGTACTCCACGACCTGGTCGACCGAGGGGTCTTGGGAGGATTCCCAACGGTCTGGTCGACCGAGCCATGCAGTTCAAAATGGGGCCGGTCGACCGAACCTTGGAGTTTTGGAAAATCGCCCTTGCCCGATCGACCGACCACTCAGTTCAAAATGCCCCTGATCGACCGAGCCAATTGAGTCCTGGTCGACCGAACCATTTCTGGTCGATCGGACCTCTCGGGTTGGTCTCAATTTTACCGTGGTTAATATTTTTCTAAATAGGGTTAAAATGCCTTAAACATCATTAAACTTTTCTAATAATACACTATAGGTCCCCAACGGTCATATTTCCTTCCATGGCTATATATATGTGTTCATTTGCAAAAATTAAGAGAGATTAGCCACTTTCATTAGGGAAAATTCTTTGAAAAACCAAAACCCTGTAATACTCACTTTATTACTTAAACCACTCATACTTGCCTTCTAGCATTGCCTACATATTTTGTAAGTTGATTGAGTGTTTTGTTTAATAGGTTTGCTCTCCTTATGCTACTTGTTTGATGTGATTTTCTTGAGAGCCAAACCTTAGGATTCTTAGGAGGCTTTTGCTAATAAGTATTTCCTAAGAAAACCTTGTTAGATCTTCTAAGCTTGCATCTTCATTGCAAGATCTTAAGAAGAGGGTATTTTCATTTTGGTTGCAAAAACATTTTCAAATATCTACTATGTTTTTATCTTGAAAATATTTGATGAGATATTTGCTAGTGTGATAAAATCTTTGTTGCAATATTCGTTAATTCATATGTTCCTTGTTGAATACAAAGATTGAGTATCCTTTTGCAAACCAAACTTATACGTTGCTAGAGCTTCATATACATATATGTATTGAGAAAACTTGTTGATTGAAATATATGAAGTTTGGAAAATATCTTTGTTTGAGCACTTAGATTAAATATCCTGTGATACAAAGATCATTTAGGTTTGCACTCTCATGCACTCATTACAACGATAGTAAATCTATTTGAGAGTTGACATCTTAGACCACATTGAGCTTACATATTGAATCATACTGTGGTGTTTGTAATTGCGTGTATTTGGGTACACATCCGCTTTACTTGAAAGCCTATTCATTGTACCATTTGATTGTATTTCAAATACTGTTGTATTTCCAGGCACGGGCCTGAAGAGGGAGACTAGCCCTGGAATAGTCCCGGATTGGCTTAGACCCGATTAGGAAAGGTAGATGCGTCGTCCTATTAAGGTGTGTAGGTTGAGGTCAGCCCCGCTAATTGACCTGGTTAAGGTTAAGGTCAGCCCTGTGTTAATTTGACCTGGTTGTAAACGGTGCCGCTCCACCCTTAAGTGAGCTATTAGTGGAATCCTCTAGCTTGCGAGCTTGAGGCGGGGATGTAGGCACAGTTGGCCGAACCCCGATAACATATTGTGTGTTTGCTTATATCTCTGTACTTTATATTTACCGCACGTGTATGTTATGGGTGAATGATGTGTATGACTTAATTTTCACAGTATATTTATCTACGCGTTTGGAAATTGCATAGATTGATCCTAGGTTGTGTACATACCATGTTTGCATAGATCAACCTAGGTGAAAAAGTTTTAAAAATTCCAATTCACCCCCCTCTTGGCAATACACCAATTATAACATATTTCTACAATTTATGTCATTCAAAACATCATTTTATGTACTTATTTATGTATACAAATAGTGTCTACCCTATTTATCTTATGAAATTCCATTTTGACCAGGCCAACGTCAAGGAAGCGACTGAGCCGCAATGGTCTCTAAGCACTCGCTTAGATAAGGTCTTTCCTAGACATCAAACATGGAATCAAGGATCCTAACGGAGAAACACTTTCGTTTTGATACTAACTAAATGACCATTATTATTATTCTACTTTTCTTTTTGGGTTATTACATTGTGTGATTTATATTGACATATTTTTGACAAGATATTTGTGTTTGTGATATTGATCTTTGTTGCAATATTTATTCACTTACATATAATTTGCTGAATACAAAGGTTAAATATCTTTTGCAAACCAAAAGCATATACACTATATTCGTGATTAAGATATCCTACTAATTGATATACTTGAGACTTACTTGACATCTTTGTGTGAATCTGTTACTTGAATATCTTGAGATACAAATACTGTTTGTTGGCACTCTCACTTACTAATTACAACAATTGTAAATCTATTTGAGAGTAGACATCTAAGATCACATTGAGCTTGCATATTATATCATTTGGTGGTGTATGTGATTGCACATATTGAGTATATATTTGCTTTACTTGAAAGCATAATCACTGTACCGTTTCATTAATTGAGAAAATTTTGGTCTATTTCCAGGAAAAGGCCTGAAGAGGGAGACTAGCCCTGTGAAATAGTCTCGGATTGGTTTAGACCCGATTAGGAAAGGTAGGTGCACCATCCTGTTAAGGTGTAGGTTGAGGTCAACCCCGGTAATTGACCTAGTTGTAAAGGTTGAGGTAAGCCTTGTGGTAATTGACCTGGTTGTATTAGGTGCCGCTCCACCCGTTACATGAGCCTTTAGTGAAATCCTTGGGCTTGGGGGCTAGAGGAGGGAATGTAGGCACAGTTGGCTGAACCCCGATAACATATCGTGTGTCTGTTTACATTTCTGCACTTTATATTTACCGCACCTGTATGTTATAGTATGAATGATGTGCATGATTTAAATTTTTGCATATTTTATTTATCGGCACATTTAGAATTGTATAGAAAGATCCTAGATTACCAAATCATATTGACTTCTGACTTAACCTAGGAGAAAAGTTTAAAATTCCAATTCACCCCCCCCCTTCTTGGGAATACACGAATTCTAACAAAAATTTTAAGTCGTATTTTTATTCAAAGAGTTAATCTTGCAAATTACTTGATAGCTGGAACCTAGATCTAAGTGCTACTGAAGATTATTTTTACAAGGATCACATCTTGATTTTCCTGCATCAAGTGGATTGGTTTGAAACCCTAAAATCTCCAAAGTGTTTATTTATAAGAAATTAAATTTTTAGAGATATTATTTTGAAGGTAATTTTGTGAAGCATATCATAAATATAACGATTTTATCATTACATACAAACCGAGGTTCAAGTTTTATCATATGAATATGTGTTAGGGATTTCTGTTGTACTCACTAGCTTGTGTAGAAGCATTATTGAGTTTTTTGCAGAGTAGTTATATTGTAATCACGGTTCGGGTTGTGAATCCGGTTTGAGGAGAAAACTGTATCTCTTGTAAGCAGTGGATTAGGAGGAAGTTGTACCTCTTGTAAGCAGCGGATTGTAAAGGAAGCTCCGTCTCGGTTAAAGGAGCAAGGATTTAGTGGAATCCTTGAGTGGGTTGCTCAAGGTGAGGACATAGGCCGGGTTGGCTGAATCTCGTAAAAATTGTGTTTGCCTTCTCACTTCCCCTACTCCTTTTAATTTCCGCAACATATTTCATTACCTATCTTGCACGTGTGTATGTTGAATAACCTTACAAGCACTTGGTAATTAAATGGGTATAATTGAATATAAAATTATTAGATTGAATTAATTTCAAGCCCTAGTGATTGTATGTGTTAAATCTTAAAATAGGGACTGATTGATGAAGTAAAATTAAATATTTTCAAAATACCCAATTCACCCCCCCCCCTCTTGGGATTACGCCTGAATTCACAATTTAGTATGAAGTACTTACATAATTCATCCTAAAGCCTTAAACACTTTATGCTTGAAGTCTTCATATGTGTCTCTGCTTTGAATCCTCTTAGACTTTAGCTTGAGTCAACTTTAGGCTTCCACATGCTTTGGTCATTTTGGTCCTCTTGAGCATTCTTTGGATCACTTTGAAGATGAGTGTGCTTTATAGTACTTAGTGATCTTAAACTTGCATTTTTTTTTTATCTTTTGAACTTTGTCATTCAAGCTTTCTTGAAATATCATCACTTAAGTACAACATGTTAAATCAACCATTATTTGTTATAATCAAAATGAGATTTGAAAGCCATGTTAAGCCAACATTGCTGTTTTTGTATTAACGGTTCAGATTATTGAACCGTTGCCTAGTAGAAGGATTGTTCTCATTAGAGAGGGGTCTCCACTTTGAATGGAGAGAGGGGTGCTTCACCTGGTTAACGAAGTGGGATAGGAAATCCTCAAAGTGGGTTGCTTGAGGCAAGGACGTAGGCTGCTGGCCGAATCTTGTAAAAAATCTTGTGTTCGATCTTCTTCTTCCCTAACTCCTTAAATTCCTGTATGTTATAACTTGCATGTATGTTTTAAATTCATTGGAAACTTGCTAAATATTGGGAGTTTATTGTGATTGAATCAAGTTACCATATTGTATGTTGGTTTGTGTTGTTGGATTAAAAAATTAGATAAGCATCAATAATATCTGAATTCAAGTGTGAAATTGCCGAGGTAAAGGTATTGAGGTTGAATGCTTAATTGAAGCATAGCTAACAAAGTTGTTTAATTTAAACTACTAAATTTTTGGTTTGAAGAAATTGTTGATTATTACTGAAAATTAGATTTTGATATTTACTTAATTGAATTAACTGAAGTTTAAGTTTGGATTATATTTTCACATTCATATATAAAACTGGATTGTTAATTGGTATAGTACGGTAGCTGATTAGCTTATTGTGATTGTGTGTTTGTGGTGATTATAAGTTGATTGAACTTACACTGACTTATGAATATCTCAAGTTCAGGCACATCAGGTGACTGACTCTTTGAGAGCAGTCGACTGACTTGCTACTAACTTGTGAAATTTTAACAAATACACAAGTCAGGCAACTGACAATATCAGGTCAGTCGACTAACCTGCGGAGGTATATATACTTTATGTTCATAAGAACCCTAACTTTTTTTAACATCAGCTTACTAACCCTCATTCTCCACTCTCCATAGGTCCTCTCCTTCACCTCCAAGTGCTCTCCCACTAATATTTCTCTAATTAATCTTCAAAATACCTCCCAATATTTCATTGTACTCTCATTTTAGAGGATTTCACCGAATATTTTTTTCAAGCACCATGCCAAGAACCAAGTAAAGTGCAAACAAAGGCTCCACTTCAGGGAAGGATGATACCCAAGACATTGAGAAGTAGTTGGTGACTCCCCCAGTGTGAAGAATGTATAGGGAACACATCAGATCTATTGAATCCATTCTTAGTAAGGTTTTAGATGTTTCTTTTCTATAAGAAGGATTTCCTAATATTTTGTCTATGTTTAATACTTTGGTTTGGGAAAGATTTATCACTTATCAAGCTAAAGATGTTACCCAACTTAGTTAGGTTGTTCTACACCAACATGACAAAGGGCGAAAATTTGTACTCCACCACAGTCATGAATAAATTATTTGTTGTAACTCCTTAAACTATAGCCATTATACTTAGAATCCATGAAGGAGAGTTTGAATGTCCACAACTTAGAAAATCTTGGATTATGGCCCAAGATTTCACTCCCGAGGAGTTCTTGCCAATTGCAATGACCAAAACTCCTGTTTATTTTGGTCACCCTCCATTGTACCGACAGCTAAATTTGGAAGTTCGGATATTGCACAACCTCATTACTTACAATATCTTACCTAGGGTAGGGTCTCATGACCATATATCCTACCTATATTGTTTTGTAATGTGGTGTTTGTATAAGGGTAACCATCTTGACTTGCCTAGCCGAATTTTGCAATGGATAATATCAAGATAAGAAGCAAGGCGGGTAATTCTTCCTTATGGAGGAATTTTAACCCTAATCTTTGAGCATCTAGGTGTCACTACCTCATACACTGTGTTCATAAAACATACCCATTATGACTATTTTTCATCCTCTACTATTAAGCAAATGGGTTATGAAAAGTATCGGGAACATGGGTGGTTGCCTAAGGGTGGTAGCGCACAGAGAGTTGATGCGGTATTTCAAGCTGCACAGTAACAGGCTCCAAAACCACCACAGGATATACCATAAGCAACTGATGCTCCTTCATGATTAGTAGATTATCGTCAACACAAGGATTCATGGTGAAATGCTTACAGGTTTTGGTGCACTTCACTCTAACTTCACTTCTTTTGATCAGAGGCTCAGATGCCTTGAGGGCTATATAGGCGACTCTTCTTCATTGCAAGGGAAGGCTCTCATGAAGACAAGATCGGGCGGTAATGATGGTGATACTAATGGTGATGATGAGGAGGGTACTGAATCAAATGGTGGTGATGACTAAAATGTTGAAGACTAAATGTTTTAATCTCTTTTCTTACAAACATTTGGATTGTAATATTTGCTACAACTCTTGACAATATATTTTTTTTCTTTTTCTACTTTCTCTTAATGTTTATTTTGGATATTTTGTCTGGTATACTGATTTTGGATTTTCTTGAATATGATATGCATGTTGGTTATTGGATATTTGGATTGGACATATTGATGGATGTTTAACTTGAGAATTTCATGTTGAATTTTGGACCATGTTTTTGTGAACTGATTGCTGATTTTTTGTCCTAAGATGATTTGCATGTTATTATTCTAAGTTCTTTTTGTTGATGTCAAAAGGGAGAGATGTATTGCAAAATAAGGGCATATGAGTTTTGAAAATTGTACTTACATACATGGCATAGACATGTTGAGACTGCATACAACACACATAGCATATACATGAGATGAATATTCTAAAAATTTGAGAAGCCCCTAGTAGGCTCGCCAAGGCTTGGGTCCTTAATTACCAAAAGTAAAATTTATAAAACCTAACTAATCCCAAGTTCAATAGAAAGTGGGGTAAGTCGGTTGTCGATCCTCAAGGACTTAAAGCGTAGTTATTAAGCTACTTCAAAATTAGTTTACTATAGCCTTGTATAAAAGAGAAGTAAAAGGTGGTATTTTTTAATAGGTGAAATCTAGCCAACTACTGGAAAGTGATTAAATGAAAGCAAGTAAATCTACGTTAACCCTACTCCTACAAAATAGTGTTCAGACATGAGTTTTGTTAGGATGTTGTTTTGCGTAATCTAAGTTCAGTGAGTTTACCATACTAAACTAACCAGAACGCGGCTAAACAATCTAAGGAGTCGTTCAATGGCATAGAGTAGCAAGGGTGCACCTGTCGTCTGGAACACGGTCGGGAACCAGAGTATACACTATCACAACGACCATGAGAACTTTTGTGGGAGACTGTAGCCTAATACGTGTACCTAACTGAAGCAATAAAGGTGTAACGACCCAAAAAATATTAGTATTTGAATAATAAAGAGAGAGGAAAATGGAAATAGGAAAAGAATAAGGCAGTAGGCTTTGCGTTCGTCGACGACATTGCACTTTGGATGGAATAACCCAAGATTCTTACATAGGGCCTCGTCGACGAACACAGGGATTCATCAACGAGCGCATAAGGGGACCTCATCGACAAAGACAAGTTTCGTAGACGAGAAGATACCGAGAAGGGTTTTGGGACAGTCAGCAATTCATCAACAAGGGAGGAAGTTCGTCGACAAAATTTTTGAAGGACTCGTCGATGAGGGGACGTGTCTCGTCTACGAATCCAGTCCTATAAATAGCTGAAACTCAAATTTTTAACCAAAATTTCAGCGCAGAACTCTCCTCTCTCTCTCTCTCTCCTATGACCCCCTCCCCTTCTCTTTTCGATCTTGGCCCCATTGCTCACCGGATTGAAGATTCGAGTACACCACGACGCTCCCGGCAAAGTTCTCTACAAGTTTGCTAGAGCAAATCGTGGGGAGAGTCGATTTGAAATTCATCCCAAATCCAGGGTAAGGTATTTTATTCAGATTATGCCTTCCTTATAGTTATGAGACAATGTTGTAGGTAAGGAAATACTGTTATTTTGTTATGGGGGATATTGTTTTCACAATGTTGAGTTAGGAACCCTGTGGGTATAGGGCCAGAATTTAACAGGGGCTTTTCAGAATTAAGGTAAGGGAAATATGCTATGCTAGAAATTTTTATTATGTATACAAAAGATTATGAATGAGTGTTTCAAACATGTATATCAGATTATTTTCCAAAGATTTATGAATATTACCTTATAGTAGAAATTACAGAAATTGAGTATGAGACTATGTTTATTCAAATGTGTGGCATGAGTTTATTACAGTACCATATATATACATATATATATATATATATATATAGATTTTACAGTATTTTAGATATGCAGATATTTAGATATTTCAGAATATTAGAAATGAATGAGACTTATAGTATTTTCAGAGAAAAACGTGATTTCTAGGCCATAACACTCTGACAGATTATATAGTGATAGGATCAAGATGCTATAGCAGATGTACAGAGTATATAGATTATATACAGAGCATATAGAGAGCATATACAGAGCATACATATATTATATACAGAGCACACAGATATCATACATAGAATAGTCAGATATCTTAGAAAATATAGCTCAGAAATATAGTGTTATGGTTGTTTTTGAAATCATGTTGAAAACAAAAAAATGAGTATATGTATATATATGTACAGTATTACACGATATCAGATCCCTGTGGAAATTATAAACAGATATAATTACAATAGAGCACGATACCATTGCTAGTTTCAGACACGTGCAACCACATGACTTAGATAGCATGTGGATTCCGTCTAACCATGCTAGGAGAGATTTGCAGTCTCCCCAACATGCTGGGTTGAGGTAGCCGGTTAGACGATGATAGAGGTTTGTGATAGCCCGGAGTGATTGCAGTGGGCAAGGATATACATAGATCATCACAGATTGGCGGATGATAGAGATTGACTTACTTGGAGGGCCGACCATAGTAAGTCCAGCCTACAGGCCGCACAACCCTATCATGAGGGGATATATCATAATATATAGATCTCAGGGTATAGCAGAAGTTCCTATGTACAGATATATCATATAGCAGCAACTTATATTATTATAATTTAGTAGTACCTTCAGATAATAAACTCGGATACTCAGGCATATTTTAAAGATTACATGGTAGATAGATATATTCTATTCTGTTTATTAGTTTTCTCAGATTACAGTATTATTTCAGTATTTTAATTATTTAACTCAGCCGCCACACATTAGTAATAGCATATTTCCACTTACTGAGCATCGACTCACCCCATTACTTTAACATTTTTCAGGTGAGCCAGTTAGGCGAGTAGATTAGGCTCGCGGATAGGAAGTTTACGAGATTACCCTAGTTGTAGGGTGAGTTATGACAGGGTTTTGCATTTTTGAGATAGATGATGCTGGAGGGGTTTATTTTTGTATGGTTGTGACTTGTATATACTGGATTCTGGTATTGTATAGTATATATGTAAATGGTTGTATGAGTTGTGTTTCCGCTGCTTAGGCATGGATGTAGTTATATACATATAAAAAAAATGGTAAGAATTTTGAGGATGTTACAATTTGGTGTCAGAGCCTAGGTTGCTAGGTTCTGTAGACTCTAGAATGCAGCAGATACAATACTAGAATATAGGAAAAGAATTTGAGGTTGTATTCTACGGTCTAAATATAGGATTATCGTGGTGGTTTTTGTGCTTTTCCTAGGGTGACGATTTCAAGAAAATCATAGTAAACTATCGACGAGTCGTGTGTTTGGGTCGCAAGATTGGATTTTAGGATAGAAGTAAGTGAAATTAGGATAGCTTCCCAATAGGGGGGGTGAATTGGAATTTTAAAATTATTTCAATTTTAATTCTTTATTTTATATCAACAATCACAATAAATAAATATAAAAACAATTCAACCACAACCAATCAAGACAATCAAAAACTCAATTTTTGTATTAATAGCCCTGTAAGGAATTGTAAAGCACGCTAAATTTATGTAAGCCCTGTGTTTATTCTAAACTCACAATTCTTCTTTGCGTTTAGCTTTTAAATAAACTTTCAGATTAATAAGTTTAGGTTGATCAACCAATGTAGTCCCTTTCGGTTTCCACAATCAATGCTGATCAAGCCAAAACCAAATTATCCTCCGGTCAATTTAACAACTATACACTCAGAATCAACAATTTAAAACATACATGCAAGTTATATGTCTTTCTGAAAAAGTAAAGAGTAAGATAAAAGAGAGACACAAGATTTTACGAGGTTTGGCTTATACCCAGCCTACGTCCTCGCCTTTGGCAAACCACCAAAGGATTCACTAATTCAGTTCCGTTGATGGGTGGAACAAATACCGATTACAAACACTCCTTCCGTTAGGCTAGAGCCCGCCTCTCCAAACTATATTCCCTCTTTTGGTCCAACGATTCTACAAACTTGAATCGTTTATGAATAAGAACCAAGATAAAGAAGAGTTTGTGTACAAGAAAACACTCTCACAGCAGAGTAGGTTAGTACAACATTCAGCAAAATAATACTTCAAAGTAATTCAAATATAAAAGAATTTGAAACTCAATACTTAATATAAATCACCAAGTATCTTCCAAAACTTGAAAGATTCTGACTTTGAAAGATTTACTTCAGAGTTTGAATCAGTACAATTCAGTAGTTGAAGATGAATGAATACAAGAGAGTTTGAGAGCCTTTTTGAGAACTTTGATTGCTGAAAATTTCTTGGTGTAAAAGACTTTGAAGTTTGGGGCTATTTATAGATGTTTAAGAGTAATTCCTTACCCCTAAAGTTTCCTTGAAATAGTTTCCAAGTTTTTCAAAATAATAGTGTCCAAAAACTTCATTTAAAAAATATTCCCATTGAGAGTTTTTAAGCCAACGTTTGAGTGGCAGTCGCCTACCACGACTTGGCAGTCACCTGTCATAAAACAAACTCACAACACAGAACACTGGCAATCGCCTGCCAGAACCAAGGCAGTCATCTGGCATGACCACCCAGGCGCCTGGCATATTCAGGTAGTCGCCTGGAATGCTACTGTCTCTTTGAAAATTTCTTCACTTAATTTGCCAGTCGCCTGCCATAATAGGATAGTCGCCTGGCCCTTCTATTTTTCAAAAACTTTTTCTTTTTCAAAAGCCTTTCTTTTCATTGATTTTAAAAATATTCTTTAGAGTTTTCTTAAAATTATACTTCTGAGTTTCTTTTGATTTTATGAGAGTTTCAAATTAGTTTATACTTGAAATTAACTTGAAGTACTTACATTCAAAACATCCTTAAAAATTTAATCATTTGATCTTCAATCTTGTTCTTCCATCATCTTTGAGTTTTTGATCTTTTCTTTGAGCTTCCATCAAGTTATCTTTAATCCTCATGCTCTTCTTTTTAATCTATAAGCTTCCTCATGCTCTTCGAGATCTCTTTTTAATCCATAAGCCTTATCATCCTTTTGAGCTTTGTCACTTGCTTTAAGCTTTGTCTTTTTCCTGAAAAACTTTCACTTGAACCACATTAAACATATCATGATTTGTTATCATCAAAATAAGAATTGTAAGCCTTATTAGGCCAACAATCTCCCCCTTTTTGATGATGACAAATGGAGAGCAAAAAAAAATAAGAATTAATACTCATGGCTCCCCCTTTCAACAAGCATGATACGGTATATACAAGATATGATCCATGCAAGGCCGGATCCAGTGCCAATATCGTGGAGTCGGTTCAAGGAATTATTCTTCGAGCGATATTTTCCTACTATCGTTTGGAGCGCAAAGGTAGTGAAGTTTTTGCATCTGACTCAGGGATTGATGATGGTGACACAGTCTACTGCACAATTTCTTGAGTTATACTGTTTCACCCCACATGTAGCACCAGACGAAGAGAAAAAGGCCAGAAAGTTTGAAGAGGGATTGAAGCAGAGTTTATTTGAGCAAGTTATCGGCTTTCGAGCTCAGACTTTTAACGAGGTGGTGGATAGAGTTGCTGTTATTGAGAGTGGTATGCAGAGGAGCGCTTTAGCTCGGGGTTAGAGGAAGAGGTTTGTGCCTCAGGATTTGCAGGCAAGCTATAGCCGAGGGCCATGGAGAGGAGATTGCTATGGAGGTGGTCAGAGACAAGTGACGGGCTATGGTGGTTTTTATGGTGGACGGGCTGCTTTGGTCTATCCTAGGTGTGGCCGCAGGCATCCGGGTGAATGCAAGATGGGTGAGGACGTCTGCTATCGATGTGGGAGACCCAGGCACAAATCTTGTTCATGTCAAGGATTGAAAGCTTAGGAACCAACCCCCAGACCATACAGGGGTGGTTATCAGGCGCCCCGTGGAAGATAGCAGAGGAATACGACACCGGTGAGAGTGTACGCGTTGACACCGAGTGACGCCGATGCAGCTAGAGAGGTAGTTATAGGTACCCTTACTGCTTTCTCATTTATAGCTATTGTTTTATTTGATAAAGGTGCCACCCACTCTTTTTTTTTCTGTGGTATATGCTAAGTTAACGGGGTTTGAGGCATAGTTATTAGATATTGGGTTGGCTGTTGCCACGTCGACTGGGTTAGTGGTGAAATGTAGAAGGGTACTCAGGAGATTTCCAGCAACTATTCAGGGAAAAATATTGCCAGCTGATTTGGTGATATTAGATATGTAGGGGTTTGACATCATTTTGGGTATGGATTGTTTAGCAGAAAATCATGCTAGTATTAACTGTCATTTGAAAGAAGTGATTTTCAGACCTTTAGGCGAGCCAGAATATAGATTTCTTGGTTCGTAGGTACGTTCTTCGCCACATCTTGTGTCAGCTGTTCAGGTGAGAAAATTGATCCAAGAAGATTGCCAGGGATTTGTTGCTTACATTAAGGAGTCGCCGAAAGAAGAACTGAAACAACCTAATGTCCCTGTAGTTAGAGATTTCTCATATGTATTCCCAGAGGAATTACCTGGTTTGCCACCAGACCGTGAAGTTGAGTTTTCTGTGGATCTTCTACCGAGGTCAGCGCCAGTACGTAAGGGTCCTTATCAGATGGCCCTAGTTAAATTAAAAGAACTGAAGGATCAATTGTAAGAATTACTGGATAAAGGATTCATCAGGCCCAGTGTGTCGCCCTGGGGAGCACCAGTCTTATTTGTGAAAAAGAAAGATGGGACCATCAAGATGTGTATAGATTATAGAGAAATAAATGAATTAACAGTTAGGAATAAATATCCTCTTCCCAAGATCGACAATTTGTTTGATCAGCTCCAAGGGACCCAGGTTATTCTAAAATCGACCTACGGTCGGGTTACCATAAGGTGAAAGTGAGAGCAGAACACATCTCAAAAACGGCATTTCGTACGAGATATGGGCACTATGAATTTTTGGTGATGCCATTTGGATTGACTAATGCACCAGTGGTATTTATGGATTTAATGAACTGAGTGTTCCATCAATACTTAGACCAGTTCGTAGTTGTATTTATTGATAATGTATTGGTATACTCGAGTAGTTTTGAGGAGCACGAGCATCATTTGAGGCTGGTATTGCAGACATTGAGAGAGAGAAAGTTGTATGCGAAGTTCAAGAAATGTGAATTCTGGCTGAAACAGGTTTCTTTTCTGGCCTATGTGATTTGTGAGGTGGGTGTATTTGTTGATCCGAGTAAGATAGAGGTAGTGGTTAATTGGGTGACGCCTGGAAATGTTCAAGAGGTTCAGAGTTTTCTGGGATTGGCAGGCTATTACTGAAGCTTCATAGAGGGATTTTCCAATTTGTTAGGTTTGTTGATGCGACTTACAAGGAAAAATGTATGGTTTGAATGGAGTGATGACTGTGAGCGAAGCTTCCAAAAGTTGCTTTAGTGTTGGCTATTCCATCAGGAGAGGATGGGTTTGTAATATATATTGATGCATCCTTGAAAGGACTTGGATGCATATTGATGCAGCACGGTAGGGTTATTGCATATGCTTCTAGACAACTTAAAGAATTTGAGAAGAATTACCTTGTGCATGACTTGGAGTTAGCTGCAGTGGTATACGCTCTTAAAATCTGGAGGCATTATCTGTATAAGGGGAAATGTGAAATTTTTACAAATCACAAGAGTCTGAAATATTTCTTCACTCAAAGAGAATTGAATATGAGACAAAGAAGGTGGTTAGAGCTTATTAAATATTATGACTGTACCTAGGAAAAGCGAATGTAGTAATAGATGCACTGAGCAGAAAATCAGTGGGACCAGCACTAGTAGCTATGGAGATTCAGCACTCGATTCTGATGGATTTAGAGACACTCAGCATAGAGTTGGTAGAGGATAGTCCTCAGGGTTTCATTGCCAACCTAGTTATACAGCCAACCTTATATGAGAAAATTAAAGTAGCTCAGGGAGATGATATAGAGTTGGCAGAGGTGATGGCTAGAGCGAGGGATGGTCAGGGAGAGGAGTTTAGCATATCAAATGACGGAGCTTTGCATTTCCATACTAGGCTATGTGTTCCAGCGGATACCGAAATCAGGAGAACTATATTGGAGGAGGCTCACAGATCAGTATACACAGTCCATCTGGGCAGTGCTAAAATGTACAGGAATCTGCGAGAGTACTTTTGGTGGAGTGGAATAAAGAGAGAGATAGCCAAGTTTGTCCAGTAGTGCTTAACGTTCTAGCAGGTTAAAGCTGAGCACCAGAGACCAGTAGGACAGTTGCAGCCGTTGTTTATTCCAGAGTGGAAGTGGGACCACGTTTCTATGGATTTTGTTACGGGGTTACCACCAGTGCGGCACGGATTGAATGCAATTTGGGTAGTTGTTGATCGTTTGATGAAGACTGCCCATTTTATCCCTATTAAAGTTGGCTATTCCATGGACATACTAGCAAAGATATATTTTAAGGACATAGTTCGTGTCCATGGTGTACCAGTATCCATAGTTTTAGACTAGGATCCTCGGTTTACTTCATGATTCTAGAAAAGCTTTCAGGAGGCTATGGGTACACAGTTAGCATTTAGTACATCTTTCCATCCCCAAACAGATGGCTAGACTAAGAGGACAATTCAGACCTTAGAAGATATGTTTCATGCATGCGTACTATATTTTGGGGGTAGCTAGACTCAATTTCTACCACTAATTGAATTTGCCTATAATAATAGCTACCATCTAGTATCGGCATGGCTCCATATAAGGCACTGTATGGCAGGATATTTGGTTTTCCTCTCTTCTAGGATGAGGTAGGAGAGAGGCAAGTTTTGGGTCCCGAGATAATACAACAAGCGTCTGACAAAATCCGATTAATTAGAGAAAGAATCAGTACAACACAAAGTCGGCAAAAAAGCTACGCAGACACTCGCCGCCAAAAGTTGGAATTTGATGTGGGAGATCGAGTATTTTTAAAGATAACTCCTCTGAAAGGAGTTATGAGATTTGGAAAGGAGGGCAAGTTAAGCCCTAGGTATATTGGCCCTTTTGAGATACTTGAGAGAATAGGGTCAGTTGCCTATGGGCTAGTTTTGCCGCCAGCTTTGGCTCTAATTCATGACGTGTTTTATGTTGCCATGTTAAGGAAATATGTCCTAGATCCATCCCACATCCTTAGCTATGCAGAGATAGAGCTTAAGGATTCATTGGCATATGAAGAAGTACCAGTACAAATTTCGGACAAGAAGGTTCAGATTTTACGCACTAAAGAAATACATTTAGTAAAAGTTTTGTGGAAGAATCATGCTATAGAGGAAGCTTCTAGGGAACTTGAGGAGCAGATCAGAAAGAAATAGCCGCAGTTGTTCCAAGAGGTATAGGGGTACTCAAGTAAAGTATAATAGTTAGATAGGTTTCTTTTGTAGGTACATGTATTGATTTTAGTTAGTAGATAGTTTTTAGTTTTATATGTGTAATTTCTCAGAACATAAATGTAACCACGGTATTCCTCCGCCACAAGTGAGGGCGGGAAATAAAATAAGTAGACCCTTTTCCTTTATGGGATGATAAATGGAGATACAAATAGTAAATTTCGAGGATAAAATTTTATAAGGAGGGGATAATGTAACGACCCGAAAAATATTGGTATTTGAATAATAAAGAGAGAGGAAAATGGAAACAGGAACAGAACAAGGCAGTAGGCTTTGTCGACGAGCGCATAAGGGACCTCGTCGATGAAGACAAGTTTCGTCAATGAGAAGATAGCGAGAAGGGTTTTGGGACAGTCTGAAATTCGTTGACAAGGAAGGAAGTTCATCGACGAAATTATTAAAGGACTCATCGACGAGGTGACGTGTCTCCTCGACGAATCCAGTTCTATAAATAGCTGAAACTCAAAATTTTAACTAAAATTTCAGTGCAGAACTCTCCTCTCTCTCTCTCTCTCTCTCTCTCTCTCTCTCTCTCTCTGTCTCTCTCTCCTATGACCCCCTCCCCTTCTCTCTTCGATCCTGGTCCCATTTCTTACTGGATTGAAGATCCGAGTACACCACAACGCTCCCGGCAAAGTTCTCTGCAAGTCTGCCGGAGCAGATCGTGGGGAGAGTCGATTTGAAATTCATCCCAAATCCCAGGTAAGGTATTTTATTTAGATTATGCCTTCCTTGTAGTTATGAGAAATATTGTAGGTAAGGAAATACTTATATTTTGTTCTGAGGGATATTGTTTTCAGGATGTTGAGCTAGTAACCCTGTAGGTATAGGGCAATAATTTAATTGGGGCTTTTCAAATTAAGGTAAGAGAAATATGCTATGCTAACAATTTTTATTATGTATACAGAAGATTATGAATGAGTGTTTCAAACATGTATATAAGATTATTTTCCAAAGATTTATGAATATTACCTTATAGTAGAAATTACAGAAATTGAGCATGAGACTATGTTTATTCAAATGTGTGGCATGAGTTTATTACAGTACCATATATATACATATATATATATATATATATATATATATATATATATATATAGATTTCACAGTATTTGAGATATGCAGATATTTAGATATTTCAGAATATTAGAAATGAACGAGACTTACAGTATTTTCAGAGAAAAACATGATTTCTAGACCATAACACACCGACAGATTATACAATGATAGCATTAAGATGCTACAGCAGATATACAGAGCATACAAATTATATACAGAGCATATAGAGAGTATATACAGAGCACACATATATCATACACAAAATAGTCAGATATCTTAGATAATATAGCTTAGAAATATAGTGTTATGGTTGTTTTTGAAATCATGTTAAAAACAGAAAAATGAGTATATATATATATATATTATATATATATATATTTATACAATATTACATGATATCAGATCCCTGTGAAAATTATAGACAAATATAATTACAGCAGAGCACGGTACCATTGCTAGTTTCAAACACGTGCAACCACACGACTTAGATAGCATGTGGATTCCGTCTTACCGTGCTAGGAGAGATTTGCAGTCTCCCTAGCATGCTGGGTTGAGGTAGCCGGTTAGACAATGATAGAGGTTTGCGATAGCCCGGAGTTATTGCAGTGGGCTAGGATCTACATAGATCATCACAGATTGGCAGATGATAGAGATTGACTTACCTGGAGGGCCGACCAGAGTAAGTCTAGCCTACGGGCCGCACAACCCTATCATGAGGGGATATATCATGATATACAGATCCTAGGGTACAGTAGAAGTTCCTATGTACAGATATATCATATAGCAGCAACTTATATTATTATAATATTAGTAGTACCTTCAAATAGTAAACTCGGATACTCCGTCATATTTTAAAGATTACATGATAGATAGATATATTCTGTTCATTTTATCAGTTTTCTCATATTACAGTATTATTTCAGTATTTTAATTATTTAACTCAGCCGCCACACACTAGTAATAGCATATTTCCACTTACTGAGCGTCGACTCACCCCATTAACATTTTTCAGGTGATCCAGCTAGGCGAGTAGATTAGGCTCACAGATAGGAAGTTTATGAGATTACCCTGGTTGTAGGGTGAGTTATGATAGGGTTTTGTATTTTTGAGATAGATGTTGCTGGAGGGGTTTACTTTTGTATGGTTGTGACTTGTATATACTGGATTATGGTATTGTATAGTATATATGTAAATGGTTGTATGAGTTGTTTTTCCATTGCTTAGGCATGGATGTAGTTATACACATATAAAAAAAAATGGTAAGAATTTTGAAGATGTTACAAAAGGTGCTAATCTTGTCACTAAACATCATCACAGTCCAAACAAGTAAATAAAAGCAGTAAAGGAGAAAGCAGTAAGGAGATCATCCCTTTTATATTCAGATCGCCTATCACTAATGTCGGAAGATACAAGAGAGTGATCGTGTAATATGCATAGATAGCACATGAACATCGCCGGTTGTCACAGGTCGTCGAACACTTCATGCTACTCCTAATCTAACTTGGCTCTCAATGACATCTTAAGTTTGTCACTAACCTAAAAGAGGCCAAAGAGGAGCCCAAAGCACGTGTTCATAGCAAATACTTAGAGGCTCTAGGGTTTACAAGGTTTATTTCATAGTTTAGGAAATTTTGCAATGTATCTCGCGCAGAAGATCAGCGTTGTCAACCAAGTCGCCCCTATGTCTTTCTTTTGTGTGCCTTGGTCGTGACTCGTGGGAAATTAGGAATTCGAACCTTTAATATCTTCAACTGCATCACGCCTCAGGGTCTTTCTAGTCAATTTTAATGGTTGAGACTTGTAGGATCTCGATCTTTAGGAAATCTCAGAACCTCGACATAGTCGCTCCTCAAGGTCTCCTGGTCGAACACTTTGTCGAGGCTCTCGATAATTCTAATCTCAGTTTTGGCTAAGTATCTCGACAAGGTCACCCTGGAGAGTCACTTGGCCAAGAACTTGGTTGAACCTTGCAGCATTTTTATCTCAGTCTGAACCTTGGAGTCCATGAGTAAAGACTTAGTCACCTCCTATGCTGCTAGTCGCACCACATAGTCGCGCACCGTCTTCTTTTCCCTTGATAATCTGAAGTTTTAGGAGCTTTGCTATGCATCTGATTTGAACTTTGAGTCCTCCAAATCCTCCCTTGGCTTCTCGTAAGGCCTAACTCCATGGTTTTAACCTATTTTTCCCGAAAAGGTAAACAAACCTTGCATAGATTTGAACAATAATAACTCTGGGCAAATGCATAGTAAAATAAGTATAAACAAAGGTAAAGTAGGGTTTAAAATCATGCATTTTAGGGACTCATCACATCCGCTAACTTACACTTTGCTAGTCCTCGAGCAAAGAAAAATCTAAGAAAACTACCAAATCCTACCTACCTCCTTTTTTGCAAGAAATATGGTTGTATTTACCATATGCAACAAGGCTTTAAACCCCTAGGTTGATCCTAGTGGACGAGTTCTAGTCTTATGAGGGTTTCCATGGCGATACCTACAAACACCAGCTCAATGAATCTGTGATACCCTGTGTGTTGACCTTATGGGTCATATCCCATTTTGATTATGACAAATACATTGGTATTTAACATTTTCCAATTTTGTGTACAGGATCAATTAGCAAAATTATATGGTGGCACATAATGACTCAAAGGAAAAATGAAGGCCCAAAGTGTTTTAATTATTGTAATTTATATTCAATTCATTGGGTTTATAAAAATTATTTTAGGATCTGTAATAATTAATTATCAGTCTTTAATAATCTGCATATCATGCATGTAGGAACTACAAACTTAAAGGCCTTAGAACAACACTAGGTCCCTACACATCACTTAGAAATCGAGAGACCTTCGGTCGACCGACGCCTTGTTTTTAGGCTAAGTTTAAATGCCTAAAACCTTAGAAAAGACCCTAGGCCCTTGTGTAACGACCTACTTCTATTATCATATAATAAAACATATTAAGAAAAATAGTCAACCCGAACCTGTGGGTAACGTGGACACCTGTCATACACAGCATAACCTAAGCAGCAGTAAATATAAATCATCGTTCTAATAACCATAAAATATATAATACCATAGTAAACTATAATCCAAAAACACAGTGTTTATATACAATCTACCAAAAATACAAAAAGTATCTATAGGATCGCACGTCAAAATCTCCTGATCTTAGTTCAAACTTACCCTCTTAGGAGGGTAGTACCACACTATCTCAACAGTGGCCTCGATCCGCCAGTCTTTTTGGGTTTCCTAAAAATTATTTAAGTTCGGGGGTGAGACACTTCTCAGTAAGGGAAAATAAACTAAATACAGCTGCATGGCAACATGAATATTTAATACTATAATACATATATAGTACATTTCATATGCTGGAAAACATTCATCATATCATATTGGCATAATCATATACTTTCATAATTTCTAATAATTCATACTGATCATGAAATGTCTGATATAATTTATAATACTGAAAATTTACCCAAGATGTATAGGTAGTTGATGTCTTGTATTACCCCCTATTACGAGTTGTGTAGCCTGAAAGCGGGACCTGACAATGGCGAGCCTACCACTGCCGAATCAAATATGTCTGTAAGTACGATGGGCCCACCACACCCTGGTCCAAACTGTCAGGTGGACATCTACAACTAAAAGCCACATCAACTATCCATCTCCTACCCCCTCTACTTGTAGGGGCGGTTAGCACAAGTCTGAACATAATATCTAATATGTATAGCTACGGTACTGTGCTCCTATAACTGAACTAAACTATCATCCGGGTTCTGATAATACATAATACATGATAATATACAGTTCAACGTAAATAGATTGATAGCATTTTTCGTAATAACATAAATACATACGGCCTTGTGCCGTTTACTTTCATATCTGTTGCCTTGCACCAAATTTATACATATACATATACAGCCTTGCGTTGAAATCATATATCATACACAGCCTTGCGCTGGCTATCAAACATGGCCTTACACCGAATATTTCATACATATCATTCTGAATAAAATAATTCATTTATCATGTATTTTAAAACCATAATGTACTGCATTATTTCATAATCTCTAAAAATATGCTTTATTCGTAAAATTTTCATAACATAATACTTTTCATGTAAAATAATATTCATGCCACACAATGCTGAATAAACCGTACATTCCATTCTAAAATCATAATTTCTGGCAGTTCATACTAATATATATACTTTTCAATATTATAGCAGTATTTTCCTAAATATGCATTTTAACCAATCTCTTCATATATATTATACATACTTCTTGAAAATAAACTTGCTGGTAAATAATAATAATATAGTTTGCATGGAAAATAACTGCTTTAGTTTATTCCCTTACGTGATACTGAAAGAAACCCCCTAAAATACGCTCGTCCTGCACCCGCAAGGTTCCCCGTTCGACACCCTGAATCAAACAATTCCCAGAACTAAACTTCAGTATTTCTCCATGTACAACATTTCCTATAATTATGGAAAGACCAAATTTTGTATAAAAATCCTTACCTTAAACTAGGGATGAATTTCAACTAGGTCCCACCAACGATCCGTTCTGGTAGATTTGGAGAGAACTTCCCCAGGAGCATTGTGGTAGCCTCAGATCGTTGATCCGGCGAATGTCAAAGTCGAAATCGAAGAGAGAGGAGAGAGAGCGAAGATTTTTCTGATTTTCTGTGTAAAAATTTGAGGTTTGGGTTATTTATACTATGGGCTTCATTGACGAGCCATGTTACCCCGTCGACGAGGTCAAGAGGCAATTTGTCGATGAACTCTCCCCTACATCAATGAAATTCAAAGTCCCCCAAAACATCCTCTCGATATCTTCTCGTTAACGAAGCACACCTTCATCGACGAGCTTATAATGCCACGCTTTCGTTGACGAAGGGTGCTACCGCCTCTTCACTATTTCCATTTCCTTCTTTCTTTATTATTTAAATACCATTATTCTTCAGGTCATTACATTCTCCCCTCCTTATAAAATTTTCCCCTCGATATTTACTATTCATACAACTCATCATCCTTTAACGGCAAAACGATCTACTTATTTTATTACTTACCCTCATTTATGGTTGAGGAATACTGTTGTTACATTTCAAGTCCTGGGAGATTACATAAGTAAAATAAAAATTCCCCTAAAACTAAAATATTACTTACTAACTAAATTACTACATGTACCTGCAAAAGAAACATTATTCAATCACTTACATTTCCTTGTTCATGACTGAATCTTGTGGAACAATTGCTGGTATTTCTATCTTATCTGCTCCTTAAGTTCTCAAGAAGCCTCTTCTATCGTGTGATTTCTCCATAGAACTTTTACCATAGGAGTCTTCTTGCTACGCAATTCCTGTTCTCTTCTATCCAGTATCTGCATTGGTACCACCTCATAGACTAACGAATCACTGAGCCCTAATTTACCATAACTGATAATATGAGAAGGGTCTAGGATGTATTTCCTCAACATAGAAACGCGGAATACGTCATGCATCCTGGATAGCATAGGCGGTAAAGCTAACTTGTACGCAACCGGTCCCACTTTCTCTAAAATCTCAAACGGATCGATGAACCTAGGGATAAGTTTACCCTTCCTTCCAAACCTCATAACCCCTTTTAACGAAGCTATCTTTAAAAATACATGATTACCAATATCAAATTCTAATTTCCTTCGGCGATTATCGGCATAACTCTTTTGTTGGCTCTAAGCTGCACTAATTCTATCTCTGATGAGCCGAACCTTATCGTACGTTTTCTACACAACCTTTGGTCCCACAACTCGCCGCTCACCCATCTTATCCCAATATAACGGAGAATGACATCTCCTACCGTACAGTGCCTCAAATGGTGCCATACCAATGCTGGTTTGATAACTGTTATTATACGCGAATTCTACTAGCGGCATAAACTGAGTTCAACTACCCCCAAAATCTAATACACATGCTCGGAGCATATCTTCTAGTATTTGTATCGTCCTCTTAGTCTGCCCGTCTGACTATGGATGGAATGTCATATTAAGTGATAGTTGAGACCCTAAGGTTTCCTGAAAGCTTCTCCAAAAACATGACGTGAAACACAAGTCTCGATCTGACATAATAGATACTAGTACCTTATGAGAATGAACTATATTCTGAATGTAAATCTCCACCAAACGATTAAGGGAGTAGCTAATTTTAATAGGGAGGAAATGGGCGGTCTTAATCAACCGATCTACTATTACTCAAATCACATTTTAGCCATGCGACGCCGATGGCAACCCTGAAATGAAGTCCATGGATATATGATTCCACTTCCACTCTAGCATAAATAGCGGCTGCAACTGACCCGCCGGCCTCTAGTGCTCAGCTTTTACCAGCTAGCACGTTAAACACTGCACTACATACTCGACAATTTCTATCTTCATCCCACTCCACCAATAAAACTCACAGATCCCTATACATTCTCGTACTGTCGAGATGAACTATATACAAAGATCTATAAGCCTCCTCTAAAATAGTCTTTCTAATTTCAGCAGTGGTAGGAACACATAGCCTGGAATGGAACGGTAAAACTTCATCATTTGAAATACAAAATTCCTCTCCCTGACCAGTTTGTACTCTCTTCATCACCTCTGCTAATTCTGGATCTTCCTTCTAAGCGGTTTTAATCCGCTCTTGCAGAGTAGGTTGCACCACTAAACTAGCAATACATACTGAAGGATTACTCTTGATCAATTCAATACCAAGTCTCTCTAGATCCATCATGAACGGATGTTGGATCCCCATAGCTGCCAATGCTGATTCTCTAGATTTCCTGCTCAGTGTATCGGTTACCACATTTGCTTTCCTTGGGTGGTAACTGATAGTACAATCAAAATCCTTAATTAACTATAACCACCTTCTCTGTCTCATATTCAATTCCTTCTAAGTGAAGAAATACTTTAAGCTCTTGTGGTCAGAGAAAATCTCACACTACTCGCCGTACAGGTAATGCCTCCAAATCTTCAATGCGTGTACCACTGCAACCAATTCAAGATCATGGGTAGGGTAGTTCTTCTTATATTCTTTTAATTGTCTAGAAGCGTATGCCATCAACCTGCCATGCTGCATCAATACACAGCCAAGTCTTTTCAAGGACGCATCACTGTAAATGACATAACCCTTACCCCCTGACGGGATGGTCAGTACCGTCGTTGTGACTAGCCCTTGCTTCAATTCTTGGAAACTTTGCTCACAACTGTCATCCCATTCAAATTTGGAATTTTTCCTAGTCAGTCATGTTAGAGGCCCTGATAATGCTGAGAACCCCTCAATAAAACGATGGTAATAACCAGCTAACCCTAAGAAACTCCTGATCTCCTGAACGTTCCTCGGTCAAGCCTAATTCACTGTCGCCTTAATCTTACTAGGATCCACAGAAATTCTATCTCCTAAGATAACATACCCCAAAAACACAACTTTTTCGAGCCAGGAGTCACATTTACTGAACTTGGTGTATAGCTTCTTGATTACGCACCGAAACTACGTAATTGGACGTTTAACCCGAGCTTTACAGTTTATATTTTTAATTAAATGTCCAAAATTGTCCAATATTTTAATAAAGTGCCAAAATCATCATTATTGAACTTTATTGCATTATTTATGAAGTTTTGGTAATTTTTTGTCGCAGGAAAATTCCCGGGAATCAAAACCAATACCTGTTCGTATTTTGTGCATAACTTTTTTGTCCGAGCTCCGATTGAGACGATTCAAATTTCTGGAGAAAGAGGAAAGGATCATATACAACTTTAGTGTTTTTAGTTTTGTGAGATACGGGCTCCAAAAGAGTCAGATCTGTAACGAACAGAGAACAACAAAAAATGAAAAAATATATATGTTTGGATGGATATTTGATGTGACCCGGCCATGCATGGCCGGGTCGGGTTGTTCCACGCTGGATCCTAGGGCTTCTTTTTTTTTTTCTTTTTAAACTCCTCCAGCACAGCCCCGTCTCTCCTCTGTTCTTCTTCTTCTTCTTCTTCTTTGGTTTGTTTTTTTTCTTTCAATTTCTGCTTTGCTCTTCTCTTCCCTACTTTTCCCTTCTCTTCTTCCCCTTTCTCTTCTTGTTTTTCCCTTGGTTTTGTCTTTGTTTTCTCTTATTATTATTCCCTATTGTTGGCTCTCTCTCCTTATGTTCCTCTATTCTCTTCCTCAATCTTTCCCTACTCTTTTTCCTTAAGTCCCTCTGCTCCCTGCCATCTTCCTGTTCCGGCAGCTGCAACAACACCAGCACAGCAGCCCCGAGCCTCCTTCTGCTCCACACTCCAGCTTGCAGCAGAACTCCTCTGCGATACCAATCCGGCCAGCCACCATAGCATTCATCTCGGACAGCCAGCCACAGCAGACCACTAGTCCCCGGCCTCCCAGCAACTCCACAACAGCCTCGGCCAGTCTCCAGCACAATCAGCTCCTCTTCTGCAGCAGAAAACCACCATCCCGAGCACCCTAACTCCACAGCAGACTCCCTCTCTATAGCATCCCCTGCTGCAGCATCTCGTGAGTATCCGTCATACACAGCAGCTTCTCCTCCCAGCAACTCCACAACAGCAACAACAGCCTCCCTTGGATTCCTCTGCTGCAACCGGAGATCCTCCTCTGCAACCACCCTTTGTTTTGCTCTCTCTCTCTCTCTCTCTCTCTCTCTCTCTCTCTCTCTCCTTTTCTTTTCTCTGCTTTTCTAGTTGTAATGAATGATGTGTCTTTTATTTGTTTAAGTTTATTTGGAATTTGGGATTTGAGTATGTGTTAAGGGATTTTAGTTTTTTTTATTGAAGTTTAAATTTTTTATTTACTCTTATTGTTCTTAATTAAAGTTAGTATTAGGTCTAAAACATTTAAATTAGTCTTGTTTTATTTATCTTCGCTTAATTTAAATTTTGATTTTGTTTTAAAAAAATAAAAAAAAAATAAAATACGAAAAGGAAAAAAGAGGAAGTGTTTTGTTTTTAACGAAATTAGAGTAGTCATCTTTTCAAGATTTACTTTTTATTTTTCGAAACTTGATTTAGTTTAGGGTCGGTTTTTATTAAAGTTGGTGTTTTTATCGTGTCTTTTTTTCGTTTAATTCATTAATAATTTAGTTTTAATTCGAGGTTCTTCTTGTTAAAGGTTCGTTTTTTATCGTGTGTATTCATATCTAGTTAAGTTTCCTTTGCGTGTTTTAATTTCATATTCAAAGTTTCCTTCTTTAATTGACACGTGCTTTAATGTTTCCTTAAGTAGGATAGGGTTTTCATTCTTGTTTTTTTTAATTTAGTGAATGTTAGTTTTAGGATTAAATTGCGTATCATTTAATTTGTCAGAAGTGAAATTGAACCATCTTGAAAACCCGAATCTGAACTGAGTTCAGTGCAATTTAATTTTGATTGGAAGAACGTAAAATTTGAGATTAAACGCATTCCCTGAGGAGACGATCTAGCCCTTGGGCTTAATATTACACGACAGAACTCCTATACTTGGGATAGCTTCCGAGCTGCTCATTTTTAGAGTGAGTCACTTCTTCTCCCTAAGCATCTGTAAAACCCACCTAAAATGTATCTCATGCTCCGTATAACTCTTCGAATAGACCAGAACATCATCAATAAAAACAACAACAAACTGGTCTAAATATGGATGAAAAATCTTATTCATCAAATCCATAAATATAACAAGAGCATTCGTCAGACCAAATGGCATAACAAGGAACTTGTAATGCCCATACGTGGTCCTAAGAGCTGTCTTCGATATATCTTCTACTCTTACCTTTACTTGATGGTAGTCTAATCTGAGGTTGATCTTAGAATATACCCGTGTACCCTAGAGCTGATCAAACAAATCATCCATACGGGGTAAAGGATACTTGTTCTTGATGGTCACTTTATTAATCTCTTTATAATGTATGCACATCCTCATAGACCCGTCCTTCTTGTTTACAAATAGTACTGGAGCTCCCCATGGAGATACACTAGGTCGTATAGAACCCTTATCAAGTAAATCCTGCAATTGATCTTTTAATTCTTCCAACTCTGCCAGCACCATTCGGTACGGTGCTTTAGAGATCGCCCTTGTATCCGGAAGTAGATCAATAGGGAAATCTACCTCATAATCATGTGGCAGACCTGGTAATTCATCTAGAAACACATCAGTAAATTCTTTCACCACTGGCGTATTATTCATTTCATTCTCTGATATTTTCTTCACAAAAGTCATGAACCCCTAACAGCCACTCTGAAGTAGTTTCCTTGCCTGAATAACCGAAACTAACTGAGGTAGAGATTGCACTTATGACCCTGTAAATCTGAATTCTGGTTTCGTCAAAGGTCTAAATATCACTTCCCTTGCACAACAACCAATACTGGAAAAATTAGCTACTAGCCAATCCATGTCGAAAATGAAATCAAACTCATGCATGTCCAGTACTACCAAATCAGCAGATAGAATTCTTTCCTGAATATCAACTGAACAATCACGGAGCATTCTACTAAACCTCATGGCTGACTCGGTTGGTCTAGTCACTAGTAGTTCAACATCTAGTAACTGCAGTCCCACACAATCTAACACACCCTATAGATACAAACGAGCGTGTGGCTCCTAAGTCAAATAATGCGATAACTTTAAACATAAACATATTAACTGTACCTGTCACCACGTCACCGGCTATCTCAGCATCACCTGCGGTTAGAGTGAAAACCCTGGCTAGAGCCATATTCCTCTATTGGTCTCCACGTGGCGTCTGATAGCCTCCTCGAGTAGGTCTAGAAGCAGGAGCAGCTCCAATCTGAGTCTGACAATCTCTTATCACATGCCCTGGCTCCCCACACCAGTAGCAAACACCTCGCCTGGCACGACACTCCCCCAGGTGTCTCTTCCCATAACTTGGGCAAGCTGAAAGTGGCTGCATACCCTGAACTCCACGATTCCCTGCCTTCTGCCTCTGGTCTCTGTAGTAACCACCTCTTTTCCACGAACCATGGCCGACACCTTGCTGGGAACCAGAAGGTGTTGATCTCTTCTTCTCTCTCTGTTCCTCAGCCTCCATCTGCTCCCCAACCTCTTCTATAGTGGCCCTATCTACCACCTCAACAAAATCCTGCAACTTCAGTGTCGACATCTGCTTATATATTTCCCTCCTCAGATCTCTTTCAAACTACCGTACCTTTTCCACCTTATCTGAAATAATGTACGGGGTGAAGCGTGATAGTTTGATGAACCTCGCCACATACTGTTGCACTGTCTTTTATCCCTACTTCAGATTCAGGAACTCCTCAATCATAGTTCCATAGACGAAGCCGAAAAATACCTATCGAAGAATATTTCCTTAAACCGCTCCCATGTCATCTCCACAGGTACTGTCCTTTACTACTTTAGGAGTTTCACCGCTGTCCACCATCTCTCGGCCTCTTCAGTCAATCTATAGGTAAAAAACAGCACCCTCTACTCCTCCATACACTGCAGCACTGCAAACACTTTCTTAATCTCCTGCAACCAGTTTTCAGTGACTACAGGATCAGCTCCTCCTGAGAAAGCTGGAGGAATCATCTTAATGAATTTCTTGATTGAGTTACTGTGGCCTACCGATGGACCACCATGTTCCCTTAAACTCCTGGAAATTTCAGCCATAACTTGCTTTGCCATGCTGCGCAGTACGGCATCTGAATCACCACCCACAGTGCTTGAGGGTCCAGTACCCTCATTCCCACTGGCATGGGCACTACTGTCACCAGGGTCCATCTTGAAAAACAAATAACTTAACTTAGAACCCCTTCACTATACATATCATCTGACCAATATAGTATATTCCTAATTAATTCATCTCTCCTGATCTTAATTCAAGGTTCAATTCTGCAACCTAGATACCTAACCCAACGATAGTTTACCATGACTTTCCTAAAGTCGTCATCCTAGGAAAATCATACAAACCACCACGGAAGTCATGTATCTAGACTATAAAACCAGACCTCAAATTTCCTTATCCTATGCTCTAGTATTATTACTGCTACATTCTAGAGTCTACAGAACCCAACATCCTAGCCTTTGATACCAAACTATAACGACTTGCTTTTCTTATCATTGAATAAAACATATTAAGAAAAATAGTCAACCCAAACCCGTAGGTAACGGGGACACCAGTCATACACAGCGAAACCTAGGCAGCAGTAAATGTAAATAATCATTCTCATATCCACAAAATACATAATACTAGAGTCAACTATAATCCAAAAACATAGTGTTTATATACAATCTCCCAAAAATACAAAATGTATCTCTAGGATCCCATATCAAAATCTCCTGATCCTAATTCAAACTTACCCTCGTAACAGGGTAGCACCACACTATCTCAATGGCGACCTCGATCCGCCGATCTTTCTGGGTTTTTTAAAAATTATTTAAGTTCGGGGGTGTGACACTTCTCAATAAGGGAAAATAAACTAAATACAATTGTGTAGCAACATGAATATTTAATATTATAATACATATACAGTACATTTCATATGCTGGAAAACATTCATCATATCATATTGGCATAATCATATACTTTCATAATTTCTAATAATTCATACTGATCATGAAATGTCTAATATAACTGATAATACTAAAAATTTACCTAGGATGTATAGGTAATTAATGTCTTCTATTACCCGACAATGGCTGGCCGACCACTACCGAGTCAAATATGTCTGTAAGCATAATGGGTCCGCCACACCCTGGTCCGGACTGCCAGGTGGACATCTACAACTCTACACTAAAAGCCATATCGACTATCCATCTCCCACCCCATCTACTTGCAGGGGTGGTTAGCACAAGTCTAAATATAATATTAGATCTGTAAAGCTATGGTACTGTGCTCCTGTAACTAAACTAAACTATCATCCGGGTTCTGATAATACATAATACATGATAATATATAGTTTAACGTAACTAGATTGATAGCATTTTTTGTAATAACGTAAATACATACGGCCTTGCGCCGTTTACTTTCATATATGTGGCCTTGCGCCAAATTCATACATATACATATAAGACCTTGCGCCGAAATCATATATCATACATGGCCTTGCGCCAGCTATCAATCATGGCCTTGCGCCGAATATTTCATGCATATCATTCTAAATAAAATAATTCATTTATCATGTATTTTAAAACCATAATGTACTGCATTATTTCATAATCTCTAAAAACATGCTTTATTCGTAAAATTTTCATAACATAATAATTTTCATGTAAAATAATATTCATGCTAGACAATGCTGAATAAACCGTACATTCCATTCTAAAATCATAATTTCTAGCAGTTCATACTAATATATATACTTACCAATATTATAGCAGTATTTTCCTAAATATGCATTTTTACCAATCTCTTCATATATATTATACATACTTCTTGAAAATAAACTTTTTGATAACTAATAATAATATAATTTGCATGGAAAATAACTGCTTTAGTTTATTCCCTTACCTAATACTGAAAAAAAACCCCCTAAAATATGCTCGTTCTGCACCTGCAGGTTTCCCCTTTCAACACCCTAAATCCAACAATTCCCAGAACTAGACTTCAGTATTTCTCCCTATACAACATTTCCTATAACTATGGAGGCCAAATTTTGCATAAAAAGCCTTACTTTAAACCAGGGATGAATTTCAATTTGGTCCCACCAATGATCCACTTTAGTACATTTGGAGAGAACTTCCCCAGGAGCGTTGTGGTAGCCTTGGATCGTCGATCTAGTGAACGTCGGAGCCAAAATCAAAGAGAGAGGAGAGAGAATCTGTAGAGAGGAGAAAGAGTGAGTATTTTTTTGATTTTCTACGTAAAAATCTGAGGTTTGGGCTATTTATACTATGCGCTTCATTGACGAGTCACGTCTCCTCATCGACGAGGTCAAGAGGCAATTCATCAACAAACTCTCCTCTCCGTTGACGAAATTCAAAGTTGCCCAAAACATCCTCTTGGTATCTTCTCGTCGATGAAGCACACCTTCGTCGATGAGCCTATAATGCCACGTCGTTGACAAACACGAAGCATTCATCGACGAAGGCTGCTGCCGCCTCTTCACTATTTCCATTTCCTTCTCTTTTTATTATTTAACTACCATTATTCTTCGGGTCATTACACCTTACACTTACACTTAGGTTAGTCCATATTGTCACATATACTGTTAGGGGAAGTAATTGAATTGAAACAAGATTTAAAATACTAAAATTATAGGGCTTCGGTCAACCGAACCTTGGTGTTTAAAACACCTTGGTTGACCAAACCATTGAATAGTCAAAAAGTTGACATGACTTCAAGTGACCGAACTCAAATGAACTGAGTGTGCATGGTTGACCGAACTCAAGCCCTAACATTTTCCAACAACTTGGGTGCCTGAACTTCATGTTCAAAATACCCCCAGGCTACCGAATGTTCAAGTTCAGTAAACCGAACTTGAGATCAAGCGACCGAACCTCAAACATTTTGAAAATCGCCTTAACCTCAGCCACCCGAACTTAACCCTGGGCACCTGAACTTCAAAAGTAGCTTTCCTGTATATGAGTGTTCGGGCGAACGAACCTATAGCTCGGTCGACCAAAACTCTTGGGTTGCCATAATTTTACTATGCTAATTAGGGTTAATTTTTCATTAAACAATTTCTAAAATCCCGAATATGTCCCTAACGGTCAAAAATCTTCCTGAGTCTATATATACCCCCTCTATTACTCATTTCTGTAATCAATATTAGAGAGAAAATCCTCAAAAAATATTTTTTGATTCTTATTCATCTTTTATACTCTCCCACACATTTTTTATTTGAAAAATATCTTTTGGAGAGCATATATCTTTTGGGCATAGTTTTAAGCAATCATTCTCAAACACACTTCATCTTTCGAAAATCATTTTAAGAGTATCTCTTTAAATAATTTCCCATATTACTTTCCTTGCTAAATATTTCTTTGGGAAAACTCCTTTTAGCTTGTGATTCCTCGCAGTATCATTGCAAAATTCAAAGGCTTACATTGAGTTTATTGCATAAATATTTCTGTAAGCACATTCCCAAATATCTCATACACTTTTCTTCGCAAAATGTTTTAGGAGATATTATTTTGGTTTTAGATCTTTGAAAAAACACCTATTGAATATCTTGTATTTAGATTAAAAATCATCATTATTAATTTCTCTCACATTTTTACATAAAAATATTTTTGAGAGAAAATCACACATACTCACTTGAGCTTATATTTCATATCATATGTGAGTATATTTGAACTTCATATTGTATATCATCAGCTTTGTAGAGAAACATTTTTTATTGTATAGAAAATATTTTATTTGATTTTTGCTGTATCTCGACATATGATTGGAAGAGGGAGACTAGCCCTGTGAATAGTCCCGAATTGCTCAGACTCGGTTAGGAGAGCACCGGATTGGTTTAGACCCGGTTAGGAGAACTAGGTGCACCAGCCTATAAGGTGTTGTATTCGATGTCGCTCCACCCGTAAGTGAGGAACTAGTGGAATCCTTTTACTTGTTAGCTTGATGCAAGGACATAGGCAATATTGATCGAACCCCGACATTTCATGTACCTGATTTTAATTTGTGTGATTTATTTTTTGCACTTGAATATTTATGTTTTTAATATTTTGAATGCTTGAGAAATATTGAATCATATTTAATTGTTTGAATATTTTCTAAGTTAGTTACTAGTGTGATTGGGATTGCATAGACAAACCCTATGTTGTGTAATACTGCTGATTTGGATAAACCTAGGAATAAATTTTTAAATACCCGATTCACCCCCTCTTGTGAATACACCAATTCCAACAATTGGTATCAGAGCCTCATGGCATTGACTTGAATGATTTTGCTAAAGATCGAGATGGCTCACATTGGTGTAACCCCATTCGGCGAGGAACAGTCACCTTCCAGCCTTCCATTGTTTTGTGTAGTAAACTACACCCACTTGAAAATTAGAATGAACATTTTTGTAAAATTTGTGAATTGGAGGGTTTGGCAGGTGATTGATAAAGGAATTTGTATGCCAATAGCAGAAAATGATAATGTTTTAATGCATGCAAATTCATATGCCATAGACATATGATTTTGCAAAGGATATCTAGGTTGAACTGGAAAAGAGATATGCAGAGACGCATAAAAAGGAGATTGCCACTCTAGAAGCTCAAAGATCAAATGATCAGGTAGTGGCATATCATGAGCATATAGCATTTGCAGTTAGTGAGATATATGATTCTCACTCTATCTCTTTCGATGACTCCTTTTGTGAATGCTGCAATATAACATGTACTAAATCTAATGATAAATTTATTGATGATGCGTGCGATGATTCTTATAACAAATATTGTGACATATATGGTGATGAATCATCAGATAACTCATGTGATGTTTTGGCTGAGAATTCATGCAATGATTCATATGATAATTGTAGTGCTAAATTCTATATTGAATCACAAAATGAATTTATTGATGGAAGCATGTTTTTGAATGAAAAACTAGAAAATGTTTTATCAAAAATGCATAAGCTTCTAGTTAGAATGAACAAACATAAAACATTTTTGAAAAATGAAAATAAAAGGGTAGCAATACAATTAGAAGAACTAAAAGACTATCATTCTATCCTTGAAAAGAAAAAGGTTGTGAAGGTTTTGAAAATCATATGTTTATAAAGAAAAAATGAAAATTATTTTGGAATGATTTTCAAATCCACAAATGCAAAAGACTACTCCGACAAACCATTCGCTGTTAAAAGTAAAAATAGTCTCAAAAAGGGTTCATGTTCTGTTTATCAAATCCACAGTAATGCCTCAATGAGTAAAACCAGAATAAATAAGCATAATCTTTCACGAGCACATAAAACTTGCTCATACATTAGAAAGAAAGAGCACATTAAATATAGTTATCCACTTAAAGATGCTAGGGGCTTAAACAAAGAAATGATATGGGTGATCATGAAAGCAAACCCCATTGGATCTAAGCGAGATCAGATTCCAATTGAAATTACCTAAATATTTTAATCTTCCCTTAGTTCCTAGGTTTAGGGGTTGTGATGACTATAGGCTTAGGGAGTGGTTCGGGGTTAAGATATATAATCCTTGTATCTGCATCCACTTCCAATTGGATATGGTATCTTTTCCAAGTAATTAATTTCAAATGCCTAACCCATGCTTAAGTATAACACCTTAATTTAAGCACATTTTGTCCATCACACAAGTTTGCAGTTTGGGGGATCCATCTTACACTATATATCATTTAATCCTAAACTCACTTGTTCGTCTTAAAAGCCTTAAACAAGTAGCAGTCATTACTCTAGGCTTAAGCACTGATAATCATAAATTCCTATTCTACGAGTGTTTATTAAAAGACATCTTCTCAAAATCAAAATTAGAGGCATCCACTAAGGAATTGTTCCCTTTGAGTTCAAAATATAAAAAGTCCTCTATTTTGGTTCACCATCCCATTCATAGGACCCTTTAGCATACCACGATCACATCAGGTAAAGATTCATCCTCTCATTGGTTCGTATCCTTGCTCCAAAATTGTGATCATATCTAAAGGATACATTCCAATCATCAAAGAGCGTCGATTACTAGTTATTGATATCCTCCACAATGCTCTTTTCCATAATAAGTTAGGACATATTCTTTAGAATGCTTATCTTGTACAATGTCTTGCTACTACCAAAATACTCTTTCAAACATAATAAAGATTAAAGCTTTAAGAGTATTTATTTTAATTCGCTTCACTGGCTCTCAAACTTTATATAAAATCATTTGGAGCTTCATCTTTGTGAACTAAGTTAAATGGCTAATATAATTGCTATAGGTTTCAACATATATGGAAACGCAAATGATTGGGAAACCTATGAATGAATTTTAAAATTGAAAAGTCATTTGAACTTGGGCCTCTTACATATTGAAATTCATAAGAAAAGAGGCATGTGTTGGCTTATGACCCTAAAGAAGTACTTTTTATGACTTTTCAATCCCATAAGCCTAAGAACTCAAAGCTAAGCTAAAATCATCGAGAATATTATAACTCTTGGTTATTGAACTTGAAAATGAAGGAAAGGCATACAATTAATTGAGTGCATAACTCAGGGGGAGCATTCATTTTTCATGACTATTAAATTAAAATGCTTTCATGATCATATTTTATATGCCTTAATGAATATCAACACTATACTGAATGCGAATCTATCCACTGCTCTTTACTATTTATATTATTTGATGGATAGATTATTTTTATTTAATTAATAACTACTACCTGATTATATGCTTAGTTTAAAATGCCTCCTGCATAGCGGATGCAGTGGATGTGAATTGCATGTTGGTAGTGGATTATATGTTGTTTTTTGCCTTATATGAATATTTTGTTGATCTATCAGGTACAGGTTTTATAGGAAAATGTTCAATTTACAGACAACATGCGGTCAAATTTTTGTAAATTTTTCCCAAAATAAAACCTTGTGCTAAAGATGATTATGTTAAAATAAATGATAAAACATTTTTGAAATGATGAGTGAAAACTAATTGAATATTAAATTTCATCCTAACATAATCATCGAATAGTTAGAGGAGCTCAGCTCCATCCCTAGAGAAGGAGCATAGAGAACTCATATGCATCATGTTTTACTTTTTGAATATTGAGGCTCTTCTAAGAACCATGAGCTTCATATCTTGCTTTTAAAGTTATATAATTAGATATGGATTGTTCTTGGTTGTGAACACAAAATTATGCCTTAATATATATTTTATAATGTATGTGTAATCCATAGGGATAGCTATACTGGTTGCATAGAAGAGAAAATTAATCTTTACCAGTATATTTATTTTAAGAGATTTAAAATGAATGAGTTATACTCTTGACATACTTTGTGAAATCAACCTTGACGAGTATAAGTAGCTTATTTCATATAAGCTATAAGTCAAATTGAAAGGGGGAGCATCTAAATATAAATTCATATTTAGTTTTTCTCACAAATATTTTTAGCCTAGATCTATTGTGAATTCACTATGGCATGTGTTTAAATTAAATGATCTTTGTGAAAACCTTAAGTTGATATATAGTGCTTTGCTATGAGTTGTTTGTGTTTGCCATATGATCCTTGTTTTAGCTTCCTAAGATCTTTAAGATTTATATAGTTGTTTTTTGTCTAGTTATATTAAAGATGTGCTTAAATGCTTAACCAGATGTATGTTACTTTCTTGAGCTTAGAAATTAAAGTTTCTTTTTCAGTAAGCACACCCCTAGTGCCTTTTTGCAAACATCAAAGGGGGATACACACACACACACACACACACACACACACACACACACACACACACACACACACACATATATATATATATATACATATATTTATTTACATATACTTTATGCAAAGAATTTATTTCAAAACTAAAACTCTTTATCTATTGCCTTATTATTATTATTATTATATACATATATGTTTTTAAATTGCATGACTAGTTCGGTAACTTTACATGAAAATGCACGCAAACTAGTTAGACTGTGTTTGTGCTCAAACCAACTATTTGCTATCATATGTCGTGTGCTTTAAACTCAAACCTTTCACGGGTCTTATGATATATTTCAATCGCAATGGTTTGTGTATATTTCTGGTCTAACTATATTTTTCATGACATTTTGAATTCATATGACCAGCTATATTGTTTGCATGCTTAATTGCTATATTTCATACTTTATGAGGTTATGTTTGTCATTCATTTTGCATTGTATGATTATATTATCCTTTTGGATGCTAAAAGTAATACTTATTGATATACTAGGTTGTTTGAGTTGATTGATGTAAATTACTATAAATCATTTTCTGAACTCAAACAAGTCAATCAGATACAAATTTTTTTTTGGGAAAATGTTTTATTTTCAAATGGTATGCTACCGAAATTTCTAAATATTTTCCAAAAACCATATTTGTATTTAAATGACAATTATCCTTTGCTTGTCTATATGTTTCAATTGTTATTCTTGTATGGCCCTTTTTGTTGTTGCCAAAAGTGGAAGAAGTAGGCAAAACAAGGTAATCATTATATATTCAAAATTTCCTTATGCATACTTTCAAAGGGAGCATTTCTTGGTTGTACCCACTCTTGCATAAGGTATTTGTCATCATCAAAAAGGGAGAGATTGTTAACCTTATGGGTTATTTCGCGTTTTGATCATGACAAATACATTGGTATTTAATGTTTGCCAAGTTTGTGTGTAGGATCAATTAGCAAAAACATATGGTGGCACATGATGACTCAAAGGAAAAATGAAGACCCAAAGTGTTTTAATTGTTGTAATTTATATTCAATTCATCGGGTCTGTAATAATTATTTCAAGGTCTGTAATAATTAATTATTGGTCTGTAATAATCTACAAATCATGCGTGTAGGAACTACAAGCTCAAAGGCATTACTTAGAATGACACTAGGTCCCTACACATCACTTGGAAATCAAGAGACATTTAATCGACCGATGTTAGGTTTTTTAGACTAAGTTAAAGTGGCTAAAACCTTATAAAAGACCCTACGTCCGCACTTGCACTTAGGTTAGTCCCCATTATCACATATACTATTAGGAGAAACAATTGAATTGAACAGAACTTAAAGGACTAAAATTATAGGGCTTCGGGAGACCGAACCTTGCTGTTCAAAACACCTTAGTCGACTGAATCGTTGAATGATCAAAAAGTGGACTAGACTTCGGGTGACCGAACTCAAATGAACTGAGTGTCCACGGTCGGCCGAACTCAAGCCCTAACTTTTTCCAATAACTCAGGCGCCTGAACTTCACGTTCAAAATATCCTCGGGCGACCGAATGTTCAAGTTAGGTAAACCAAACTTGAGACCAGGTGATAAAACCTTGTACATTTTGAAAATCGCCATGACCTCGGCCACCCAAACTTAACCCGGGCACCCGAACTTCAAAAGTAGCTTTTCTGTATATGAGTGTTTGGGTGACTGAACCTATAGCTCGGTCCACCAAAACTCTCGGGTTGCCATAATTTTACTGTGGTAATTAGGGTTAATTTTTTGTTAAATAATTTCTAAAATCCCTAATATGTCCCTAACAATCAAAAATCTTACTGAGTCTATATATTACCCCTTCATTACACATTTTGGTAATCAAGATTAGAGATAAAATCCTCCTAAAATATTTTTTGATTCTTATTCATTTTTTATACTCTCCCGCACATTTTTTATTTGAAAAATCTCTTTTAGAGAGCTTATATCTTTTGGGCATATTTTTAAGCAATCATTCTCATACACACTTCATCTTTCGAAAATAATTTTGAGAGTATCTCTTTAAAGAATTTTCCATATTACTTTCCTTGATAAATATTTGTTTGGGAGAACTCCTTTTAGCTTGTGAGTCTTTGTAGAATCATTGTAAGATTCAAAGGCTTACACTAAGTTTATTGCATAAATATTTGTGTAAGCACATTCCCAAATATCTCATACACTTCTCTTTGCAAAATATTTTAAGAGATATTATTTCGAGTTTAGATCTTTGAAAAAAACACCTATTGAATATCTTGTATTTAGGTCAAAATCATCATCATTATTTTCTCTCACATATTTACATTAAAATATTTTTGAGAGAAAATCACACATACTCACTTGAGCTTATATTTCATATCATGCGTGAGTGTATTTGAACTTTATATTGTACATCATCTGCTTTGTAGAGAAGCATTCGTTATTGTACAGAAAATATTTATTTGAATTTTGTTGTATTCCCAGCATATGAACTAAAGAAGGAGACTAGCCTTGTGAATAGTCTTGAATTGCTCATACTCGGTTAGGAGAGCACCGGATTGGCTCTGACCTAGTTAGGAGAACTAGATGCACCAGCCTATAAGGTGTTTTTTTCGGTGTCGCTCCACCTGCAAGTGAGCAACTAGTGGAATCCTCTTGATTGTTAGCTTGAGGTGGGGATGTAGGTAGTATTGGGCAAACCCCGATAACATTTATTGTGCCTGATTTCAATTTATGCAATTTATTTTCCACAGTAGAATGTTTATGCTTTTAATATTGTGAATGATTGAGAAATATTGAGTCAGCTTTAATTGTTTAAATATTTGCTCAATTATTTACCAGTGGGATTGGGATTGCATACATACCTTAGGTTGCGTAATACTGCTGATTTGGATAAACTTAGGAATAAATTTTCAAGTACCCAATTCACCCCCCTCTTGGGAATACACCAATTCCAACACTATGGAAGAAAGACTTAAAAATGATTAGACATTACTACCCATATCAACAAGGTGTAGCTTTCTTTTCGGGAGCCTTCCCATAAGATCTCCACCGTTAAGTGTGCTTGGCTTGGAGTAATCTTGTGATGGTGACCTTCTAGGATGTTTTCTCAGGAAGTGTGTGAGTGAGGATAAAATACATTGAAAAGGACACATGTTGGTCTGTGGGGCCAGTCATTAGTCTGATAAGACCCACCCCTCTTTTGTCTAGTCTAGGTGGAGGAGGAAAGACGCAGCACTCCCTGGAAGACTCAGGTTGAGGTGTTGCACAATAGTATTAGAGTAATTACATCGCCAAAAGTGTGATAAGATTCACATCGCCTGGGTTTGGAAATGTGGTTTTGCAATGAGGACATTGCATTCTATAAGTGGGGGAGAATGTGATACCCTGTGGAAGAAAGGCTAAAAAAGGATTAAATGTTACAACCCATATCAACAAGGTGCACCTTTCTTTTCAGGTGCCTTCCCATAAGAACTCAATGATTAAGCATGCTTGGCTTGGAGTAATCTTGGGGTGGGTGACCTTCTGAGAAGTTTTCTTTAGAAGTGTGTGAGTGAGGAAAAAACACACTGAAAAAGACATGTATTGGTATGTGAGGCCAGTCATTAGTCCGATAAGACCTACCCCCCTATTGCCTTGTCCAGGTGGAGAAGGAGAGACGCAGTGCTCCCTGTCAGACCCAAGTTGGGGCATTACAGAATCATGAAATAAAGTCGCGTGCAACAAAATTTTTACCAGTTTACATACAAGAATATATCTTGATTACTTCCAACCCTTTTCATACATGACTCCATTATACACACACATCGCAACAATTGATCCATGCAAGTTTCAACAATATACAACCATTATCAACGAGCATAACTCACAAAGAATCAACCAGCAATTGCAATTCAAAGCTAATATTATAATGTAATCTCAAGTATAGATAGGTTAGATCACAAGGCATGTGTAAAGTGAGTGATTTGTCACACTCAGGATATCCTTGGACACCTATAGAACGGTCGTCTTGACTTAGTCTCACTGGTATACTCTCGAAAGCACTTAAGAAGATGGGTTCACTCTCGAAAAAATGTCATGATCAAATGTACCACATACTTTGAGGAAAAAATGCTAATAATATGGAGTTGACCATTCGGAGTGCAATCCATCCTATTTGTGAGGGATCGGGTCCTTCACCTTAGCATCTTCTCACCTACTCGCCACATCCAATCAAGACCACCCTAGATCAACTTATTTGTGAATCGGGTGTGAATACATCTAAAGCATCGGATGGCTAAAGAATCATCTTACTTGTAAAAATGTGGTCTCTTGTCCCTAGCTTTGACCTTGCCACATCGACTGGAGCAGGTGTTTTTATTTCATGTTTTTGCATAGTCGTTTCCTTTTTTTTTTTTCTCGATTGTTTTCCTTTTCCTTCCTTTTCGTGGTCAGCTAGGACAATCAGTACACTTCTTTTGTTGTCTTCATGCCACCAATGGGAATTAAGCTCAACAGGAGTCCACAACATAAGTTTGTCTCTAGGGGTGGCTTAATATTCATATCTTGAGTAGGCTACAAGACCTAGGTTTATATCTCCCCACTAGATGTCACCTCCAAGCTAGCAAGTGCAAGAACAAAGACTAGTAAGCAAGGTATATCAGAAGAAGGAAGAAATTTGAGTTTTAGAAACTCAGAGTTTGATGTCAAAAACTCCAAAAAAGAACGAACAGGCTCAATAATACCTCAAAAGGTGTCATAGTCGCCGCTGGTGTTCTCTTAGTGCTCTCAAAGAACCCTAAGTGCCACAAACCACATGTAAGTGTGTCTTGTGCCTCATGAAGTCTCATGTGAATATAAGAGTTTACATAATAGTACTAACACAAATGAATCACTAGTCATCCCTCTCAGAGTATTATATCAGTAAATAGGCAATATCTTGTGAAACGACGCACAAATGGCTCACTATTTTGTTAGTGAGCATAATAAAACAATATAAATGAAAATCCTATACATGTAACACAAGGTTATAAAGGTTTTTTCAGATTGTATAATATATATTAGTCATGGCATGCATTAAGTTTTGTTCATCGAGAAATTTTTCAATTTTTACCAATTTTGTCATTTTTTTGAATGAAATGTGCCACACAGTGTGCTACCCCCTACCCCCAACTTAAAAATTTAGTGTCCTCACTGAACTGTGGAAAAGAAAGACAAAACCTGGGTATGGGGGAGGACACTAGGTGGTGCAAAAAAGATCATTGATGTACCTGCAGCAGATAGAGCATAGAACCCAGAAACAAAACTATGCAAGAAAACACAGTAGCACGAAAGATATGTTTTAGAGACCTGAATAATTATAACAATTAAATAATAAAATAAAGGAGAGAAAAAGGAAATTGTAAAGGGGGTCAGAGCAAGATATTGTCGATGAATGCGAAGCGGCTTATTGGAATCGTCGACGGGGACACCTGTCTCATCGATGAGGAATTACCGAGAGGGCTATTTGAGGGTTTGAAATTCATCGACAAAGGTTATGAGTTCGTTCATGAACTCCCTACTTGGCTTCATCGATGAAATGGCATATCTCCTCGACAAAGTTAGTGGTATAAATGGTTCAAAATCGAATTTTAACGACCATTTTTACATGCAAACCCTCCTCTCTTTCTCTCACTTCATCCTTCACCCATTCTCTCTAAGTTTTTGGGGTGATTCTTCACTGGTTCAATGATCCAAAGCTGCCACACTACTCCTAGGAAGATTCTCTCCATATCTGCTGGAGTGGATTGTTGATTTGGCCTACTTGGGAACCATCTCAAAATTTGGGTAAGTTAGTTAGATTTATTGGTTATTTGGAGTTTCTGGAGTGAGGAGAATATGTTAGGAAATATGATACTGACATTTTGTTGGGGAAATTTTAATTTTAGGGTGTTGTGCTGGGAACACCGCAAGTGTAGGTTTTGAGCATTTTGTGGGCTTCTCAGTAAGTCAAGTAAGGGGATAAACTAAGTCAAAAATTCTCCATGAAATTATTTAATATTTTATAGCATTAAATTTCAAGAAAGTATGTATATTATATAATTATGTTTGGGAAATACTGTTATGAATAGAAATGTGATTTAAACGAGTTTAATTAGAAAATATGATTTTGGAACAGATTTTACATTCAGGAGGTTACCCAATTTCTGTGTGGCATGAGTTTAACTTTCATACAACTGTGCATATCATAATAGAATTTTTTCCCCATATCAAGCATGATATGATAGTTTTCATGGCAATTATAAAACAGTATAGGAATCATGATTTTACATATTAAACAGTACAGAAAAATTATGTTCAGTATATTATGTTATGCCGGTGCAGATGTCATGATTCATGTTATGTTATGCCAATGCAGATGCCGTGTTTCATGTTATGTTATGTTGGTGCAAATGTCATGTTTCATGTTATGTTATGCCAGCATAGATGCCGAGGTTCATGTTGGCGCAGATGCTATAATCAAGTATGATCAGACATAATTTATGAAATATTTACATGACAGTAATTATTATGAAATAAGAAACAACAATATTTAGTATATGAAACTTACTATATGATATCTGAACCAGGATGGCATGGTTTAGTTCAGTTTCAGGAGCATGGTATCGTAGCAATATGTTTAGAATTTATGATAGTGCTACCACACGACCAGTAGTGTGGGAGATGGCAATTGATGTGGCTCCAGTGTAGAGTGGAGTTGTCCCCCTAGCAGTTTGGAACCAGAAGGGATAGGCCCATCATACTTACATACTTATGTTTGATCTAGCATAGTTAGCCAGCTATTGCTAGGTCCTGCTTTCGGGTTGCACAACCTAGTCATGTGGGGGTAAGACATGACATCAACTAGCTATCTATCCTGAGTGTATTTCAGTATTGTATAGTTATATAAGATGATTTTCATGTATAGCAATCTAGTATGCTTTATTATGATATGACAAATTATGCTTTACTTAGTTTTGCTACAAATAGATTTTATCAGATATGCTATTTATACTATTTATGTGTATAACACGAAAATGCTCATAACACCACACACTGATATTAGTTTATTTCCCTTACTGAGAGGTGTCTCACCCCTAACTATATAAACATTTCAGAAAATCCAGGTGGAGGAGCGGATAAGGCTCCGCGACAGTAGAGACCAGTGGGGCTACCCTGTTTGAAGGGTGAGTTGTTGAGCTAGGGTCATGTTTATTTTTGGGTTATGACCCTAGGGTACATTCGACCTTTTTGGTAGATGATTGTACATATAATAGGTTTAGTTGAACTTTGGTATTATGGTTGATTGTATGGTATGTTGTAATTTACGTTTCCTGCTGCATAGCTATCAAAATGGTGATTTGGGTATAACCATGGTACCCATGGGTCCAGGTTCTTTATGTTATTCAGTTGAATAGGATATCAGACTTATTACATTAAATGAATTATAAAAAAAATTATATGATAAATTAGGCAAGTCGTTATAGTTTAGTTTCAGAGCCTAGGTTGCTAGGTTCTATAGATTCTAGAGTATAGCAAAAACAATACCAGAGTATAGGAAGAGGATTTGAGTTTTTTTTTGCAGTTTAGAGGTAAGACTTCTGTGGCGGTTTTTGTGTCTTTCCTGGGGTGATGATTTTACAAAAGCAATAGTAAACTATTTCCAGGTTGTGTTTCTAGAGTGTAGGACTAGATCTTGAAATAAGTTAAGGATGTCAAGATAATGGATTTTGGTTAGATACGTAAGTTATAAGAATAGGGTCCCTAAGTCATGTTTATTGTCTTTTCAGGATGGACCCTGGAGGAGGTAGCATCCATGTGAGCAGTAGTGATGATGCAAAGCCCTCGGGTGCAGGCAGGGCTGATTTTGATGTGGTATTACACAGTGTGGCTTAGCAGGTTATGGCTGAGATCGCTAGGAGCTCCAGAGAGCAGGGTGGCCCATCTGTAGGCTATAGGTGCATGACAAAGAAATTTACCAAGATGAATCCTCCAGCATTTTCAGGAAGAGTTGATCCTGCAGCCGCTGAGAATTGGATGCAAGAGATTGAGAAGGTTTTGGCAGTATTACAGTGTACAGAGGAGCAGAGGGTCCTCTTCGCCACTTATAAACTGACAGGGGAGGCCGAGAGGTGGTGGACTGTGGTGAAACTTTTGGAAAAGCAAAGGACAATACTGATAGTTATGACATGGGACCGATTTAAAGAATTTTTCTTTGACATATATTTCCCAGCCACTGTCAGGGAAGCAAAAGTGGAAGAGTTCCTAAATTTGAAGCAGGGACAGCAGTCGGTCGAACAGTACACGGTGAGGTTTATCGAGTTGTCTCGCTTTGCGCCATTTATCATATTCAAGGAAGCAAAGAAAGCAAGACAATTTGAAAGGGGTTTGAGGCATGAGATCTATAGGCAAGTTATGGTGTTGAAAATATAGGACTTTGCTGAGTTAATTGATAAAGTAGCTTTGGCTGAGGCCAGTGAGCAGTTGGGTGCAAAGAAACAGGTACAGAAGAAGAGGCCCACACCTTCCGTCTTCCAGTAGGGTTTTGGTCGAGGTTAGTGGAGAAGAGGAAATTACAGCAAAGGTTAGAGGTAGGAAATTGGGGGCCGTGAGGTATAGGGTGCTCAGATCTACCCTGTATATCAAATATATGGAAAGAGGCATCAAGGAGAGTGCCAAGCCGGTAGAGGTGTATGTTATCGTTGTGGAGGATTAGGGCATTTGGCACAAGATTGTCCTACACCTATTGGTATTGCTCTTGCTCGTAGGTAGTTCAGGGGAGGTTACCAGGCACCTCATGGAGGTCAGTAGAGGAATGTAGCCCCATCGAAGGTTTATGCTTTAACGAGAGGAGATGCTGAGACGGCCGCAGATGTCATGATAGGTACCCTTACTATTTTTTCATTCCATGCAATTTTTTTATTTGATTCGAGTGCTATTTATTCTTTTGTGTCTGCGAATTTCATTAAATTATCTAGAGGCAAGACCCAGTTATTAGATGTACAAAATGCCAGTAGCTTTACCAGCTGGTTCAGTGATAAAGTGTCATAGGGTGCTCAAAGGCTATCCCGTAGAAATTCAGGGGAGAGTGCTACCCGCCTATCTAATTGTACTTGACATGCATGGGTTCAATGTAATACTAGGTATGGATTAGCTGGCAACTAACTATGCTAATATTGACTTTCATTTGAAAGAGGTGATTTTCATACCACTAGGCAAGCAAGAATTCAGGTTTATAGGGTCGCAGGTGTGTTCCCCGCCTTAGTTAATTTCAGCTATATAGGTGAGAAGGCTACTCCTGGATGGTTGTTTGGGGTTTATGGATTTTGTAAAAGAGTTGTCAGGAAATGAGTTGAAGCTTGGCAATACACAAGTGGTTAAGGAGTTTCCCGATATTTTTCTGGAAGAATTGCCAGGATTGCCTCTTAATCGCGAGGTAGTTTTCCGTATTGATCTACTTCCCAGGACGGCAGCGATCTCTAAGGTTCCTTACAAAATGGCTCTAGCAGAGTTGGGAGAGCTAAAGGATCAATTGCAAGACTTGCTGGATAAGGGTTTTATTTGGCCAATGTGTCACCGTGGGGAGGTCCAATGTTATTTGTAAAGAAGAAGGACGGGTCTTTAAGGATGTGTATAGATTACAAGGAAATTAATAAGGTGACAATCAAGAACAGGTATCCTCTATCCCGTATAGACAATCTATTTGACCAGCTTCAGGTTACGTGGGTCTATTCTAAGATTGACCTCGGATCAAGCTACCACTAGGTGAAAGTGAAAGCAGAAGACGTCTTGAAGACAACCTTCAGGACCATGTATAGGCATTATAAATTCCTTGTTTTGCCATTTGGTCTGACGAATGCTCCTAATGTATTCATGGATTTTATGAATAGAATCTTTCATCAATATTTAGACCGGTTTTTTGTGGTTTTCATTGATGATATACTAGTTTATTAGAGGAGTTTTGAGGAGCATGAGGCACACTTATGGCTGATACTTCATATGCTCAAAGAAAAGAGATTGTATGCCAAGTTCAGTAAATGTGAGTTTTGGTTGGAGAAAGTAGTATTCCCGAGGTATGTTGTTTCAGGGGATGGTATTTCAGTGGATGCCAGCAAGATTGAGACAGTGTTGAATTGGGAATGGCTGAAGAACGTTCAGGAAATTAGAAGTTTCTTGGGACTTGCAGGGTATTACCGTCGATTTGTTGAGGGATTCTCAACATTATCTGAGCCTTTAACACTTCTGACTCGGAAAAATGTCAAGTTTGAATGGGATGAAAGTTGTGAACAAAGCTTTCAGAAATTGAAGCAGAGGCTTGTCACTACACCAGTGTTGATCATTCCATCAGGGGGTAATGGTTATGCAGTTTACAGTGACGCGTATTTGAAAGGGCTCAGCTGTGTATCGATGCAGCATGGTAGGGTTGTAGCTCATGCCTCCTGATAGTTGAAAGAGTATAAGAATAACTGCCCTACCCATGATATGGAATTGACTACAGCGATACACGCACTAAAGATTTGGAGGCATTAATTGTATGATGAGAAATGTGAGGTATTCTCCGATCACAAAAGTTTGAAATACTTTATCATTCAAAAAGAGTTGAACATGAGATAGAGAAGGTGGTTAGAACTTAGTAAAGATTATGACTGCACTATCTGTAACATCCTCAAAATTTATACCATTTTTTTTATCTATATATGTATATCTACATCCATACCTAAGCAGCGAAAACACAAATCATACAACCATTCACATATACGCTATACAATACCAGAATCCAGTATATACAGACCATAGCCATACAAAAATACCCCTCTAGCATCATCTACTCAAAAAAATATACACAACTCTGTCAAAAACTCACCCTATAACCAGGGTAATCAAACTACTCTCTATGGCTCACCTGAAAAATGTTAAAGTAATGGGGTGAGTTGACGCTCAGTAAGTGGAAATATGCTATTACTAGTGTGTGGCAACTAAGTTAAGGATACTTTTAAATAATAACTGAACTATAATGCAACAAATAATTTGTAAAGCATATCTTTCTTTCCCAATTTAAAACATACTGTATCATCCGTATTTTCTACTTTTCATATTGATAATATCGTACTATACTCATCAGGTCGACCCTCCAGATAAGCCAATACTCTCTACACTACCTCAACCCAACCAAACTGCATCCACTCCTAGGCTCGAGACTAGCTACTACCTCGTCAAACCGGTCCCCTCCACCCAGTGAACTGGGGAGCTGCATACTCTCCGAGCACGGCTGACGGTACCCATATACTATCTAAGATATGTGGTTGCACTCTATTTGTATATAGCAACGATACCGTGCTCTGTATTCCATATCTGTACTATATCTGTCGATAATCTTTCCACAGGGATTTGATACTATATACATATATACATATATACTCTCTTACTATTTTCATCATGTTTCCAAAATTACCATAACACTATCTTTCTGTACTGTAAATACTGTAATCTCTGTATACTGTGTCTATAGAATCTTGATGCTACCTCTGTATCTCTGTCTGTATACTCTATCTATATACTCTGTCTATATACTCTATATGTTATGGTAATAGGAAACATGGCATACTATAATTTTGTATATACTGTTTTGTATAAAGCTGTGATATATATACTGATCTGAATAAAACTGTATACATGTATATGTGTATATATATATATATATATATATATATATCTGTTCCATGAAACTATTCATATAAATCTATATATGCATGTAAATTTCTCTGTATAATCTATGTGAAAATATATATATCTGTATATTCTGTATAACTCCATATACTAGAAAAAAAACTATATAAACTGTATATACTATCTATATCTGCGTCTTCAGTATAATATGATACATTATAAAAGCTGTATAAATTCTTCATCACATGAAAATCTACTCAGGCCACACAAGTATTTAAACTTATATTCTATAAATACTGTATAATAAACTGGTATAAATATGTGTCTATGAAATCTCTGATAGCATTATGAAAACTGCTAGCATAGCATATTTCCCTTACCTTAACTTTGAAAAACCCCTATAAAATTCTAACTCTATACCTGTAGGGTTCCTTGCTCAACATCCTGAAAACACAATCCCCCAGAACAAAATATCAATATTTTATTACCTACAACATTTCTTATAACTAAGGAAAAGGCAAATACTGAATAAAATGCCTTACCCTGAGGATTGGGACGAAATCTAACCCAACTTTTCCAATGATCAACTCCGGCAGACTTGTGAAGAACTTCGCCAGAAGCATCGTGGTAGCCTCAGATCTTTGATCTGGTGAGAAATAGGCCCCAAAACGAAGAGAGAAGTGAGAGAGGGATGTGGAGAGAGAGAGGAGTGCTGGAAATGGATAAAAAATCGAGTTTTAGCTATTTATAGGACTGGATTCATCGATGAGCCACATCACCTTGTCAACGAGTCCTTCAATAATTTCTTTGATGAAATCCACTCCTCATCGATGAAATTCAGTCTGCTCAAAAACCTCTCTCGGTACTTTCTCGTCGATAAGAAGTGGCTTCATCGACGAATCCCTTATATTCGTCTACGAAACCTGTGAAGAAAAATTTCGGGTTGTTACATTCTCCCCTCATTATAAAATTTCGTCCACGAAATTTACTATCTGTATTCCATCTATACATTCCATCATTCCGTAAAGGAAAAGGTCTACTTATTTTATATCCTACCCTCACTTGTGGTGGAGGAATACCATTGTTACATTTACGTTTTGGGAAATTACACATATAAAACTAAAACTATCTACTAACTAAAATCAATAATGTACCTGCAAAAGAAACCTATCTAATTATTATAATTTACTTGAGCACCTGTAAATCTCTTAGAACAACTGCGGGTTCTCTGTCTAATATGATCCTCTAGCTCCTAAGAAGCTTCCTCTATAGCATGATTCCTCCACAAAACTTTAACTAACTGTATTTCTTTAGTGCGTAAAGTCTTAACTTTCCTGTCCAAAGTTTGTACTGGTACTTCTTCATATGCCAATGAATCCTTAAGCTCTATCTCCGCATAGCTAATGATGTGGGATGGGTCTGGGACGTATTTCCTTAACATGTCATGAATTCGAGCTAGAGCTGGTAGCAAAGCTAGCCTATAAGCAACTGACCCTATTCTCTCAAGTATCTCAAAAGGACCAATATACCTAAGGATCAACTTTCCCTTATTTCCAAACCTCATAAATCCTTTCAGAGGAGCTATCTTCAAAAATACTCGATCTCTCATATCAAACTCTAACTTCCGACGGTGAGTGTGTGCATAGCTTTTCTGCCGACTCTGTACTCTACTGATTCTTTCTCTAATTAATCAGACTTTGTTGGATGCCTATTGTATTATCTCAGGACCCAAAACTCACCTTTCACCTACTTCATCCCAGAAAAGAGGAGAACGACATCTCCTGCCATATAATGCCTCATATGTAGCCATGCCAATACTAGCCTGATAACTATTATTGTAAGCAAATTCAACTAACGGCACGAAGCATATCCTCTAATGTCTAAATTGTCTTCTCAGTATGACCATCTGTCTAGGGATGAAAAGCAGTGCTAAAAGCTAACTGCGTACCCATAGCCTCCTAAAAAACGTTTTCAAAATCGTGAAGTAAACCGAGGATCATGGTCTGAGACTATGGATACTGGTACTCCATGTGCATGAACTATCTCTTGAACATATATCTCTGCCAATCTATCCATGGAATAACCAATTTTAATAAGAATGAAATGAGCGGTCTTTGTCAGATAGTTTACAACCACCCAAATCGCATTTAATCCCTGTCGTACTGGTGGTAACCCCGTAACAAAATCCATAGAATTGTGGTCCCACTTCCACTCTGGAATAAACAATGGCTGCAACTGCCCTACTGGCCTCTGGGGCTCAGCTTTAACTTTTTGACATGTCAAGCATTGCTGAACAAACTCGGCTATCTCCCTCTTCATTCCACTCCACCAAAAGTACTCTTGCAGGTCCCTATACATTTTTGTACTATCGAGATGGATCGTGTATAGGGATCTGTGAGCCTCCACTAGTATAGTTCTCCTAATCTCTGTATCTGCACGAACACATAGCCTAGTACGGAATCGTAGAGCTTCATCATCTGATATGCTGAATTCCTCACCCTGACCATCACGTACTCTAGCCATCACTATTGCCAACTCTGCATCATTACCGTGAACTATTTTAATCCTCTCGTATAGTGTAGGCTGAACCACTAGACTGGAAATAATTTCCCAAGGACTCTACTCCACCAATTCTATACTAAGCCTCTCCAAATCCACCAAAATTGAGTGCTGAATCTCCATAATTGCCAGTACGAATCTCCCTGATTTCCTGCTCAAAGCATCTGCCACTACGTTTGTTTTTCCTAGGTGGTAACTAATCGTGCAATCATAGTCTTTAATAAGTTCTAGCCACCTTCTTTGCCTCATATTCAATTCTTTTTGAGTAAAGAAATATTTCAAACTCTTATGATCTGTGAAACTCTCGCACTTTCCACCATATAAATAATGCCTCCAGATCTTGAGAGCATACACCACTGCAGCAAGCTCTAAATCATGGACAGGATAATTCTTCTTGTATTCTTTAAGCTGTCTAGATGCATAAGCAATGACCCTGTCGTGCTGCATCAATACGCATCCAAGCCCTTTCAAAGAGGCATAACTATATATTACAAAACCGTCCTCTCATGATGGAATAGCCAGTACTAGAGCTGAAACTAACCGCTGCTTTAACTCTTGCAAACTTTGCTCACAGTCATCAATCCATTCAAATTTTACATTTTTTCTCATAAGTCGTGTTAATGGACCTGATAGCCTAGAGAAACCATCCACAAAACACCGGTAATAACCTGCTAACCCCAGAAAACTCCTGACTTCCTGAACATTTCCCAGCCTTTCCCAATTCACCACTGCCTCTATTTTACTAGGATCAAATGATACTCCTACTTTTGAGATCACATGGCCGAGAAAAGTAACTTGCCTTAACTAGAACTCACATTTCTTGAATTTTGCATATAATTTCCTTTCCTTTAATACCCGCAACACCAGCCTCAAATGATTCTCGTGCTCCTCAAAACTCCTCGAGTAGACCAGTATATCGTCAATGAGCACAACCACAAACTGGTCCAAATACTGGTGGAACACCCGATTCATCAAATCCATGAAAACCGCTGGTGCATTAGTCAATCCAAATGGCATCACTAAAAACTCATAATGCCCATACCTGGTACGAAAAGCAGTCTTCGGAATGTCCTCTACTTTAACTTTCACCTGATGGTAACCTGACCGTAGATCAATCTTAGAATAAACCTGGGTCCCCTGGAGCTGGTCAAATAAATCATCGATCCTAGGGAGAGGATATTTATTCTTGACTATCAGTTTGTTTATCTCCCTATAATCAATGCATAATCTCATGGTTCCATCTTTCTTTTTCACAAACAGAACTTGCGCTCCCTAGGGCGACATACTGGGCCTGATAAAACCCTTATCCAGTAATTCTTGTAGCTGATCTTTCAACTCTTTCAACTCAACTGGAGCCATATGGTACGGTGCTTTAGATACTGGTGCGGATCCTGGTAACAAGTCTATAGTGAACTCAATCCCATGATCAAGCCGCAACCCGGGTAATTCTTCTGGAAATACATCTGGAAACTCTCTCACTACTGGTATGTCAACTTGTCTCAATACTTCTTTTGGCAATTCTTTTATGTATGCGACATACCCCTGACAACCATTTTGTAACAGTCTCCTCACCTGAATAGCCGACACCAACTGTGGCGAGGCACGCACACGTGAACCTGTAAATCTAAATTCTGGCTCATCCGAGGGTCTAAAAATTACTTCTTTGTGATGGCAATCAATACTAGCGTGATAAATGGCTAACCAATCCATACCCAATATCACATCAAATCCCTGCATATCCAAGACCACAAGATCGGCTAAAAGCCCTCTCTCCTGAATACTTACTAGAAAATTCTGAATTACCCTCCTGCATCTAATCACAGATCCCATCAATGTACCCACATACAATTCTATATCTAATGGTTGTGTCTTTATTCCAGCTATTTTCATATATCCCGCCGATGTAAAAGAGTGGGCGGCACCTGTATCAAACAAAACAATCATTCTATATGGTAAAGTAGTAAGAGTACCTATGACCACGTTTCCAGCTGTCTCAGCGTCTCTTGGTGTCAACGCATAGACCCTCACCGGTGCAGCATTCCTCTGCTGACCACCATGGGGCACCTGATATCCACCTCGAAATGGTCTGGGAGCCTGTGCATAATTTGACCACATCTGACATGATGAAGCCATATGACCAGGCGTTCTGCATCGATAATAAAAATTTTCCCCCAGTCGGCACTCACCAACATGTCTCCATCCGCATCTAGGACAAATGGCAAGAAGCTGTCCGCCCTGAAATCCCCTATGCTCTACCATCTGCCTATGGCACCTGCAAAATCTAGCTCCTCTCCAAGGGCCTCACTAAGGACCCGCCTAAAAACTTGAAGGCGCAGCCCTCTTCTTCTGACTCAGCATCTCCGTCTCTTTTGATAGACTCTCCTCCGCTATAGTGGCCCTATCAACCAATTCTACAAAATCTTGGATCCTCAATACTGCCACCTGCCTGTAAATATCACGCCTCAAAATTTCTCTCAAACATTCTAGCCTTCTTTGCTTCATTAGGGACAACATATGGGCAGAAATGAGAGAGCTCAATAAATCTCGTCGCATACTGTGGGACAGTAAATGACCCCTGGGACAGACTCAGAAACTCCTGTACTCAAGCATCTTTGACTGAAGCAGGATAATATCTATCAAAGAACATGTCCCTAAATCGGGCTCAAGTCATCTGCACTGGTATAAACCTCTGCTCCTCCAACAACCTGGTGGCTGCCCACTATCTCACGGCCTCCCCCGCCAGCTTATATGTAGCATATAAAACTCTCTGCTTATCAGTGCAATGGAGTACTGTCAGAATCTTCTCTACCTCCTGCACCCAGTTCTCAGCAACTGTAGGATCAGTCGCTCCAGAAAAAGCTGGCGGATTCATCTTCATAAATTTATCTATGGTACATCCCTAAGCTGAGGATGGACCTCCCTTCTCTCTAGAGCTCCATGCTATCTCAGCCATGACTTGTTGAGCCACACTGCGTAGCATAGCATCTGAATCCCCACTTGTTGTGCCAGAAGGACTAGCACCATCATCCCCACTGGCATGAGCGCTATTGCCTCCTGGGTCCATCCTGTAAACATATAGATTACCATTTTCAGAATCCTATTTTCTCTACAGACCCAACTCATTCAACTAAAACTCTAAATTCTCTATTATCCATCCTTCCTGATCCGAACCCCCAATCACATCCCATAACCTAAATACATAACTCATTGATAGTTTTCTATGGCTTTCCTGAAGTTGTCACCCCTAGAAAAACATAGAAACTACCACGAAATCCTGTATTCAGATCACAGAATAAAACCTCAAATCTTTTTCCTATATTCTGGTATTGTTTTTTCACTACACTCAAGAGTCTACAAAACCTAGAAACGTAGGCTCTGATACCAAAATGTAACATCCTCAAAATTCTTACCATTTTTTTTATCTATATATGTATATCTACATCCATACCTAAGCAGCGGAAACACAAATCATACAACCATTCACATATACGCTATACAATATCAGAATCCAGTATATACAGACCATAACCATACAAAAATACCCCTCCAGCATCATCTACTCAAATAAATATACACAACTCTGTAAAAAACTCACCCTATAACCAGGGTAATCAAACTACACTCTATCCGCGAGCCTGATCTGCTCGCCTAACTGGCTCACTTGAAAAATGTTAAAGTAATGGGGTGAGTCGACACCCAGTAAGTGGAAATATGCTATTACTAGTGTGTCACAACTAAGTTAAGGATACTTTTAAATAATAACTGAACTATAATGCAACAAATAATCTGTAAAGCATATCTTTCTTTCTCAATTTAAAATATACTATATCGTCTGTATTTTCTACCTTTCATACTGATAATATCATACTATACTCATCATATACTATAAAACTGTATACATATACATAACTGTGCTTTATCCCTAGGACCCTGTACGTCATGATTTGACCCCTCATGACAGGGTTGTGCGGCCCGTAGGCAAGACTTCATCTGGTCTGCCCTCCAGATAAGTCAACACTCTCTACACTACCTCATCCTCGCCAAACTACATCCACTTCTAGGCTCGGGACTGGCTACTACCTCGTCAAACTAGCCCCCTCCACCCAGTGAATTGGGAGCTGCATACTCTCCGAGCTCGGCTGATGGTACCCACACACTATCTGAGATATGTGGTTGCACTCTATCTGTATATAGCAACGGTACCGTGCTCTGTATTCTATATCTGTACTGTATCTGTCTGTAATCTTTCCACAGGGATTTGATACTATATACATATATACATATATACTCTCTTACTATTTTCATCATGTTTCCAAAATTACCATAACGCTATCTTTTTGTACTGTAAATACTGTAATCTCTGTATACTGTATCTATAGCATCTTGATGTTGCCTCTGTATATCTATTTGTATACTCTGTCTATATATTCTGTCTGTATACTCTGTATGTTATGGTAATAGGAAACATGGCATACTATAACTCTGTATATACTGTTCTGTATAAAGCTGCAATATATATACTGATCTGAATAAAACTATATGTATGTATATGTGTGTGTGTGTATATATATATATATATATACATATATCTGTTCCATGAAACTATTCATATAAAAGTTGTATATGCATGTAAATTTCTCTGTATAATCTGTGTGAATATATATCTATATCTGTATATTCTGTATAACTCCATATACTAGAAAAAAAACTATAGAAACTGTATATACTATCTATATCTATGTCTTCAGTATAGTATGATACAGTATAAAAGCTGTATAAATTCTTCATCACATGAAAATCTACTCAGGCCACCTAAGTAGTTAAACTCATATTCTGTAAATACTATATAATAAACTAGTATAAATATGTGTCTATGAAATCTCTGATAGCATTATGAAAACTGCTAGCATAGCATATTTCCCTTACCTTAACTTTGAAAAGCCCCTATAAAATTCTGGCTCTATACCCGTAGGGTTTCTAGCTCAACATCCTGAAAACAAAATCCCCCGGAATAAAATATCAGTATTTTCTTACCTACAACATTTCTTATAACTGAGGGAAAGGCAAGTACTGAATAAAATGCCTTACCCTGAGATTGGGGCGAAATCCAACCCAACTTTTTCAATGATCAGCTTTAGCAAACTTGCAAATAACTTCGCTAGGAGCGTTGTGGTAGCCTCAGATCTTTGATCCGGTGAGAAATAGGCCCGTAAATGAAGAGAGAAGTGAGAGAGGGACGTAGAGAGAGAGAGTGGAGAGAGAGAGAGGAGTGTTGGAAATGGATAAAAATATGAGTTTTAGCTATTTATAGGACTGGATTCATTGATGAGCCACGTCACCTCGTCGACGAGTCCTTTAATAATTTCGTCGACAAAATCCACTCCTCATCGACGAAATTTAGTCTGCTCAAAAACCTCTCTCAGTACTTTCTCGTCAACGAGACGTGGCTTCGTCGACGAATCCCTTGTATTCTTCGATGAAACCTATGAAGAAAAATTCTGGGTTACTACACTATCAGTTACCACCCAGTGAAAGCAAATGTGGTAGCTGACGCTCGCAACAGGAAATCAGTGGGACCAACATTGGCAGCTATGGAGGTTTAGCATTCGATCCAGATGGATCTAGAGAGACTCGGTGTAAAGTTGGTAGAAAGTGATCCCCATGCATTTATTGCCAACATAGTATTGTAGCCTACTCTACGGGAAAGGATTAAGACCGCTCAGAGGGATGACACAAAATTAGCAGAGATGATAGCTAAGGTGTAGGACGGACAGGGAGAGGAATTCAGTATTTCTGATGACAAGGCTTTAAGGTTCTATTCCAAGTTGTGCGTGCATGCAAATATAGACACTAGGAGGATGGTCTTAGAGGAAGCTCACAGGTCCTTGTATATAGTTCATCCAGGTAGTACTAAGATGTATAGGGAACTGCGAGAGTTTTACAAGTGTAACGGCATAAAGAGGGAAATTTCTGAGTTCGTACAGCAGTGTCTGATGTGCCAGCAGGTAAAATTTAAGCACCAAAGGTCGACGGGCCAATTATAGCCACTTTACATCCTAGAGTGGAAGTGGGATAATGTATCTATGGATTTTAGGACGGGTTTACCACCGACACCGCATGGTCAGAATGTTATTTGGGTGGTCGTTGATAGATTGACAAAGACTGCTCAGTTCATTCCTATTAAAGTAAACTACTCCATGGACAGACTGGAAAAATTGTATATTCAGGAGATTGTACAATTACATGGTGTGCTAACATGTATTGTATCAGACTAAGACCCACGATTCACATCACGATTTTAGAGGAGCATGCAGGAGGCTCTGAGGTCTCAGTTATCTTTCAGCACGGCATTCCATCCTCAGACGGATGGCTAAACTAAGAGGGTGATTCAGACATTAGAGGATATGCTATGGGCGTGCGTGTTGGATTTTGGGGGTAGTTGGACCCAGTACATGCCATTGGTAGAGTTTGCATACAATAACAGCTATCAGGCCAAAATTGGCATGAAACCTTATGAGGCGTTCTATGGTAGGAGATGTCGATCTCCTCTTTATTGGGATGAGATTGGAGAAAGGCGGGTTTTGGGACTAGAAATTGTGTAGCAGACTTACGATAAGGTTCAGCTCATTAGAGACAGGATTAGTGTAGCTCAGAGTCGGCAGAATAGTTACGCCGATACGCACCGTTGGGAGTTAGAATTTGAAGTTGGGAACCATGTATTTTTTAAGATAGCGACATTGAAGGGATTTATGAGGCTTGGGAGGAAAGGTAAGTTGGGCCCTAAGTTCATTGGCCTATTCGAGATTCTTGAAAAAGTAGGGCCAGTTGCCTACCGGTTGGCTTTACCACCAGCATTATTTAGAATTCACGATATATTTTATGTTTTCTCACTTATGCCGAATTAGAACTTTGTGATACTTTGGCTTATAAAGAAACTCCAGTACAAATTCTGGACAAAAAGGAACAAGAATTGTGCAATAAGAGAATTCCTTTAGTAAAAGTATTGTGGAGAAATCATGTGATAGAGGAAGCTTCATGGGAGCTCAAGGAAGAGATACAATAAAAACACCCGCATCTATTCAGTGGGGGATAGCAGTAATCAGGAAGAGGTACAAGTAAATATGTAATGTTTTTTTTACAGGATAGTCAGTGCATATAATAGTCTTTTTGATAGTAGATAGTATTTTGGTTGTGGGAGAATTTTATTTTATGTATATATGTAATCTCCCAGAACCTTGTATGTAACCATGGAATTCCTCCGCCATAGGTGAGGGTAAGTAATAAAATAAGTAGCCCATTTTCTTTAAGTGATGGTGAATCACTCAAATAATAAATTTTTATGATGAAATTTTTATAAGGAGGGGAGAATGTAGAAATCTAAAGAATTATAACAATTAAATAATAAAAGAAAGGAGAAGAAAAGGAAGCGTTCGTCAACGAAGCAGCTTATTGGGATCGTCGACGAGGACACGTGTCTTTTCAATGAGGAATTACCGAGAGGGCTATTTTAGGGTTTGAAATTCATCGACAAAGGTTTTGAGTTCATTGAAGAACTCCCTACTTGGCCTCATCGACGAAATGACATGTCTCGTCGACGAAGTTAGTGGTATAAATTGTTCAAAATCAGATTTCAGTGACCATTTTTACATGCAAACCCTCCTCTCTTTCTCTCACTTCTTCCTTTACCCCTTTTCTCTAAGTTTTTGGGCTGGTTCTTCTCAAGTTCAACGATCCAAAGCTGCCACACTACTCCTGGGAAGATTCTCTCCATATGTGCTGGAGTGGATCATTGATTTGGCCTACTTGGGACCCATCCCAAAATTTGGGTTAGTTAATTTCAGTTTTATTGGGTTTTTGGAGTTTCTAGACTGAGGATAATATGTTAGGAAAGATGATACTGAAGTTTCGTTGGGGAAATGTTAATTTCATGGTGTTGTTCTGGGAACATCACAGGTGTAGGTTTTGGGTGTTTTGTGGGCTTCTCAGTAAGCTAGGTAAAGAGATAAACTAAGTTAGAAATTTTCCATGAAATTATTTATTATTTTACAGCATTAAATTTCAGGAAAGTATGTATATTATATAATTATGTTTGGGAAATACTATTATGAACAGAAATATGATTTAAATGAGTTTAATTAGAAAATATGATTTTGTGACAGATTTTACATTCATGAGGTCACCCAATTTCTGAGTGGCATGAGTTTAATTTCCATATAATAGTGTATATCAGAATAGAATGTTTCCCTGAATCAAGCATGATATGATAGTTTTCATGACAATTATAAAACAGTATAGGAATCATGATTTTACATATTAAATAGTATAGAAAAATTATGTTCAGTATATTATATTATGTCAGTGCAGATACCGTGATTCATGTTATGTTATGCCGATACAGATGCTGTGTTTCATGTTATGTTATGCTGACGTAGATGTCGTGTGTCATGTTATGTTATGCCGACGCAAATGCCTAGGTTCATGTTGGCACATATGCCATAATCAATTATAATCAGATATAATTTATGAAATATTTACATGACAGTTATTATTATGTAATACGAAATAGTTATGTTCAGTATATGAAACTTACTATATGATATTAGAACCCGGATGGCATGGTTTAGTTCAGTTATCAGAGCACGGTACTGTAGCTATATATGTTCATAATTTATGATAGTGCTACCACACGACCTGTAGTATGGAAGATGGCAATCGATGTGGCTTTAATGTAGAGTGGAGTAGTCCCCCCGGTAGTTCAGGACCAGGAGGGACAACTCCATCGTACTTATAGACTTATTTTTTATCTAACATGGTCGGCCAACCATTGCTAGGTCCCGCCTTCAGGTTGCACAACCTAGTCATGTGGAGGTAAGACATGACATTAGCTAGCTATCCATACTAGGTGTATTTCAGTATTGTACAGTTATATAAGATGATTTTCATGTATAGAAATCTAGTATGCTTTATTATGATATGACAAATTATGCTTTACTTTGTTCTGCTATAGACAGATTTTATCAGATATGTTATTTATATTGTTTATATGTATAACACAAAAATACTCATAATGCCACATACTAATATTAGTTTATTTCCCTTACTGAGATGTGTCTCACCCTAGCTATATTAACATTTTAGGAAATCCAGGTAGAGGAGCGGATAGGGCTCCACGACAGTAGAGACCGGTGGGGCTACCCTATTTGAAGGGTGAGTTGTTGAGCTAGGGTCAGGTTTATTTTTGGGTTATGACCCTAGGGAACATTCAACCTTTTTGGTAGATGATCGTAAATATAACAGGTTTAGTTGAACTTTGGTATTGTGGTTGGTTGTATGGTATGTTATAATTTACGTTTCCTGCTGTATAGGTATCAAAATGGTGATTTGGGTATATCCCTGGTACCCACGGGTCCAGGTTGTTTATGTTATTTAGTTGAACAGGATATCAGACTTATTATATTAAATGAATTATAAAAAAATGATACGGTAAATTAGGCAAGTTGTTACATATGTAAAGGCAAAAACACCATGTAAAATTTTCATTAAATTGAAAACCATCATTACAATCAGTTAGGAATGGTGCAAGTAGCTGGACTTCCAATCAAAAAAATGGTGTAAGAAAAGAAAAGAAAAAAAAACAAGAAGAAGGGTGTTGTAGAAGCAAATGATGCGAATCAAGAAAAATTACACTATAGTTAGGAGTTGAAGTCAAAATCTGAAGCGGATGAAACTAGCAATGGCCTGGCTAATGCGGCGTCATGGGCTAGTGCCATTTCTTCCAGGTACCAAAGCTAGTTGGGGGAAAGAGGAGGATGTGGGTGACACAGCCGGAGAACCCAGAGTGGCATTGGATTGTCATGCAGTGCAGTTGGTGGGAGTAACTGATATAATGGGAAGGGACACGAAAGCAGGTGTAGGTCAGATCTGGGTATTGGAGGCCCCGTGGTTGGGCCATCACTGACCTCCAAAGGAGGAATAAATGGCATGGTAGGTCAGAATTTCTGGAAGGGCATTGGGTGAGGGAATTTGACCTCATGAAGCTTAGAGGAAGACTGTGGGGGCCATGCAACAGATGCAGACATCTACCAGTCCTCAGTCAGTGCCCATGTCATCCTTAAGGGTCGAGCCAAACTGCCTAGCCATAAAGCCAACCCTTTTTATGACAGTTGGCATAGCTGTCTACGTTGTGCTCATACCACGTATGTAGTCCCACCTTGCACCTCTGAGTATGGCTAGCCTATTAACAAAGAACCTTATCTAGGTAGAACGTGAAGCTAGATTCGTTAAGCAGGAGGTTGGGACAAGGCTTGGGATGAGTCTATAGAAGAGTTCAGGGATGACCCTTGCCCTGAGACAGGTGCAGAAGACATTGTGGCAGGTGAGAGTGATGCAATAAGGCAGGCAACGATGTTGAAGGACTATAGAGGAGGTGGGAGATGAAGAGTCAGGTGAGACACTAAATTTTTGAAGGAGTGCTAACCATCCCAACCAGGTCACACCAGCGCTTGTGCTAGTCACAGACATGGTCAACGCTCTCGGGATTTTCAAATCTCATAACAGAGGGCAAAACCAAATTGCCCTTGTTCACGTTGGTCGCCCCTATTAGTCGCACCCTTAATTATTCCTAAGACGCACTCTAGGGACACAAATTTTACTTAATATACTACTTGTAGCTTAAGGACTTAGAAAGGAAAGGAAAAATCCTTGGGTTGCCTCTAGGAAGCGCTAAGTTTATTGTCTTCAGCCAAACGTCCTTAAGCTCATTTCGAACTCATCCTGGTTCGAAGGTTATATTGGAATCCACCTCTTTCTCGTCACACCTGGTGTTGTTTTGGAATTGGTATATTCCCAAGAGGGGGGTGAATTGGATATTTAAAAATTCTTCCTAGGTTTAGCTAAGCCAGTAGCAGTAATACATAACCTAGGGACTGTCTAAGTATATCCTAATATCAAAAATGTTCTACTAGGCAAATATTTAATCAATTTAAAGCAATCTCAGTGTATCAAACATTCAGAGCAATAAGTATTAACATACAAGTGTAGAAATTAAATTTTAGAAAATAAAATTGACACCAAATATGTTATCGAGGTTCAACCAATATTGCCTATGTCCCTGCCTCGACTCGAAAGCTCGATGGTTTCACTAATGCTCATTTAACGAGTGGAGCGGCACTGGTTACAACTAAGTCAAATTACCAAGGCTGACCTCAACCTTTACATACAATCCTTCCGGGCTAAATTATCACCCATTCAAGCCAAGCCTGGAATGCAGCAAACAATCAATGCAAATTTTGTGTACAATATACGTGCCTCTTCATTAAGCAGATTTGTACTAGTATATCCAATGCACATCAAAATGATAAGATCTATAAGCTCAGTGAAGACAATATTACAGCTCTTATGATGATGTCAATGTGGCAATCAAAGTGTGAGAGTTTGATATGACAATATCTTTGAAACAAGAAATATAAATATAGCAACCACAAATAGGGTTTCATAGATTTCAAAAATATAATCAAATATCTCAAAAATATTTCCAGAAAATCAAGCATAAGAGATATTTAGATTACAAGCTTGTCACAAAAATATTTTCTTCAAAGAAAACTCAAGACAAGCTCAAGAGTCTTGATATAAAAATGCAAAGACTCACAAGCTAATAAAAGTTTCCCCATAAAATGGATTTATGAATTAAATCTATGGGGAAAAATTTTTGTGCTTAACTCTCTTTAAAAAATCAACAAGCAATCACAAACAAGAGAGTATAAACTTGCAACACAAATGTAGGTAATCTCAAGATACTCTCACTCAATATGATTTTACAATAGAATGAGTAAAAGGTGAGGTATATGGCTTGTATAAGGATGTGTAGCTCAAAATATGTCAGAGAAAAATTTTCTTAATCAAAGTGCTAATCCATCCTTAATCTTTGCAAATGGACTATCAAAAAAATGACTGTTGGAGGGTATTATTAAATTTGTTTAATAAGATTTTAATCGAATTTCCCCTTAATTAACCCGAGTTACCGTAGTTAAAAATATGGCAACCCGAGAGTTTCAGTCGCTCGAACCACAGGGTTGGTCACCCGAACACTCACAACTGGAAAAGTTAAATTTTCAACTTCGAGTGCCCGAGAATAGGTTTGGGTGGCTAAACCAAGGCAATTTTCCAAACGCTTCAGGTTCGGTCACCTGGTTTTTAGTTTGGTCTGTCTAACTCCTCATTTCGATCACCTGGGGTATATTTGAACCAAAGGTTCGGGCACTCGAGGAAGGTGAAAAAGTTAGTATCCATGGTTCGGTCGACTATAAACAGTTCGTTCATTTTGGGTCGGTCGCCTGAGCCAAGCCAACCTTTTTACTCTTTAACTATTTGGTTGACCGAGGCCTTTTCAACGCACAAGGTTTGGTCACCAGAAGTCTTTTGAAACTTAACAACTAGGTTCTATTTTTTAGAAACGTTTCCTCTGTTTGCATAATTATGATATGTAGAATAGAGGGGATTTGTGCAAGTGATGTGTAGGGACCTATGGTTAGTCTACGGCCTAAGCTTTTTAATTTAGCCTAAAAACTTGGCGTCGTTCGATCGAAGGTCGACCAAAGTATTTTCTATGGTCATTGATTTCCCTATGGTCATTTGAGCTTATAGTCCTACCATGCATGCCATGCATTAATTATTATGGACCAAGGATTATTACAGACCTAAAGAAAAATAGAACACAATACAATACAACTTAAAAGAAAAGTAAAAGAACTTCATGCTTTGCTCCTTTGTTATAGCATGGATTGCACCGAAATATGTGCTCGTTTAAGTACTTCTCGGCTTTCATTTCTCATCTATCATCCGTGCTTAGAAAGGTAAACTTGTTTATACACTTAGCACATAGATGAGATACTGACTCAAAAAGTCCACATGTTGCATACCCCAATCTTGTTCTTAGAACTAGGGACTAGTGTGCAGTTGTTAACCACTTCTAGCCTAATTTACTACAGTTTGTGCATGTTAGCCTTAATGGCTAAGGTTTCCCATTCCAATAAGTTTTGATGATAACAACCCATTTATGACCCTCAGGTTAGCTAATCTACTTTCTCAAATTTAGTTCACGTATACAGGACATAACCAAAGCAAGCATAAGGATCAGACACACATTGAAGAAGCAATGAGCAAAGGTCATGACCGAAGCCCACACATGGAACACTCAAAAAAACAACCAGCCGGAGCTTATATGAAGACTTATTTATGTTTACATGTATGTTAGGTTGTGTTTGAGGTGGGATCATCTTGTAACTCTTGTGCATGTGATGATGGTAAGAATACCTTGTAAGAGTTAAGAAAAAGCATGTGCATGTTGTTCATAAAGTATAGAACATCATAACTGAATTTACACATGCATATCGAGTCATACTAAGTGTATAAGATGTCAAACAAGCTTTCAAACTTGGTTTACTAAACAAGGCATCTTAAAACCTCATTTGTACAAGCCTAAAGTATCATTAGATCAAATATTATTCATGTGCCATTGTCCTAGCATGAGTTAGTGCATTTAAAGGCTTACTAGTATAGAAAACAGCGAACTCGTCAACTAGTGAATAGCACTTGTCGACTATTGAAGCTAACTTGTCGACAAACAGGCTTTGCTCGTCAACGAGAAAATCTAGTAGCTAAATCATGTCTCAAATTCCAGGTGATTCATCGACAAGAGTAGGGCACTTGTTGACTAGTGAGTGTGACTCATCAACTAGTGAGTGCCCCTCGTTGATGACTGACTACGGCAGACTCGTAATAAATGAGCTTCAAATGGCTATTTTTTTTATTTGTCTTGCCTCAATAAATGCCCAATGACTAGACAACATCTAGTTTTTCTCCTTGGCCATAAATATAACCCACTAGCATTCGTTAAGAACATTGATTGAACATTGGTTGTTGAAAAAATTAGTTGAAGCATTCATTCTAAATCTGAATTTGCTTAAAGCTCTCATGCACCTTATTCTTGTTTTCCATCACTTGCTAAAAAAGAGTAGTGTGAGCCTTTATTTGCATTATCAGCTCAAGAATGAGCATCATTTGTAAACTCTATACTTGTTATTATTTGTGAAGCTTGAAGGTTCTTGGTGAGCCATTGTTAAAGAGTTTCTTGGTGAACTCCTTGGTTTAGCTCTTGGTGAGCAGTTGGGATTGATTCCCTTTGTGTAAAGGCTTCTCCATCTTAAAAGGAGATTGTCTGGTGGATTTGGTAATCCTTGAGTTGATCTCAAGGCATGGATGTAGGCTGGGCGCCAAACCATGTTAAAATCGTTGGGTTAAGCTTCCCTCTCCCTTATCTTTTTACTTGCTTGTGGTATTTACTTTGTCTTTATTTTGATATCAATCACTTGTATCTTGCCAAAGTTTTTGTTTTGTTGAAAAACTCATTATCTACGAAAAACGTCTATTCACTCCCCCTTTAGACACACACTTAGGTCGACAAGTGGTATCTGAGCTAGTCGCTTGACCATTAGAGTAATTTCTAGAGCGCAAAGGTCAAATGGGGGACGCGATTGAGGCACCTCTCACCCAAGGACAATCCACATTGATTGTCCACCAAAATTCAGTGGGGGCAACTACCTGGCATTGGAAAATCGAATGTCAATTTTCATCCAATCATATGATTTCAAAATGTGGAGAGTGATCACAAGGGAGACTTCAAATTCAAGAATGAAAAAGGTGAACTGAAACTATTTTAGGAATTGACGGACACCAACTCAAGGTTAGTGCAACTTAATTTCAAAACAAAAATATTTCCTTTATTGTGTTGTTAACGAGGAGTACAACCGTGTTTACGATTGCAACACTGCAAAAGAAATTTGGGATAAGCTCCAAGTAACATATGAATGTATGTCACAAGTTAAGAAAACCAAAATTTATATGTTAGTAAAAGAATACGAAATGTTTAAAATGGAAAAAGGAGAATCCATAACTTTCATGTTTACTCGCGTTACACATATAACAAATGGTCTTAAAGTACTTGGTAGTGATTACTCTATGAAAGATCATGTGCAGAAAGTTCTTCATTCACTTCCAAAATTGTGGCATGCAAAGTCTACAGCAATTGAAGAAGCGAAGGACCTTTCAAAGGTCACACTTGATGAGCTCATTGGGTTTCTCATGACCTATAAGATCAAAAATAAAAATGTTGCACTTGAAGTGGAAAAATAAAAAAAGGCGCCAAGGATAGACTTGAAGGTAGCAAGTCAAAAAGAAATTGTGGAGGAATAAGAGAGTGACAATGAAGATGAAGTAGCTCTCCTCACAAGAAGATTTAGAAAGTTCTTGTTGATCAAAAGGGTCGGTAAGCAAAAGGAGAAGGGAGAATCCAGCATGAGGTGTTACAATAGCAAGAAGACCAAACACCGAATGGCTGATTGCCCAGAATTCAAAAATAAAAGAAATAATCAGTAAGGAGACAAAAAGAAATGCAAAGCCATGAACGCAACAGGATCGGATGAAATTGATAGGTTGTCCACCGATGGAGAAAACGAAGAAGAAGTTGCAAACTTTTGTTTCAATGCGGATGATCAAGATGAGGTAAATTTCGATGATGAATACTTTCCTTCATATAATGAAATAAAATAAAATTGTAGGAAACTTTATGATGAGTTAATTGCAACTAAAAGGAAAAATAAACTTTTAGAAGAAACTCATTCAAAATGCAAGCAAAAAGAGATTTGTCTTTGTTCTACTTTGAAGGAAGAAAATGCATCTTCAAAACTGAAAAATGAAGAGCTAGTTAAAAATTCTCAAGAAGATCATGAATCTCTTCAAAATAAAATTGAAAACTTGAAAATTCAAATTGAAGAAAGTTTTAAGGAAAACTTGTCTTTGAAGAAGGAAATTGAGGATCAAATCAAAATCATTTATAAGTTTACCAATCGGAATGAGAATTTTGACAAATTACTTGGAGTTCAATGATTTATGATTTTCAAAGAAGGTTTAGGTTATGGTTTATCATCATCTAAATCTATTGGTTCTGCAAATCTATGTGTCAAGAGAGGCTCTTTACCAAGCAAAACCCCAACACCCAAACCAAACCCTTTGCATGTTAATAAAACTTGCTTATACTGTGAAACAAAGGGTTATGTAGGCTTCACCTATCCATTTAGATGAAACAGATGAAAAGAAAAGAAGTACATATAGGTGATTAAGAACATTAACCCCTAAGACCCAAGGAAAAATGGGTACTAAAACAAATCACCTAACTTTATTTGAAGGTTTGCTTGAAGACCTTTTCAATGAATAACAAATGGTTCCTTGATAGCGGGTGTTCAAGGCACATGACGGGAGATGCCGGTAAATTCGTCTCTCTCAACTACAAGAAAGAAGGGTTCATGACATTCGAGGACAACACCAAGATTAGAATCATCGGTAAAGGCTCAATTGAAAATATTGCACTTGTAGACACATTTAAGCACAATTTGTTGAGTATCAATTAGTTATGCGATAAGGGACTCAATGTTATATTTCTGTCCACTTAATGCCTGATAAATAATTTGAATGGAAATACTATACTAGTAGGGCAACGTGAGTCTAACATCTACACTATTGAATTTGATGATATTAAATCTTGTGATATTAGATGTTTGGCTGTAACAAATTAAACTAGTTGGTTATGGCATAGGAGGCTTGGTCATACTATCATGAATTTATTGCATAGATTATCTTCTAAAGAACTAGTTAACGACTTACCAAAAGATAACTATGTCAAGGATAAATTTAGTGATGCATGTCAATATGGTAAACAAATCAAGTCACAATTCAAAACCAAAAAGATGATTTCCACAACTAGATCATTAGTGTTAATACATATTGATTTATTTGGGCCAAATGACATTGAAGCAGTGGTGGAAAATTATATTCTTTTTTTATTGTTGACGATTTCTCTAGATTTTCTTGGGTTATCTTTCTTGCAAACAAAAGTGACACTTGCAATGCTTTCATTCATTTTTGTGGAAAAGTTCAAAATGAAATAGGTATGCCCATTGTTCACATTAGGAGTGATAGGGAAGAGAATTTAGAAACAATGAATTTGAAGACTTTTACAATGAAAATGGTTATTCACACAACTTCTCTGCACCAAAAACCCCATAACAAAATGGAGTAGTTGAAAGAAAGAACTCAACACTCCAAGAAATGCCTAGAACAATGCTTAATGAACATAATCTTCCAAAATACTCTTGGGCTGAAGTCGTTAGTACAACTTGCTACGTTAGCAACCGTGTCATCACTAGATCCAAAATAGGCAAAACCCCCTATGAGATATGGAAGGGTAGAAAACCAAACATTTCACACTTCAAGGTCTTTGGATGCAAATGCTTTATTTTAAATGATAGAGACCATCTTGCAAAATTTGATCCAAAATCTGATGAAGGGATCTTCTTAGGGTACGCTATGAACAGTAAAGCTTATAGAGTCTTTAACAAAAGAACCCAAACTGTTTACGAGTCAGCACACGTAGTTTTTGATGAATCAAACCCTTTTGCACCCAAAGCAACAGTTGACTTAGAAGAAGATGATCAAGTAACCTACATTAGAATTGAAAATGAACTTGAGTAACTTAAAATAAATAATGAGCAATAAGAAAGTTTCAAAGATAAAAAAACTGATCATCAAGAGTCACAACCTCAGTAAGCAACTGTAAAATCAAATGAAGCAGATTAGGAACTCCCTAAAGCCTATAAATTTTTTAGAGATCATCCAATTGATCTCGTCATAGGAATTACATCTATAGGAGTTAGTACCAAATCACACTTGAGAAGTGGATGCAATTACATAGCCTTTGTGTCCCAAATAAAACCTAAAAATTTTGTAGAAGTTGAAAATGATGAAAATTAGATCATGACTATGCAAGAAGAGCTTCATTAATTTAAAAGAAACAAAGTATGGGAGCTAGTTCCTAAAGCCAAGAACACATCGATAATAGGCACAAAATGGGAATTTAGGAATAAAAAAGATTAAGACGGTAACATAGTAAGAAATAAAGCAAGACTAGTTGCTCAAGGGTATAACCAACAAGAGGATATTGACTAAGATGAAACTTATGCCCCGATAGTAAGACTAGAAGCTATTAGGATGTTACTAGACTTTGCTTGTTACAAAGACTTCAAACTGTTTCAAATGGATGTTAAAAGTGTCTTTCTCAATGGATACATCAATGAAGAAGTCTATGTCAAACAACCCCTAGGATTTTGAGTCATGTACACCCTGAATACGTATTTAAACTCTCAAAAGCACTTTATGGACTTAAGCAAGCACCGAGAGCATGGTATGAACGATTAAGTAAGTTTCTCTTGGAAGATGGTTTCACAAAAGGACAATTTGACACTACCATGTTCTTGAACATAAAGGATATGATATTCTTATTGTGTAAATCTATGTAGATGATATCATCTTTGGTGCCACAAATGAAATCATGCATAAAGAGTTTGCTCGGTCTATGCAAGAGACCTTTGAAATGAGTATGATGGGAGAATTGACATTTTCCTTGGCTTGCAAATAAAATAGATGAAAAATGGAATATTTATTAATCAAGCTAAGTATGTAAAGGACATGCTCAAAAAGTTTGGTTTAGAAATTGGAAAAACTAAATCAACTCAAATGATCTTAACAATAAAGCTTGATAGTGATGAAAATGGCAAAGAGGTTGACCAAAAATTGTATAAAGGAATGATTGGCAGTCTACTTTACCTAACCTCCACTAGGCTAGACATCATGTTCAATGTATGCTTATGTGCTAGGATCTAATCATGTCCCAAAGAGTCTCAACTCAATGCAATGTCGTCAAAAGAATATTTAGGTATCTAGCAGGAACATATGACCTAGACTTTTTTACCCTAAGAACACTCCATTTGACCTCACTTTCTATTTTGATGCTGACTATGGGGGATGCAAAATCAATAAGAAAAGCACTAGTGGTACATGTCACTTTTTGAGACACTCACTTGTTTCATGGTTTTGTAAGAAGCAATCCTCAATTACACTATTGACCACTGAAGCTAAGTATATAGTAGTCGGTAGCTGTTATGCTCAAGCCCTATACATGAAACAACAACTAGAGGACTTTAAGATTCTAGTGAAAGAAACCCCAATCTATTGTGACAATACTTGCACAATTAGTATCTCGAAAAATCCATGCCTGCACTCTAGAACCAAACATATAGAAGTCTGGCACGATTTTATTCGAAATCACGTGCAAAAAGGGGACATTGAGTTAGTTTATGTTAATACTGAAAATCAATTAGCAAATATATTGACAAAACCCCTCAATGATGAAAGATTCAGTAAAATTATCGTGAATTGGGTATGTGCACTCCCAAGGATTTATATTAAAAACAACCCAAACATCCATGATCTTTATTGCTTTTAAATTGAAATTTCAAGGTTGCAACCCTGCTGCACTCATCAATGAGCGAGGGCCATTAGTTGACGAGCCATTAGTACTCGTCGATGAGTCTTGTCATGCATTTTTAAAATCCAGCACCTAGAACAAAACCTCTTCAAGCCCTAAAACCCTAACTCTCTCAAAATTTCCCTCTTTTGGTTTTTCTAAGCTCAAATCTCCTCATCCTATCACTTACTAAGCCCTAAACGACCTCAATTGTGTCAAAATCAAAGAGAAAGGATGGGAGCTCATCTCAGAATTCTGAGATTGGAAAGGGGCCCTCCCGAAATCCTACTCAAGAACAGATACAAAAATCTTCAGGTGACAAAAGGGTGAGGTTCGTGTCTCCAGAAACTCAACTTTGATATAATGATGACATATATAAGAGGAGCATCATGTTTGATAAGATTGTTCCGATTAAATTCCTTGAAGATCATTTTTGCACTCTTCTAGATAAAATAAGAGCTGTCGGTTGGGAAACTTTGTCAACATTAGATTGACCTATTTATATTGATCTAGTTTGAGAGTTTTATACCAACTTTGTGTCATTATCACCTGGATGCATGACTTACTCCACTTTCAGAGGAAAAGCAATTTTGTTGACTAACAAAACATTTTCTGAAGTGCTATCCTGTCAGCAATACCTTATTCGGAGTCTTCCCAAGGCTATATGGCCCATTGATTATGAATGGTTTAATTCTCTTGAGGCTCTCAAATTAGTAACGAGAAACCCCCATATTCCAGAACTTGCCAAAGCAAAATCCAAAGAACTAACTGTTGAATTTGGAGTTTTGCACCACATGATCACCTATAGTATCTTGTCAAGATAGGGTTGGCGAGACTTGGTGACGCTTGGTGATATTTTTGACATGTTCTACTTATGGCATGGATGTGGGATTTATCTGCCCAATATTATCATCCAACACATGGAAGAGAATTTGAAATGGTGAAAAGGATGTATGTCATTTTCTAGGATGCTCACAAAATTCTTTGAACACTTCAACGTTATAGGAGCTAGGATACATGGTACAACACCTACTCAGGATGACGTATATACTGAGGCCACCCTTCACTGTATGAAATTTGTTTAGGATGATCAGGCGTTAATCTAGAGGAAATCTAATCAGCAGGTAAGGGGGCCGGTAGACAAAGTAAAGGAATCCATGAAGGAGGAAACAGCGGGCGAGGAACCACACTTTCCTGAGGTTCACATGGATGCTCCACAGGCACGTTCGTTTGATCCCATATTGGAGTGCCTCAACAAACATGAGCTAGGGATGACAGCGCACATGGATGCCTTCAATGCTTGAATTGACTCCATTCAGCAAGAACAACATGCATGCTTCGACTCTTTATAGAAACCACAAGAGGCTCACATGACTCATGTCAACTCAAGTTTAGCAGCTATTCTTGACCACCTACATCGCAACTAGTAGATATCCCTCCTTTTCTTTTTGATGAAGGCAAATGGGGGAGAAAGAGATGTTTATTGGTGTTTATGCTGACTGATTGATGTATGTTTTTGACTGCTAATGATGCATGATGTATGGTTTTGGCAATCACTGATGCGTTCTTGACTGAATGCATGATGTATGTTTTTGGCTATCACTGATGCATGATTGACTGACTAACATATGCTTATTTGTATTTGATGGATATCTTCAAAACTTTAACTCTTATTTGAACTTGAATCTTGGTTTTTCTTAGTTAACAGTATTATTTGATGAAACTTGATAGCTAGTTGAGTACCACTGTTGATACTGTTAAGCAATACTGTTATATCATATAGTTGATGTTGAGTACCACTAATTGATATCACAGGTCGTGACTTTTGAGTTATTTTGCTGCGACATCATTTTTATAAGTTACATATATGATTTTTGTGTACTATTGCTTGCCACTATGTGAACTAGTTATTTACATTGTGGTATACGTAAATTCATTCTGAGTTAAGAATTGTTAGGTAGATGGTTCACTTGTTTAGATATACTGCTTGTTTGTACATTGCTTATTTGATGGAAATAATGCTTGATTGTTGAGTATACTAATTGTTATTTGTGAAATAATGTTGAACCGTGGAAACTATGTTAAATTGGACTCTTTGAAATCATGCATGTTTAAATTCAAATTGTTTTACCATGCATATAGTGTATACAGTAAGGGGGAGGAATGATTTCTTTATTTTTTTTTTTTAAAGTATGCATATTTTAAGGGGGAGAATTTTTACGAAAAATCTTACAAAAAATAACAATGGTTTGCCATCATAAAAAAGGGGTAGAATGTTGGCTTTAATGGCTAAGGTTTCCCATTCCACTATGTTTTGGTGATAACAACCCATTAGTAACCCTTAGGCTAACTAATCTATCTTCTCAAGTTCAGTTAAGGTATATAGGACATTACCAAAGCAAGCATAAGGATCATACGTACATTGAAGAAGCAATTAGCGAAGGTCATGACCAAAGCTCACACAAGGAACACTCAAAAACACAACCAACTGAAGCTTATGTGAAGACTTGTTTATGTTTACATGTATGTTGTGTTGTGTGAGAGGTAGGATCATCTTGTAACTCTTGTGCATGTGATGATGGTAAGAATACCTTGCAAGATATGAGCAAATGCATGTACATGTAGTTCATGAAATATAGAACATTATAACTAAATTTACACATGTATATCGAGTCATAAAAAGTGCATAAGATGTCAAAAAAGCTTTCAAACTTGGTTTTTATATATACAAAAAAAAAAAGGACAACTTGAAACCTCATTTGGACAAGCCTAAAGTATCATTAGGTAAAATATTATTCATGTTCACTTGTCCTAGCATGAGTTAGTGCATTTAGAGGCTTACTAGTATGGAAAACAGGGGACTCGTCGACTAGTGAATAGAACTCGTCGACTAGTGACATTGACTTGTCGACAAATGAGCTTGGATCATGAATGTAAAAATCCAATAGTTAAGTCATGTCTCAAAGCCCAGGTGACTTGTCGACAAGAGCAGGGCACTCGTCGACTAGTGTGTGCCACTCCTGGATGATTGACTGCACCAGACCCATAATAAATTAGCTTTAAACGACTATTTTTTGATTTGTCATGCATCAATAAATGCCCAACGACTATCCAATGGCTAGTTCGTCTCCTTGTCCATAAATATAACCCATTGGAATTCATTAAGCACATTGATAGAGCATTGGTTGTTGAAAAAATTAGTTGAAGCATTCATTCTAGATCTTCATTTGCTCAAAGCTCTCTTGTACCTTATTCTTTTTTTACATCACTTGCTGACATAGAGTAGTGTGAGGCTTTATTTTTATTATTAGCTCAAGAAGGAGCATCATTTGCAATCTCTATACTTTCTATTATTTGTGAAGCTTGAAGGTTCTTGGTGAACCATTGTTGAGGAGGTTCTTGGTGAGCTCCTTGGTTTAGCTCTTAGTAAGTAGCTGGGATTGATTCCCTTTGTGTAAAAACTTCTCCATCTTGAAAGGAGATCATTTAGTGGATTTGGCAACCCTTGAGTTGGTCTCAAGGCGTGGACGTAGGCTAGGTGTCGAACCATGCTAAAATCGTTGTGTTAAGCTTCTCTCTTCCTTATCTCCTTACTTTCTTATGGTATTTAATTTGTCATTTATTTTTATATCAATCATTTGTATCTTGCCAAAGTTTTTGTTTTGTAGAAAAACTCATTATCCGCGAAAAATGTCTATTCACCCCCCCTCTATACACACTTGGGCCGATAGTGTAAAGTGTGAAAAAGGAGAGATTTTGAAAAGGTTTTCTAAAAACTACTGAAAGCATGTAAATTTAGATTATCACTACTCCTACAAATTAGATCTTAGACTATGAATCAATCATAAATTGTCATGCACGCTAACTATTTCCAATCACCTATCCATCCCAGCCTAACGACCAAATGAACCATTCGATGGCATAGAGTATCGAAGGTGCACCAATCGTCCGAAGCACGATCGAGAACCAGGGTATAATCTATCACAACGATCACGAGATCACACCATACATGAACCACAACCTAGTTCATATAAGTGAATGAATCCCTAGCTAGGCTATCCTTTATCCTAGGGTCTCAACACAATCAAAGATGTACACTTACTTGGAAATTAAAGTGCAGGCATTGAAAGTGTGTGCATTTAAATGAAAGTAGTAAAAAAAGCATGTAAAATTGACTTCAATTGCAACTCAAAATTTTGTCACTAACGATCGAGACTACAACCCAGAACCATCTATTCTAAGTGGAAGCACAAGGAACATGAAGGTTGTCACAGGCCTTCAATGATTCCATGCACGAACTAGTACAGGAATTGAAAGGAAAAGTAGTAAATCCTACTCTAAGTGGCTCTCAATGGCTTTCTAGGTCTATCACTAACCTAAAAGTGCCCAAAGAGGAACCATAAGAACATAGATGAAGCTATCTTATATACCCAAGATGGTTTACAAGGTTTAAAATTCAAAATAGAAAACTTCAGCAAAAAAAATCTCGCACAAACAATCATCACTATCGACAAAGTCGTTCCTATCTTCCCCTGGTCATGCCCTAGTCAAAGCTCACAAGAAATCAAGGATTCAAACTTTAGGCATTCTTAACCTAGTTGCACCCTTGGGTCTTCCTAGTTGAGCTGCTGGTCGAAGCTTGTAGGATCTCTTCTTCAGTTCAGTTCAAGATCTCGACATGGTTGCCCTTCAAGGTCTTTTGGTCGAACACTTGGTCGAGATTCTCAGTATCCCTGGTTTAGTCAATCTTTAGATTCTCCACCTGGTCTCCCCTAAGGGTCACTTGGTCGAGCACTTGGTTGAACCTTGTAGCAATTCACTTTCAGTGAGAACCTTGGAGTCTGCAGTTTGTGACCTGGTCGCCCCCCTGTATTGCTGGTCGCACCACACATGGTCAAACCATGTCTTCTTTTCTTTGATAATTTAAGGCTCTAAGGGCTTGGTTGAACATCTAATTTGAGCTTTATGTTTCCCAAATACTCCCTTGGTTTATTGTATTGCTTAACTCCTCGATTTTAACCTATTTTTCCTAAAACATGAATAAACCTTGCATAACTCCGAACTATGGTAACAAAGGGTAAATACATGATAAATGAAGACAAAACAATAGTAAATGAGGACCTAAAATAGTACATTTTAGGAACACATCAACAAGCAAAGTTGTATTGCTATTTTTGTATTAACAGTTCAGGTTATTGAATTGTAGCCTAGCGGGAGGACTGTTCTCGTTAAAGAGGGGTCTCCACCTTGAACGGAGAGAGTAGTGCTTCACCTAGTTAACGAAGTGGGAAAGAAAATCCTCAAAGTAGGTTGCTTGAGGCAAGGATGTAGGCTGCTTGCAAACCTTTTAAAAAATCTTGCGTTCAATCTTCTTCTTCCCTATCTTTTTAAATTCCTGCAAGTTATAACCTGCGTGTATGTTTGAAATTCATTGGAAACTTGCTGAATATTGGGAGAAGATTGAGATTGAATCATGTTACCATATTGTATACTAGTTTGTGTTGTTGGATTAAAAAATTAGATAAGCATCAATATCTAAATTCAAGTGTGAAATTGCTGAGGTAAAGGTATTAAGGCTGAATGCTTGATTGAAGCATAGCCAACAAAGTTGTCTAATTTATACTATTGAATTTGTGGTTTGAGGAAATTGTTGATTATTGCTAAAAATCATATTTTGATATTTACTTAACTAAATTAACTGAAGTTTGAGTTTGGATTATATCTTCACATTCATATATATATATAACTAGGATTGTTGATTGGTATATTACGTTAGCTGATTAGCTTATTGTGATTGTGTGTCTGTGGTGATTTAAAATTAAAATAATTAAGGTAAACTGAAATTCTGCTATGAAAATTTTAATTACCCAATTCACCCCCCTCTTGGGATTACATCTTTAATTTCATCATTGTCGTTTAATGCCATAAGGTAGAAGTTTGCAATGTCTAATCGCTTGCATTGCTTTCTGAGCTACATGAGCTTAAATCGTTCCAAGTAGTAGCCTTCATAGCCTTCTTCTTCTTCTTCTTCTTGGAGTCCTTTTTGAGTAGCGGACACTCTAGTTTGATATATCCAACCTTCTTGCAATTGTAGCAAGTAGGCGATTCTACTTTTGACTCTCGTATACTTGAATCTCCTATTTCCATCCTATATCCCCAAAATTTTCTCATGAATTTCTTATTCTTCTTGAAGAACTTTCCAAGTCCTTTGGTAATAAGGGCTATGTCATCTTCATCCATCTCTTCGTTATCCTCATCGCTAGAGCTTTCCTTGGAATCTTTGAGAGTAATGGATTTCTTGGCTTTACTGTGTTCATTTGCTTGTTCGACGATAGCCATATCATTTATGAGAAGTGACCCGATGAGCTCATCTAGGGACATTACCTTCAGGTTCCTACCTTCAGCAATGGTTGTTGCCTTTGGTTCCCAACTAGATGGGAGTCCTCTAAGTACTTTTTTAATCATCTCATAAATAAGGTAAGTATTTCAAAAAGCATTAAGAGAATTTATAATGTGTGTGAATCTAGTGTACATGCTAGAAATAGATTCATCAGGGATCATTTTAAAAGCTTCATACTCACTAGTGAGCATGTCAATACGACTATCCTTAATGTCCATGGTTTCTTCATATGTGATTTCTATTTTTTCCCAAATCTCTTTAGCACTCTTACATGCCATTATTATATTGAATTCATTTGCATCTAATGCACAGTATAAGGCATTCATAGAACTAGAGTTAATTTGCATTAACTTCATATCATTTTCGTTCATCTCATTTTTAACCTTAGGAACTCCCTTATTATCAATGATTTTCATATGCACATAGTTGTCTTGAACAATCACCCTCCAAGCCCTCTAATCCATTATTTTAATAAATATCCTCATTCTTTGCTGCTAAAAAGTTTAATTAACATTGCAAAAAATTGGGGGCCTTACAGAGGATTGACCCTCACCAAAAGGGGATACATCTAGGTTTTCCATATGATATTTATGCAACTACTTGTTATGTTTATTGCAACCGTATTCTGATACTAATTGTGAGTTGAGGTGTGATCCCAAGAGGGAGGTGAATTGGATATTTAAATTTTTTATGCAAAAGCTTAATCAAATTTTTCTATGATTTCAACAAGTAATCCAACTACGCAATGATAATAATATTCACAATAAATAAATATCACTATAAGTATGCTTAAATATAAAAGAGTGAAAGGGACTAAAGAATAACACTGTATTTTACAAGGTTTGTCGATTTGTGCCTACGTCTTTGCCTCAAGCAACTCACTTGAGGATTCCACTATACACTCCTTTAGTAGGTGGAGAAACCACTCTCCTTTAGTAGGTAGAGATGCCTGATAGAATTAGTGTATTCCCAAGAGAGGGGTGCATTGGGTGTTTAAAAATTTCTCCCCTAGGTTCAACTAGTTCAGCAACAGTATATTCACAGCCTAGGGTCAGTCTACCCAAATGCGTCGATAAGTATAATATGTGGAATTTAAATCATGCACATCATTCACACAATAACATACACATGCGGTAAATATAAAGTGCGGAAATTAAATAGACACACGATATTTTATCGGGGTTCGGCCAACTGTGCCTATGTCCCCGCCTCTAGCTCGCAAGCCCGAGAATTCCATTAATGGCTCACTTAATGGGTGGAGTTGCATCTAATACAACCTGGTCTATTAGCATAGGGCTGACCTCAACCTTTACAACCACGTCAATTAGCGGGGTTGACCTCAACCTATACCTTACCAGGATGGTGCACCTAACTTTCCTAACTGGGTGTAAGCCAATCCGGGACTATTTCACAGGAATAGTCTCCCTTTTCAGGTCCGTGCCTGGAAATACAATAATATTTTTCTCAATCAAGTTGGTACAATGATTGTGCTTTCAAGTAAAATAGATATGTACCCAATACGTGCAAGTAATAATCAATCCACACCAAACATGTAAGAACTATAAGCTCAGTGGTGTATATGTGCAATCTACACTTAATATAATGACTTTATATAATCAAGCACAAGAGTGTTCAAGCAAGCTAATCTTTGAAAGCAAAGTATATGAAATCTCAATATCAGCTTAGTGTTTCAAAGATGCTAGCAATATTTTTCAAACGAACTCAAAAACATTTTCTCAAATTGTATTAAGCACAAGAGTTGTTTGAAAACAAGCTTTGAAAAGTATTTTGCACACAAAAATAATTACTCAAGAATCTTGCAATGACAATACAAAGATCCTCAAGCTAAAGAGTTTTCCCAGCACAAGATTTATCAAGTTAAATCCATGGGAAGAACTCAAGCCAAACTTTCAACAAAAATCAAACAATACAAATATCAATGAGAGTGTAAGGCTATTTAGAATGAAGCACTAATATTCTAAACACTCGCTCTAAGCTTAGATTATCAAATAAAACGAAGTAGAGGAGTATTTGGAATAGTATTTGGAAAAATAGGCTTTTTGAATTTGAGAGGATATTTCGTTAATGATCTTGCTAATCTCTCGCTAATTATTCCAAATGAGGGGGGTATATATAGACTTCCCCAAAAATATGACCGTTAAGGACACAAATGGAATAATTATAAAATTTTTAACGATATTTAATTATTTTAACCCTGTTAAAAAAATTATTAACCGCGGTAAAAATATGGGGCAACCCGAGAGCACCGGTCGACCGAGGCAAGTTCGGTTGACCGAAGTTCTTGAGGTTCGGTCGACCGAGACTAAAATGAACTGTGAGTTTGCTCGACCGAACTTGTAAGTCCAAAGGCTTTTTGCGAGGTCAGTCGACCGGGACTAAAATGAATTGCACGTTTGGTCGACCGGACTTGTATGTCCAAAGGCAATTTTCCCTTTTTTCGAGGTTCAATCGACTGGGAAGGTTTTGAACTAACTCGATCGGTCGACCAAATAGCTGAGTTCCCGAATGAGGGAACTCGGTCGACCAGGGCATTGCAATGTAATATGGGCTCGGTCGACGAGGTGGTCAATAAAGTTACTCCTGGGGAGTTCGGTCGACCGGGACTAAATGAACTGTAAGAGATCAGTCGACCGGGCTGTGGTCAACCTGTTGACCAAGCACCGATTCGGTTGACTGGGCATTTTTGTATAGGGAAGTTCGGTCGACTGAGTGTGCACATTTAGTGCATTTCGATCCTATTTAAGCCAACAATCACCCTATTCAAATGACTAAACATGTGTATGCATGAGTGAGTATCCTAGAGTCATTTCTAGGCCTTTTACATTTTGAGGACACCTAAAAAATCTGGTGTCGGTCGACCTTCGGGTGTTCCATAAGGTTCATCTATAGTCTTGATGTTCAAGAGATGTGTAGGGACCTAGAGTCGTTCTATAGTCTTTGAGCTTTTTAGTTCCTACATGCATGGAATGCATTAAATATTACAGACCATTCCTACTTAAATATTACAGACCCAAATAGAAATTACAACAATTAAATTATAACTAGGGTCTTCAAAGTCTTCATTTTCCTCTAGGTCTTCGAGTGCCGTCATATGATACCGCCAAGATCAACCTGCACATCAACTCGGCAGATATTAAATACTTGAGTATTTGTCATAATCAAAATAGGGTATAACCCATAAGGTCAACAATGCCTCTCTCCTTCAATAGGTAGAGACACCTTTACAAACTCCCAAGCAAAAATACCCTTTCTTTTGACAATGATTCATCCCAAAATCATCCAGATACAATGAGATAATTGAAGTAGAGTTCTACAAAGAAACTCTATGAATAGAGCATATGAGTACAAAAATCAAAACACTAATACACTCTTAATCAAATATTGAAACGAAACTCAAAGAGTAGCTAGGCTTTTTTGAGTTTTTCAAAGAAATAATGCTCTAGAAAAATAATTTAAGCAAAGATGCATTAATCTTAGTTAACCTGCATTAATCAGTGTGCTAAGCACATTTAAGCCTAGGTATTTATATCAAATTTTGAGTTCTAGCCATTGGGCGTGTTTAATTGCTTAATAAATGAGAATCTTAGTTGTTTTACGGTCGTAACGATAATTATCATGCAGGTTTCAATTGACTGAATGAGTTCGGTTGCTCGAACCAACTGGATCTGGAATTTTGAAATTAGATAGTTGTCATTCGGTTGACTGAACTCTAACGTTCGGTTGCCCGAACGAACTTAGTCTGGAAATCCAAAAAGTCAGTAGCCATTCAGTCGACTGAACCTTAAGGTTCGGTTGCCCGAACTACATAAAGTTGGAATTTCCAAAAGTAAGTAGCCATTTAGTCGACTGAATGTTGTGGTTTGGTCAACTGAAGGTTGTGGTTTGGTAACCCGAACTACCTAATGCCAGACAAGTGTTCAGACAGTATACATTTGGTCAATGGAGCTCATTGCCTCAAGCGCTTGAATACCCTGGAACTATGTTGCAAAAAATTCACAAATTTGCACAGTGGAAGTCTAACACAACAATCAATAAAGTACAAATATGGAACACAACCACATCAATCAAATGAAAACAAGATCAACACAAGGAATTACATGCGACAATGACTACATCCACGGGGGAAATCAACAAATAATATCACTTATCTTGTGTCAAAAGACACTTCTTCTGTTACAGATACATTACAAATGGACATATTTATAAACACTATGGAGGCAAGCTTTCCCTCTAAACACCTAACCAACTTAACATTCACATTCAAAATTTGAAATCACCATCGCTGCCCAAAACAAAACTATTGACGATTTTAGAAAAACCGTCAATGGTTTGAGATATCGAGAGCAAACCATCTCAACAAGATTTAGAAAACCATGGACTATTCCTTTGATAGAAAGATACCAATAGCATTCTATTATGAAACTCAATCAAACCATCGACGATTTCCTAGCACACTGATTCAACTATGTTCTTCTCCTTTATGTAGGACATCCACTCAAAGATATAAGCCACAAAAACACAACAATCTCCACCTTAGCGAATATTTGCCCCTTAGGAGAAACCAAATAACATAGCCTGATACTCCACCTTGACCTTGGAACATTAGGTTGGTTCCATCTAGCACTTTGAGACATGAAGCAAGTCTAAGCAATGCTTGAACTTTTTAGTAGTAATCGGCTTTGTCAAGACATCTGCTGCATCCTTTGATGTGTGAACCTTCTCAAGTACTATTTCACCTAGAGAGATCAATTCCCTGATCCTATGGAACCTTACATCAATATGTTTGGTTCTAGTATGATACACTTGATTCTTTGCTAGATATATAACACTTTGACTGTAGGTCCTTGACCAAACCAATAAGCCATAAGGCTTCATTTGTAGCTTCGGCGATTGCCATATATTCAGACTCAGTTGTAGACAATGTAACCAGGGATTGTACCATGGACCTCCAACATATGGGTCATCCTATAGTGGTGAAAACATGACCCGTTGTAGAGGTTCTGTCATCCATATCCCCTGCATAATCAACATCAACAAACCCCTACAATGGTGAAAAGGGCCCAAGGAAGCTTTTGAATACTTTGATTATTTGGCTAAAAACGCCCAATCTTGGGATGTCTCATGTGTATGATGGATCTGAAAAGCAAAAATGTGTTAGTGGAGGTGGTAAATATCAATTGAAAGAACCTGATGATTTAAATGTTAGGCTTGCATTGATTTCTAAGAGGTTAGATTCCATTAAGTTAAAAAAGTAAAAAAAAAATGCATGTATTACCATCATCTTCTGAAAAATGTAGCATATGTGAGGATCTAAGGCATGTGACTGATGCATGCCCAACAATTCCTACTTTTAAGGAAGTTTTTTTTTATCAATCTAACCCAATGCATATGGTTTCTAAGAATTCTTCTAGATTTTATTCTAATGCTTACAATGCAAGTTGGAGAAGTCATCCAAATTTCAGTTGGAAAAATGACCAAGTGGGGTCATCTACACAAGGACAAAGTCAATATACTCCTTATGCAGCAGCTGGCCAAAGCTCAGGACCCTTTTATTTTGCAAATTAGCCTCCTCCAATGAAGAATGGGAAACGGAAGGCCCCATACAACAGATAAGTATTAGCTTGCAACAGTTCATGGCAAGCCAAAATGTGATCAACTCTCAGACCCCTCAAGCCATCAATGAGATAAGCACCGATTATACTAGGCTGAACACAATATTGAGTGCGGTAGAGATAGATGAATCCCTATTTCAAGCCCAGTCAGATACTCAAGTGCAGTTTGCAATCGTGGAACTATCACCCTCTATGGAAGTAAATGTCAAGGACTGCAATGTCGAAGCAAATCTCCGTAGTGGTAAGGTGACTGGTATACCAGATAGGGAGATTGCGTAGAATTATATGAGTTCAACTTTAAACCCCTGGGTTGATCCTAGTGGATAAGTTCTAGTCTCATGAGGGTTTCCAGAGTGATACCCACAAACACCAATTCCAATGAACATCAAATAAAAACACATGCAACACAGATATACCATTTTACATACAAGAATATCACCTAATTACATATAAGCTATTTCATACATAACTTTTCTATTCACACAACTCTAAAGCAAATCATTCATGCAAGTCTCAACACTATACAACCATCAAGAACAACATATTCACAGAGAGTCAACCAACAATTACACTTTAGAGTTAATATAGTCATATAAATTTAAGTATAAATAGGTGAAATCATAAGGCATCTGTAAAGTGCATCACTCATTACACTCAAGATATCCAAGGACACCTACAGAACGGTCGTCTTGACTCAGCCTCACTTATATATTCTCAAAAACACTAAAGAAGATGGGTTCACTCATCATATATGAGGAGGAGTGTCATGATCAAACATCCGACATATTTTAAAGAACAAACACTAAAGATATGGAGCGGACTAGTCTAGAGAGAATCCAGCCTATGTGTGAGGTGTCGAGTCCTTCACCCTAGCATCTTCTCACCTACTCGCCATGTCCAACTAAGACCATCCTAGATCAACTTAGTCATAGACTAGGCGTAAACATATCTTAGGCATTGGATAGATGAAGAATCTTCATACTTATAGAACATGTGTTGTGTCCCTAGCTTGACCTTTGTTGTATTCATGTAGCAGGTGCTCTATTTTATTTTATTTTTTTCATTTTTCTGCCCATTTTCTTTATTTTTCATTTTTCCTTTTTATGGTCAACTAGGACAATCATTACAACTCTTTGTGCCTTTATACTGCCAATGGGAATTAAACTCGAACAATACTCCATGAACTAAATCTATCTATAAAAGTGGCTCAGTCTTCACATCTTGAGTAGGCTACAAGACCTAGGTTTCTATGCCCCCACTAAATGTCCCCTCTAAGCTAGCGAGTCAAAATTAAAGACTAGTATACAAAGAATATCTAGAAAAACGAAGTTGAGTTCCATGAACTCATATTTTGACGTCATCCACTTAAAATGAATGACAGGCTCAACAATACCTCACAAGGTGTCATACACGCCATGAATTTTCTCTTAGTACTCTCAAGGAGCCCTAAGTGCTACGAATGACATGAAAGTGCGTTATTAGCCTTATGAGATACCATGTACATACAAGAGTTTATATAGCCAAATTAACACAAGTGAACTACTAGTCAATGTACGTATAGTTACAAATCCTAGATTAGCTATATAATGAGAAACTAAACACAAGTAACCCACTACATTGTCAGTGATCATAACAATGTTATGATAGTGATAGGCCTAAACATGTAACTTCTAGGTTGTATACAAGTATGCAAAGAGTATAAATCAGTATTAATCGTGGCATATTCAACAGTGTTCACTAAAATTTTAAAAATTTTCTCACTTTTATGCTTAAAAGTGCCATGCATTGTTTTACTAACCCCTACCCCCAACTTAGAACTTCAGTGTCCTCACTGAAGTATGGAAAGAAATAGTCAGGAAGGAAAGGGAGGAAAACATAGCATGGTGCAATGAAAATCAATCAGTGTACCTACATTAACTATATAAAAACTAGAGATGACAAGCACACGCATAGATAGACTAAGGCACAAAAGATATATCAAAAGCACCATGTGATTTTCATTACTACAAAGGTAGTACACTGTGGAAAGAAGCATTACAAGCACAAGCACAACCAGCCAAAAACATGGTGTAGTGTAAGAAAATAAAATACAAATAAAAAGAAAATAAAAATAATCAAAAGTGGTGGTCGCACAAAAAGGAGTCAAGGTGATAAGTCCTAGATTTATCCTAAGCGTCCTAGGTTGACTCGCTGATGTTGTCATCTGAATCGCTGCCTCCTAAGTCACCAGATGCATTAGATGAAGTACTTGCCCTAGACTGCAGGCCTCATCAAAATGAGTATGCATAGCACCCACTTGCCCCTCAAAAGCATTGTTAGACACAACTAGGGACTCTAGTGAAGCGGGGATAGAGGATGGCACCTAAGTAGGAGCCTGCAGGGTTGGCACAAATGCTAGAAGGTGGTCCAGCACTATGGCAGTGGGGAAAATATGAAAAAGGATTGTGATGATCATCCGAACACCCTGCGCGAATTCTACTCGTAACTCTACCATTGACTGAAGAATTGTGGAACGGAGGAGCTCAAGATCATGGCACAAGTGGCCTAGGTCATCCCCTTCCTGATGGATAGAAGGGGGTGGCAACAAAGACGGAGTAGTAGTATGTGGGGAACAACCTTGCTTCGAAGCAGCGCCAAGTGCTGGTTAAGGAGGCATAGTGGGGAAGGGCCAAGTGACCCTCGAATCATCAAAGGTTCTGAGTTGGTGAAATATGTCTAGGAGACTAGGCAGAGGGGTGTGTGATGCTTAGAAACAAAGATACAAATCAAATTGGTGTTTGGGCTTCATGGGAGAGAAAGGTTTTAGATTTGATAGCGTTGACCAGGTCACACCATATGAGTGCTGGTTAAATATAGTCGCTCTTTAAAATTTTTAGGAAAAATCAGCTCATTCGACTGGGTCACGCTTAGATTAATTTAGGTCGCAAACATGATCGAACCTCTTAGTATTTTCAAGTCTGGAAGAGTGCAGAGATTTGACCAAGTCACGTAAAAGAAGGAATGGTCTCGCAGATGGTCGACCTTCTCGGCATCTTGGAAGCTCAGAAGACTAACATGTGCCAGTTGCTCCCTAATCATACCACCAACTATCCTAAAAAATCATCCTAATACCTCTAACCCCTGTTTACACTATGATGTATAATCTAAGGACACAAAAGAAACATAAAATATGCGGGCTGCCTCCAGAAAGCACTAAGTTTACCATCTTCAGCCAAATGAAAGCAGTAAAAGAAAGCATGTAAAAATCAGCTTCAATTGCAACTCGAAAGCCAAAAGTTTATCACTAACGATCAGGAATACAATCAAAAGACCAGCTATCTATGTGGTAGCACCAGGAACTCAAAGGTTGTCACAAGCCTTCGATGGATCCAAGCACAAAACCAGTACAGGAATTAAAATCAAAGTAGTAAATCTATTCTACTTGGCACCCAAAGGTTCTTTAGGTATGTCACTAACCAAATAGTGGCCAAAGGGGAGCCCTAGACACATAGATGAAACTAGCTTTTGTACCTACAATGGTTTACAAGGTTTAAAATTCAAAAGAAAGTTATGAAGCAGTTCACGTCTGGCGACCAGGTCGCACCCATGTCTTCCCGTGACCATGCCCTAGTCGAGGGTCATAGGAAATCATGGATTCAAATTTAGGTCTTCTCAACCTAGTAACCCTAATGGTTCTTCCTCGTCATGTTGATGGTCGAGACTTGCAGGATCTCAACTTCAAAAAATCTTTAGGATCTAGAACTAGTCACCACTTCAGGTTGTCCTGGTCGAGCTACTGGTTGAGACTCTCGATATCTCTAGCTCAATTAGTCTCAGGTTCTTGACCTGGTAGCCCTTCAGGGTCACTTGGTTGAGCACTTGGTCGAACCATAGAGCAATTGACCTTCAGTCTGAACCTTGGAGTTTGCACCTTGTGACCTGGTCACCCCCTGTGTTAGCTAGTCGCACCACATGGTCGAACAGGGTCTTTTTAGATTTGATGAATTGAGGCTTTAGGGGCTAGGTTGAGCATTTGGTATAGGCTTTGAGCTTTCCAATTACTCCATTGGCTTCTTGTATTGCTTAACTCCTTGATTCTAACCTGTTTTTCCTTAAACATGAATAAACCTTGCATAACTCTGAATTATGATAAGAAGGGTTAATTATAATATAAATTGGAGCAAAACAAAGGTAAATAGAGGCCTAAAATAGTGCATTTTAGGGACGCATCAAACACTAATAAGCACTTCCACTAATCTTGATAATAATAAGTAATGGAAACTGGTAGATATCAAGTATTACTGAGGAATGATTTGGAGTCTACTATACTTAATGGTCAGTAGGCCAGATATCATGTTCAACATTTGTATGTGTGCAAGGTTTCAATCTCACCTAAGGAATCATACCAAATAGTTGTTAAATGGATTTTACGATATCTAATTAGTACTATAGACTTAGGTTTATAGTATCTAAAGGACATATCCTTCTAAATAATCAGCTACTCTGATGTGGACTATGTCAGGTGCAAAATTGAGCACAAGAGTACAAGTGGTACATGTCACTTCCTAGGACGTTCTCTGGTATCTTGGTTTTCCAAGAAACAGAACAACGTAGCTTTGTCTACTTCTGAGGTTGAATATGTTGCAGCAGGTAGTTGTTGTGCTCAAGTATTGTACATAAAGCAACAACTTAAGGATTACAAACTGAATTATGAATCTGTTCTAATCAAGTGTGATAACACCAGTGCCATAAACATCTCTAAAAATCCGATATCACACTCAAGAACAAAACACATAGATATAAGACATCACTTTCTCTAAGATCATATGCAAAAGGAGGATACTAATCTTGAATTTTTGAGTACGGATGAACAATGGGCCAATATATTCACAAAACCCCTTAAAGAATACCATTTTATCTTAATAAGATGTGAATTAGGCTTATTGCATGCTATGGAAGTTGTAAAGAGATTTAGTTCATTACCCTAAGTATTCCAAGCTAATTTTGAGTTTTTTAGAAATTCAGGACATTCAGGCAACCGAAGGGTGAAGGTCAGTCGGCCGAACCCATATTTGACATGGTCGACTGAAAGCACAATAGGTAGTCAATCGAATGCTTTGGGCAATTGAAAGACCTATCCAGTCGACCAAACCTATATTGCCTTTATTAATTGGATGCATTAGGTGATTTGGGTAACTGAACCCCTCCTTCGGTCGATCAAACAGCGAGCATCTAAATTCTTAAACTAAAAAAAACCCTAAATTTTTCCTCTTTAGTTCCATAAACGCCATTACTCTCTCACCCAAACATGTCTCTCTCCCTATTCGAACTTTCTACACTTCGATTTCTCTTCCTAAACTCATATCTAAGCTCTGATTTCTTTTCATAATCGCATATTTCATCTCCAGATCCATGCCTTCTCTGAATTTGAACTCCAAAACCATGCCAAGAGCCAAGGCTGTAGCTCGAACGACTCCAACCTTAAGTCAAGATGACATTGAGTTCATTCACTGATGGCTCTTGACTTGAGAAGCTAAGAAAATATACAATGAGCATATTTGATCTTTGGAACCCAATCTCGGTAAGATTCTTGAGATTCCATTTATGCAATAACACTTCTTGAATATTCTTCATAGGTTTTCAAATTTAGGATAGGCTAGGTTTGTGTTTTATCGACCCCAAGGCATTTATCCAAACTTGGTGCGTATTTTCTGTGCCAATTTAGGAAGGGAGGGTGACCAATATACTACACAAATCATGTCCAAACATTTTACTCTCATTACCAGCAACATTTCCTCACGATTCAACCTTGACCATGGTGATTTTGAGTGTCCTAAAGTTGGACAGATTTGGATAAGGGAACATGATTTTACACCCCAAGCCTTTCTTCCTCTTTTTTTAACATCACAATGTAATAATTTTGGGCATCTTCCTTTCTACAAAGAACTAACCCTTTAGGCCAAAATTATTCATTTGCTTGTTACTTATAACTGTCCAAACATTTTACTCTCACTACCAGCAACATTGCCTCATGATTCAACCTTGACCGTGGCAATTTTGAGTGTCCTAAAGTTAGACAGATTTGGATAATGGAACATGATTTTACACCCCAAGCCTTTCTTCCTCTTTTTTTGACATCACAATGTAATAATTTTGGGCATCTGCCTTTCTACAAAGAACTAACCCTTGAGGCCAAAATTATTCATTTGTTTATTAATTATAACATCCTTCCTAGAACCGAGTCTAGAGATCACGTGTCATATCAAGATTGTTTTGTCAGGTAGTGCATATATACTGGAAGGCGTCTTGATCTTCCCTTTCTTATCATAAAATGGATGATACCCAAGGAAGAATCTCGTAGAGTCATTCTCCTTTATGGAGGGATTTTAACTCTTATTTTTGAACATCTTGGCCTTGTGTGTCTTTCTACATTATTTGTTAGATGAAAAACATCTGATAAATTCTCATAAGCCACTGTAAATTAAATGGGTTATGATTTAAGTAGAGCACTTGGTTGGATCCCTAAAAATCATCAACCTCCGCAAGATGATGTGAATGTGCGCATAAAGGAGGAATGGGAATAAGCATGTAGGGATGATCCACACGATGAGGAGTCATCTACTCATGTTGGTATAGTCACTGCTCCCCTTGATTATGCCACCATCCTAGGAACTCTTAATTATTTTTGTCAGTATATGGACTTTTGATTCGACACTATGCTACAAGATATTCACTCCAACTTTCGGTCCTTTAATCAGAGACTCAAAAGGCATAAAAACCATGGGTAGTTCTTCCTCATCTAAAGGGAAAGTACCTATGCAAGCAAGCTCGAGTGAAGAGGACGAAGAGGAGGACAACAAAGATGATGAGGAGGATGAGAACTTATCCAGTGGAGATCCAATTCATGAGGACTAAATGAGAGAGTGTCTATGTTTAGGATTAAAACTCCTTGTATTCTGATTGTACTTGTTTTTTTTTTTTTCATTACTATTTTGAAAACAACTTGGTTATTTATGATTACTGATATTAATATATATATATATATATATATATATATATATGCTTGATTTGCAAATACCATGAGTTTTGTACTAGAAATGCTGATTATTTATGCATGCTGGTTGTTGAATTTTGATTGTGTACTGCCTAAGTGTGATTTTTGGTGTATTCCCAAGAGGAGGGTGAATTGGAAGTTTTTAAAAATTCAGGTCACTTTTGCCCTAATTTAAAAAACCACAACCAATATTTCACAAGCCTAGGGTTTTTCTAGACAATCACAAATCCCACAAATATTTAAGTGCGCAAATATTCAACGCACATGCAATAATCACAATAAATAAAATATAAACATACAAGTGTTGAAAAAATAAAGAGTGTAGGGAAAGAGAGTGCAAACATAGTATTTTTACAAGATTCGGATATCCCCGCCTACGTCCTCGCCTCAAGCCAACCTGCTTGAGGATTTCACTACACCACTCCTTAATAAGATGGAGCCACCTTTTACAACACTCCTTCAATTGGGTGGAGGCCCCCATTACACAAGTCCTTCTAGGCACACCAACCTCTCTAGGAGATACCCCATGCCCGACATGGTTCACTACCCGGACCATAGGGATACAAAAGATGAAGAAATTTTTGCGTACAAATGAATGCTTCTCAAAAAGATAAGTTGTACAATACAAATCTATATGCACTCCCATAAGATTATATTTATGCTCAATAGTGTTTAAGGGTTTCCTCTCTCAAAAATATTTTAAAATAAATGAGAGTAGATGAGAGAAAGTGATCTTTGATTCAAAAGTGAAGTATGCAATAAATGCTTTTAAAGATCTAAATGCTATAAATGATTTCTCCACAAAAGATTTTTGCAATAAAAGATGCTTCGAGAAAATTGATTTTCGCTCTCAAGAAAAGATTTTCAAATGGAGAGTAGAAGAGAGTAAAATGCCTTTTTGTTTTTGAAAGGATAAGTGAAAACAAAGCTCAAATGTTTAAAAGTATAAGCAAGATAATCAAAAGTTGTTTAATGAGCTTTAGGCAAGGTTAAAGACTTTTTCAAATTCTAGTCGTTAGCTGACCCTTTGGTCATTAAAATAATATTAAATTTGAATTTTTGTGACCATTTTCGGCTTAAAAATAGCCCAACTCAAGAGTTTGCTCGACTAGTAGAGGGTCTGGTTGTCTAGCCTTAGGCGATTTTTCAAATTCGTGAGGTTCGGTCAACTATGCACATGATCCGGTCAATTAGATCATCAGTCGTGTGAAGTCTGATCGACTGGGCTTTAAGGTTTGGTCATCTAGGCTTTTACGAAATTTGAATTTTGGCCAAGTGTTCTGGTTGGTCAATTGGGCCTAAGAGACCGGTCAGCTGGGCAGTTTGAAAAATTGAGTTTTAGCCCTCTTTTAACCTAAAAAACACTTCAAACCTTTTTCTGTGAGTTTAGAATTTTAAGAAGAAAAGTTTTCCATGGAAAGATTGATTCTCGAAGGTCATTCTATGGTCAGTATTAAGCATTAAACCAAATCATGCATGACATGCATTTACAATACAAACTAAATGCAATGCAATTGAAAAAATAAAGTCTTCACTCCTTGCTCTTCAATTTGCCAGGCATAGGTCATGTGTTGTGTTTTTTATGTGCCTCATGGCTTCCATTTTACCTCGACTATTTATGCCTTCTGAAAGATAATTCTATTCATATATTAAATGCATAAATGAGATACCTAGAATTTGTCATTATCAAAAAAAGATAAGACTCATAAAGTCAACTATCTCCCCCTTTTTGATGATGATAAATACAACAACAAAATGGGTTCTACCTGAAAAGGCTCCCCCTTAGAATATGCATAATTTTAAAATTTGACAATATAATCCAAGCATATGTGGAAAGAAGACATTAAAATTTTCAAGTTAAGAAGTTTTGAAATTTAGCTCAAAATTGCTTTTAGTTATGCCAATATAGCTCAAATTCCAATTATACCAATTGTGAATAACTAAAGGTCAAGAGAATGCAAGTTATAAGATAAGGAATTTTGCATACCAATTGTGAATAAAAAAAGGTTAGGAGAATGCAAGTTATAAGATAAGGAATTTAGCTCAAATATTTCTCGCCCCTTTTTAATCAACAAAAGGACTAAGCTAAGCATAATAGCATTTCAAACCCTTAAGCTTGAGAAGCTCCCCATTTTTTATATAAAAAAAAAATGGGCAAAGAAAATATTCTTATGACTGTTTTGAAAAAATATGGCAAATTTGTACACAAAACTGTATAACTAACCATTTAAGATTAAAAAAATATGTTTAACATGGTCACTAATTTGATACTACAAAGACTTGTTAAAGTATAACTTCAATTAACTAGATAGTATGTAAACCTGATTATGATCTTTTAATTCAACATGCAATATCCTAGTCAACTACCAGTATGCAATCTCAAGGTTCTGCATCAGCCATGTAGATGGCAATCCATTCAAGCATGCAATCCAGTATATCAATCATTTCAGTACAGTCCAAAATAGTTCATGATACCAAATTTAAGAAATAAACACCATCCTTTAAAGTAATTTAAACATTCAGTGCATTGTGGATAGTAAGTTGCAGTACTGTACTCATAAAAGCATATAAGCATGAAATAAATAGTGAGTGAATTTTAATTTATACAGCCATGAAATTTCAAAGGTAGTTGCTCCCACTCAGTTATGCACTCCATTCATTATCACAGGATAGACCTAATTCCTCAAAAGATTACTCTAGTAATTTTAGGCAACTTCCCTAGCATGCAGTAAGCCTAATTCACGTCGAATTTGGATAAATCTATCCTCTTGAAGTGGTTTCATGAATATATTGGCCCATTGCTCATCAGTGCACACAAACTCAAATGCCAAGTCCCCCTTTTTCACATGATCACGAATAAAGTGATGCCTAATTTTGATGTGCTTAGTTCTTGAGTGTGAAATGGGGTTCTTTGAAATATTTATTGCACTTGGGTTATCACATTTTATAAGAACCGTGTCATAGTGCAACTTGTAGTCCCTAAGTTGTTGTTTTATGTATAGAATTTGAGCACAACAACTTCCAACCACAATATATTCAGCCTCTATTGTGGATAGTGCAACTGAGTTCTATTTCTCAGAAAACCAAGAAACTAGAGATTGTCATAGGAAATGACATGTGCTGCCGTGCTATACCGATCTACTTTGCTGCCAAAAAAGTCTACATCAAAATAGCTAACAATCTCAAATGAGGTATACTTAGGGTACTAAAGCCTAAATCAATGGTCTCAATAAGGCATCTAAGTATCCTCTTTAACTACTAATAGGTGTGACTCTTTAGGTGCAGCCTGGAATCTCGCACACATACATACACTGAACATGATGTCTGGTCTGCTCACAGTCAGATATAGCAGACTACCAATCATACTTCAGTAAAGCTTAACATCTACTAGTATGCCTTGTTCATCTTTATCTAACTTAGTGGAAGTGCTCAAAGGTGTCCCTAGAATTTTGTCATCTTCCATATTGAATTTCTTGAGCAAGTCTTTAACGAATTTTGATTGGCACACAAAAGTCCCATGTTTAGCCTATTTTATGTTAAGTCCTAAGAAGAATGTGAGTTCACCCATCACGCTCATCTCAAATTCATATTGCATGCATTTGGCAAACTCATTACACATCTCTTCATTTGTTGCTCCAAATATGATGTCATCTACATATATTTGCACTAGAAGTATATTTTCATTCTCATATTTAATGAAGAGTGTTGTGTCTATCTTTCCCCTAGTGAACCCTTGATCTAGCAGAAAACCACTCAGCCTCTCATACCAAACTCTAGAAGCTTGCTTTAGTCCATACAAGGCTTTAGTTAGTCTAAAACCATGATTTGAAAATTTGTCATTTTCGAAGCCTGGTGGTTGCTCTACATATACCTACTCAATTATGTAGCCATTTAGAAATGGGCTTTTAACATCCATTTGATATAATTTGAAATCCTTAAAAGCTGCATTTGCTAATAACATTCAAATGGCTTCCATTCTAGCTACAGGAGCATAGGTTTCTTCAAAGTCTATTCCCTCTTCCTAGTTGTAACATTGGGCAACTAATCTAACTTTATTCCTATTTACAACCCCATTTCATCTTTATTGTTCCTATAGACCCATTTAGTTCCAATGATAATATGATCATCTAGGAACCAAGGTCTAGAATTTGTTTCTCTCAAATTAGTTAAGCTCCTACTACATAGACATCACCCAAGATTCATCATCAACTGCCTCATTCACATTCTTAGGCTCTTTCTGAGATAAGAATGTCATGTGGCTACACATATTTCTCAGGGATGATCGTGTGGCTACTTCACATGATGTTTCACCAGTAATTCGATCTTTGGGGTGATTCTTCACAAACTTAAACACCTTAGGTAGTTCCTAAATCTCACTTTCTATTTGGTTTTCCTCAATAAGTGTTTCTTTAGTTTCAAGGCGCCTATCAGCATTATTTTCAATGGAAAATTTTTCTAACCTCTTCTTATCTCAAGATCATCCTCATCTAACTTTTTAGAGAAGGGATTGGACTCATCAAACACTATATGGATGGATTCTACAATAGTTAAGGTTCTTTTGTTGAATACTCTGTAGGCTTTACTATCCAGTGCATAACCTAGAAATATCCCCTCATCAGATTTTGCGTCAAATTTTCCTAGGTTATCTTTATCCCTGAGAACAAAATATTTACACCCAAGGATGTGGAAGTATGAAATATTCGGCCTGTGACCATTCCAAAATTCGTAAGGAGTTTTGTTGAGAGTGGGCTTGATGAATACTTTATTCATTACATATCAGGAGGTACTAACCGCTTTAGCCTAGAAATATTTCAGAAGATTGTGTTCATTAAGCATAGCTCTACCAATTTCTTGTAGTGATCTATTCTTTATCTTAACTACTCCATTTTGCTGTGGAGTCCGAGGTGCAGAGAAATTATGAGATATACCATGTGAATCACAGAAGTTTTCAATATCCTTATTTTTAAACTCTCTCCCTCTATCATGCCAGATATGTGTAATGGTATACCACTTTTAATTTTGAATTTTCCTACATAATTTTTCAAATCTCTCACATGCTTCATGTAGAGACCCGGTAAGTAATATTAATAAAATAATCATACAAAAGAGAAATTTGGCTTGGTAAAGACCAAACCATCGACGGTTTTGTGGGAGCTCAGAAAACCATCGACGGTTTCGAGTTACTGCGACCGAGTAGAAGGCAAAACAGTTAATAATGGTTTGGTTAAATACTAAACAGTCGATAGTTTCATAGAGCCCCAAGAAAACTATTGATGATTTTGCTCTAGGACAGAACACTATATATAGGCTACAAGTCATTTTTTTTAAGGAAAATTTGAAACTCTCTCTCTCTCCTCTCTCTAGGCTACGAAGACCCTCTCTCTCACTCTTGCCTCATTTTCTCACTCCAAGAATCCCAAAATGACTATTAGACTCCATATCTAAGGCCTAGTGGCAACCCCCATCAATTTAACCGGGGCAGATTTGGATTTTGAGAATCCTAGGCACCACTCCAAAACTAGGGTAAGGGAGTTTTATAAAATATTAATTAGTTATTTGATTTTTGTGGACTTGGGAATGTTAGGATGTTAGGCATTCTTGGGTTGAACTGATAAAGTTAGGATTTATGGAATACAGGGTTTCATGCGACCATCACAGGCAGTGATTTGGGATCCCTACGAGTGTTCCCTTAGGAAATCAGGTAAGGAAAATAAGTTATGCCAGTAAGTTTTAGAAATTTTACTGGTTAAAGTATAGTATAAGATTATGAGATATCAGTATATGATTTTTTGGATATTACAAGATATGAAATTATGGGCATGGAAATTTATGATTTTTCAAATGATATGCATTTTCAAGAAAATTCAGAAATTTGGGTTGTATGAAAAACCTTATAGATGATATATTATTTTCATACAACAGGAAATATAATTTTCCCATATAGTAATAAAATACAATTTTCCATAAAAAAATATAGTATCATGAGCATTACTCAAATTGTGTGGCATGAGAAATACTAGATTTAGTACAGAATTTTATAGCTTTGACAGAACCATGCTATTACACTTATTATAGAACCATGGTATTATAGCTTTTTCATAACCATGATATTAAAACTTTTACAGAACCATGACATTATAGCTTTTACAGAACACTGATATTATAGTTATTACAAAACCATGACATTATAGTTATTACAGAACCATGATATTACAGTTATTACAGAATCATGGTATTTCAATTTAAACAGAATCATGGTAAAACAGTATTATTCAAAAATAGTATTATACAGTATCAGAACCCTAATGGACTAGAACAGAACACAAAGCACGGTACCGTAAATAACACAGTATAGATAGTGCAACCACACATCTCAGATAGAGTGTGGTGATGGCAATCGATTGTGCCTCAATGAAGAGTAGTGGAGCTGCCTGGAAGTCCAGATCAAGTTGTGCAGTCCAATCGTACTACAGACAAGTTATAGTTTGATTTAACCTGGTAGGCCAGCCATGGTAAAGTCTAGCCCACGGGCCGCGCAACCCGATCACGCTGGGGTTAATTCATGATTACTGTTATCCATCTACGGAAATTTTCACAGTAACGGATATATATATATATATATATATGTATAGATTTATAAAAACAAAAACTATGAATTATGACTAGAAGTATACTCAGATACAAAATGTGTATTTTAAATTGCATGGTTGTGAGTTATGGTATGTATATACATTAAATTTTTATCTTAGTTACAGTTTAAATTAACAGTTATGTTATTTGTGTAAAACTCATCTACCACACACTGGTATAACTTATTCTATCTTACTGAGAGGTGTCTCACCCCAAAAATCTTAAACATTTCAAGTAATCTAGGCAGCCACACGGAGCGAGCTCCGAGATAGTGGAAGTGAAGTTTCAGGATACAGGGTATGTGTTTATTTTGGGGTCTGGAGTTATATTCGAAAATACTTGAGATTTTTTAGGGATTTTTTGGAAGTTTGTATATATATTTTAGAGACTCTAGCACTCTGCTATTGTATATAAAGTGGTGGTGTGTTATGTTATCCACTGCGTAGTTAAAATGTATTTATGACAGGTATATCCCCGGTACCCCATTTTGGGTTCGGGCTGACTTTGTTTACAGTTTGTGGTATCAGAGTTTATTAAGTATACATTGTTGTATCAAAGCCTAGGTCGCTAGGTTCTGTAGACTTCAGTATACAGCGGAAAGTAATACCAAAGTATAGGAATGGATCTAGAGGAAGGGTAGGGAAAAGAATGGATCAGGTGTATAGTGGGATATTGTTATGGAAGTTAAAGTGGAATTTAGGATTCTGTCTTGCAGTCTGGAAATAGGAAATTCCATGGTGGTTTCAGTGCTTTTCTTGGGGTGATGATTTAGGAAAGCCATAGTAAACTGTCGTCGGTTCTTGTTTCTGAGTAGTAAGTGGAATCTTAAATTGGGGATATCTTAAGGTTCTTAGTAAGATAGTAGTACTGTCATATTAAGGTATTGAAATTCTAAGATTATTTATGTTCTATTTTCAGGATGGACCTTGGAAATAGCAATGCTTATGCGGGAGGTGGTAATGATGTGGGGCCCTCTAGTATGAGCGGCAGCAATTCTGATGCAGTCTTGTGCAGTGTTGCTCAGTAGGTTATGGCTGATATAGCACGGAGTTCTAAAGAATAGGATTGCCCACCAGCTGATCAGGGATGTTCCATTGGACAATTTACCCAAATGAATCCTCCAGCCTTTTTGGGAAGCATAGATCCGATTAAGGCATAAAATTGGCTATAGAAGATTGAGAAAATTTTGAGAGTTTTGCATTGTACCGAAGAATTGAGGGTGTTGTATGCCACTCTCGAGTTGATAGGGGAGGCAGAACGGTGGTGGTCAGCAGTGAAGCTTTTGGAGGAGCATAGGCCAACACCAGTAGCACTATTTTGGGGAACGTTTAAGGAGATATTCTACAACCGCTACTTTCCCGCCTCAGTTAAAGATGCCAAGATGGAGGAATTCCTAAATATGACTTAGGGACAGCTAATAGTGCCACAGTATGCTGCTAAATTTGGAGCTATCCCATTTTTCTCCTTTCATGATCCCAGATTAGTTTAGAAAGGCCCAGATATTTAAGAGGGGACTGAGACAGGAGATGTGTAAGTAGGTGGTGGTTCTACAGATACATGATTTTTTTGAGTTGGTGGATAAAGCCACTATAAATGAGACCAGACGACAGAGAGGCACAGAGGGGCAGAGTCATAGGAAGAGGCCTACGCCTACTAGGTTTCAGGCGAGTCCTAGCTAGGGTCCAAGGAGGAGAAATAGTGGGGGAAAGAGACAGGAGATAGGAATATGGGTGTATTAGAGGTCTCAGACCTGCCCGATTTGTCCCATATGTAATAGGAGGCACGTGGGGGAATACCATGTGGGAGAAAATGTTTGCTATCATTGTCGGAGACCCGTACATATTGTGAGAGACTACCAAGCGTAGCCAGTTAATCCACTCGCTCCAAGACAAATATGGGGAACCGATTAAGCATCCCGAGGAAATCAACAGAGGAAACCCACCCCAACACGATTCTATGCTTTGACACCAGAAGATGCTAAGGCGGCAGGCGATGTGGTGACAGGTACCATTTCTATGTTGTCATATAAAGTAACTGTTTTATTTTATCAAGAGTGACTCACTCTTTTATAGCCCGGGAACTTATTAAATTACGGGGTATAGAAACTCAATCTTTAGATGTCAGTTTATCATAAGCTACGCTGACCAGGACCACAGTGTTGTGTAGGAAGGTACTTAAAGATTGTTCACACTGTATTCAGGGGATGTCTTTGCCAGTGAACTTGGTAGTTCTAGATATGCATGGTTTCGAGGTAATTCTGGGAATGGACTGGCTAGCTACCAACTGTGCTAGTTTTGATTGTCATTAGAGAGAAGTGGTATTCAGACCTCCAAGAGACTAGGAGCACCGATTTGTGGGGACAAGTGTGCGTTCCCCACCACAGATTTTGTCAACTGTTCAGGCGAGGAGATTACTTTTGGAAGGATGCCAGATGTAGATACCCTGAAGTATAGTAAATTAAAATGATAAAGGAAAATGGGAAAATGAAAGGAAAAAGGAAGAAATTTAAAAGGGGCATTAGTAGGGACTCGTCGACGAACTCATTATCTTTGTTGACAAACGTCCTTCTTGGTTTCATCGATGAGTACACGTGTCTCATTGATGAGAAGATATCGAGAGCAGAGAATTTCAGGCCATTATGGGTTCGTCAATGAACCCATTATCTTTGTTGACGAATGGCCTTTTGTTACTCATCTACGAACCAATTCTTCGTCGACGAACACCTTTCTTTAGCTCGTCGACGAGTACACGTGTCTCATCAATGAGGCCATGTGGACAGCCATCTATATAAAGGTTCAAATCATATTTTTAGCAAGGGTTTCATTTCTTTTCACTCTCTCTCTCTCTCTCTCTCTCTCTCTCTCTCTCTCTCTAACTTTCGGTTTCCTCTCCCTTCTCTCTTCAATTCCGGCCCGATTCTCACCTAAACCGATGATTAGAAGTTACCACGATGATCTAGGGATGGTTTTCTGAAAGATAACCAAAGCAGATTTTTTATTTTGGGTCCTTAGGCACCATCCCAAAATCAGGGTAAGTAAGCTATTTTAGGGTTTCTATGATTATTTGGAATATGTGAACCCAGGAAATGTATTAGATGATAAATATATTGGGGATTGAGTTGATTAAACTGAGGTTGATGCGATTTCGGGGTTTGAAGTTCTGAACGCCATGGGCATGGTTTAGGGTTTTAGCAGGATTTTTAGGAAACAAGTAAGGGGATAGATTAAGTCATGTATTTTTAGAAAACTAATTATTGAATATACAATATTTGATTTAGAAATTTATATATGGTTTGGTATAGTTTTTTGGAATACTGATGTTGAACGGAGGAAACCTTGAAAACAGATTTAATATTATTTTTTTAGTAAAATATGTTTTCCCGACCACATAATATATCATAGTGTAGTACTCACTTATGTGTGGCATGAGTATAAATTTTACTATAAATAATGATATGTTAGAATATTTATGATTTCATAGAAAAAACATGATTTGACGACAGTTTTTAGAAAAACTATAAACAGAACAAAAATTATATTTTTAGTATATTGTGATATTCAGTCAGCGTAGAAGCCGTGATGTTCAACCGGCGTAGATGCCGTGATATTTTAGCTGGCCCAGATGTCATGTTTAGATATGTTATAACAGTTATTTAGGAAATATTATCATTACAGATGTTATACAGAATTATGAAATAGTTATATAGCAATATTATGAAATATATTATATGATAGTAGAACTCGTATGGCTTAGTTTAGATTCAAATCACGGTACCATATTATCAGTTTAGATAGTGCTGCCATACATCTCAGATAGAGTGTGGGAGTTTGATAGTTGATTAAGCATTAGGGAAGAGTAGTGTACCCCTCTGGCAGTCTGGACCAAGCTAGGCTGGCCAATCATACTTACAGACTTATCAGTTTTGGCTTAGCGTGGTAGGCCAACCATTGTTAGGTCCCGCCTACAAGTCACACAACCTAGTCATGTGGGGTTAATACATGACATTAGCTAGCTATCCATCTAGGGTATGATTTCGGTATTATACAAATATAGCAGATGATTTATATGTATACAAAAATTTAGTATTACACAGTATGTTATATGGAAATATGAGTTATTCATATTTATACATAATGGTTTTACCTGATTTATTAAATGCAGTAAATTATGTACATATTTTCCTTACTTATCATATACAATATATGTTATAACACAATAATACCCATGTTGTCATACACTAATATTAGTCTATCTCTCTTACTGAGAGGTGTCTCACCCCAAAAATACAAATATTTCAGGAAACTCGGATAAACGAATAGACCAAGCTTCGAGATAGAGGAGACTGTTAGTGCTACACTAGTTGAAGGGTAAGTAGTCAAGTCAAGTTCATGATGGATTTTGTGTAATCCTTAGGTTTCTATGGTCCTCTTTGGGAATGTATATGTCTATTTATGAATACAGTATAACTCTGGTATTGTATATAAGGTTAAGTATATTATGATTTCTGCTACATAGTTGACATGTATGTATAAATAGGTTTATCCCCAGTACCCTTGGGGTCCAGGTTGATTTTGTATATGTTTTACCGTATCAAAGTTATTATTATTATTATTATTATTATTATTTTTGGGGTTATTATTATAGTAGAATTTTGGGGTCATTATTATAGTAGAATTTTGGGGTCATGACAGTTTGGTATCAGAGCCTAGGTTGCTAAGTTCTGTAGACTTTATTGTACAACGAAAATAATACCAAAGTATAGTCATATACTTTGAAGATGATAGGGAATGGGTAGATCAGGATTCTAGTGAGTCAATATTAGAATGTTAAGATGAGAATTTAGGGTTTCGTTCTACAGTCTGGAAGTAGGATTTCCATAGTGGTTTCCGTGCTTTTCCCGGGGTGACGATTTTAGGAAAGCCATAGTAAACTAGTGTCGGATTATATTTCTAAATTGCAGTGCTAAATCTTAAATTGAGAATAAGTTTGTGAGGTTAATTGATGATATGAGATTTTACCTGATTTATTAAATGCAGTAAATTATGTACAGATTTTCCTTAATTAATAGATATAGTTTAACATGTATGATATATGTTATAAAGCAATAATACTCATGTTGTCACACACTGATATTAGTCTATCTCCCATACTGAGAGGTGTCTCACCCCAGAAATACAAACATTTTAGGAAACTCAGATAGATGAGCGAATTAAGCTCCGAGATAGAGGAGGTTGATAGTGCAACCCTGGTTGAAAGGTAAGTAGTCAAGTCGAGTTCAGGATGGATTTTGTGTAATCCTTAGGTTATTATGGTCCTTTTTGGGGATGTATATGTCTATCTATGGATATAGTAGAACTATGGTATTGTATATAAGGTTAAGTATATTATGGTTTTCGATGCATAGTTGACATGTATGTATAAACAAGTGTATCCTTGGTTCCCTTGGGGTCCGAGTTGATTTTGTTTATGTTTTACCTTTATCAAATTTATTATTATTATTATTATTATTATTATTATTATTATTATTATTATTATTATGTGGAAAAAAATGATATAGCAGAATATTGGGGTCGTGACACCAGGGGTACCTAGCATGTGTAAAAGAAGTGCCGAAAAGAGAATCTGGATTCTAAGATATTCTGATAGTGAAAGATTTTCTTGATGTGTTTCTAGAGGATCTACCGAGATTGCCTCGTGATCGTGAGATTGAGTTTACTATCGACCTAATTCCAAGAACAGCGCTGATTTCTAAAGCACCGTACAGAATGGCTTCAGTGGAATTGAAAGAGTTGAAAGAACAATTACAGGAATAGCTGAAAAGGGGGTTTATTAGGCCTAGCGTGTCACCCTAGGGAGTGCCGGTACTGTTTGTGAAAAAGAAAGATGGGTTGATGAGAATGTGCATCGACTATAGAGAAATTAATAAAGTAACCATCAAGAATAAATACTTGCTTTCTCGCATAGATGATTTGTTTGATCAGCTATAGGGGACACAGATTTTCTCTAAGATTGATCTGCGATTTGGGTACCATCAAGTAAAGGTCGAGGCAGAAGATATTTCAAAGACAGCGTTTCGAACTAGGTATTGTCATTATGAATTCCTGGTTATTCCGTTCGAACTAACAAATGCTCCCTCCATATTCATGGACCTGATGAATAGAGTCTTTCACCAGTACTTGGATCAATTTGTTGTAGTTTTTATTGATGATATTTTGATGTATTCAAAGAGCCCTGAAGAGCATGGGAAACATTTAAGGATTGTTTTACGAATATTGAGAGAAAGAAGGTTGTATGCCAAATTTAAGAAATGTGAATTTTGGTTGACGCAAGTCACATTCCTCAGGCATGTGGTATCCAAGGGTGGAATTTCTCGAGATCCAAGCAAGATTGAGGTGGTAGTGGACTGGGCACAACCGAAAAATGTGTAGGAAATTAGGAGTTTCTTAGGATTAGCAAGATACTATCACCGGTTTGTAGAGGAATTATCCAAATTGTCAGCCCCTTAGACCAGATTTACCAGGAAGAATGCTAGATATGAATGGACAGAGGAAGGTGAGCAGAGTTTCCAGGAATTAAAGCATCGACTCATCACTGCACCAGTTTTGACGATTCCTTTGGGAGAATAGGGTTTTGTAATTTACAGTGGCGCGTCACAGAAAGGGCTCGAGTGTGTTCTGATGCAGTGAGGGAGAGTCGTAGCATATGCTTCCTGACAACTCAAAGAATATGAAAAGAATTATCTTGTCCATGATCTGGAGTCAGTAGTAGTGGTTTATGCATTAAAGATTTTGAGGCATTATTTATATGGGGGTAGGTGTGAGATCTTCACATACCACAGGAGTCTTAAATATTTCTTCACGCAGAAGAAGCTGAACATGAGGCAGAGGATGTGGCTAGAGTTAATTAAGGATTATGATTGTACTATCAATTACCACCCAGGAAAAGAAAATGTGGTAGCTGATGCATTGAGTCGAAAATCAGGAAGTGCCTCAATATCAGTAGTGGCGGGGAAGCATCATATCAGAATGGATTTGGAAAGGCTTGGGGTGGAGTTTATAGAGGGCAATCACCAAGCGTTCATCGCTAATCTGGTTATACAACCCACGTTATAGGAAATAATTAAAGCTACTCAGATGAAAGATGCTGAATTATTAAAGATTATGGATAAAGTGCGGAATGGTCAAGAAGCAGAGTTTAATGTCTCATATGATGGAGCTTTGAGATTCCGTACAAGTCTTTGTGTGCCTGCTGATGTTAAGATTAAAAGAATTATCCTGAAGGAAGCACATCGATCCCTGTATACAGTGCACCGAAGAAGTACTAAGATGTATAGGGATCTACAAGAATCCTTTTGGTGGAGTAATATGTAAGGAGAGATTGCTAGATATGTGGAGCAATACTTAACATGCCAGCAGGTAAGAGCTGAGTATCAGAGGAGGCTGGCAAGACAGTTGCAACAACTTCATATTCTTGGACAAAAGTAGGAGCATATCTCTATGGATTTCATTACAGGGTTGCCGCCGACACTTCATGGACAGGATGCCATCTCGGTAGTCATAGACTGATTTACGAAGGCTACCCACTTTCTTCCCATCTGAGTTAGCTACTCCATTAGTAGGTTGGCAGAAATATATATACAGGAGATAGTGAGATTACATGGAGTGCCTATGTTCATCGTCTCTGACCGAGACCCTCAGTTCACGTCACAATTATAAAGAAGTTTGCATAGGGCTATGAGGTCTCAGCTGACATTTAGTATGACCTTTCATCCTCAGACTGATGGATAGATATAGAGGACTATACAAATAATGAAGGATATGCTGCGAGCTTGTGTGTTGGACTTCGGAGGTAGTTGGATAAAGTTTTTGCCATTAGTTGAATTTACATACAATAATAGCTACCAGGCTAACATTGGGATGGCACCATATGAGGCATTATATGGTAGGAGATGCCGATCTCCATTATAATGGGATGAAATTGGTGAAAGACAAATTTTGGGACCAGAGTTAGTCTAATAGACTTATGATAAAGTCAAACTTATTAGAGATAGAATCAGAGCTGCTCGGAGTCAGTAGAAAAGTTATGCAAATCCTTGACGACGAGAGTTTGAATTTGATGTAAAAGACCATGTGCTTTTGAAAGTTGCACCAATGAAAGAGATCTTGAGATTTGGGAGAAAGGGTAAGTTGAGCCCTAGGTATGCTGGACCATTTGAGATCTTGGAAAGAGTGGGTTTAGTTGCCTACAGGTTAGCATTACCTCCTTCTTTGTCCAAAATCCATGAAGTACTCCATGTAACTATGTTGAGGAAATACGTCCCAAATCCTTCACACATGTTCAGTAATGAGACACTGGAACTCAGACATACTTTGTTTTACAAGGAAGTGCCCGTTCAGATTTTGGATCGAAAGGAACAAGAATTGCACATAAAGAGGGTCCTGTTGGTAAAAGTACTCTGGCACAATCACGCAGTTGAAGAGGCTTCATGGGAATTGGAGGAAAAGATGCATTGGAGATATCCATACTTATTTAGCGTGACTCAGAATTGGACAGGTAAAGGTAAATAATGATTTTTGGCTTTTTCTTTATACAATGTAAGATAGTTAATTATAGAAATGTATTTTGGCTTTAGGATATAAACAGTTTAGGGAGAATTTTATTTTTTAAAATGATTGTAACCTCCTAGGACCCTATTGTAACCACGGTATTCCTTCACCATAAGTGAGGGTAATTAATAAAATTATAGTAAGTTTTTCCTCAAAGACTGATACATAAGATAGATGACAAATTTCGAGGATGAAATTTTTATAAGGAGGGGAGAATGTTGGGACCTAGGAAATAATATTAATAAAATAATTATGGAAAAGAAGAATTTTGTTTGATAAAAACCAAATCGTCGACGGTTTTCTAGGAGCTCAGAAAAACATCGACGATTTCGAGTTACTGCGGCCAGGTAAAAGGTAAAACAATTAATAACAGTTTGGTTAAAGACCAAACCATCGATAGTTTCATAGACCCCAAAGAAAATCATCGACGGTTTTGTTCTGAACAGAACACTATGTATAGGCTGCAAGTCATTTTTTTTTTTAAAGAAAATTTGAATCTCTCTCTCTCTCTCTCTCTCTCTCTCTCTCTCTCTCTCTCTCTCTCTCTCTCTCTCTCTCTCCTTTTTTTCTCACTCCAAAAACCCCAAATTGATGACCATACTCCATATCTAAGGCCTAGTAGCAACCCTCATCAATTTAATCAGGGCAGATTTGGATTTTGAGGATCCCAGACACCACTCCAAAACTAGGGTAAGGGAGTCATTTTTAAGACTAATTAGTTATTTGATTTGTGTGGACTTGAGAATGTTATAATGTTAGGCATTCTGAGGTTGAACCGATAAAGTTAGGATTTGTGGAATACATGGTTTCGTGCAACCATCGCAGGCGCTGATTTGGGATCCCTACGAGCGTTCCCTTAGGAAATCAGGTAAAGGGAAGAAGTTATGCAAGTTAGTTTTAGAAATTTTACCACTTAAAGTATAGTATAAGATTATGAGATATCAATATATGATTTTTTGGATATTATAGGATATGAAATTATAGGCATGAAAACTTATGACTTTTCAAACGATATGCATATTCGGGAAAATTCATAAATTTGGGTTGCATGAAAAACCTTATAGATGATATATTATTTTCATACAGCAGGAAATATAATTTTTCCATATAGTAATAAAATACAGTTTTCCATACAGAATATAGTATCATGAGCATTACTTAAATTGTGTGGCATGAAAAATACTAGATTTAGTATAGAATTTTAATATAGAATTTTATAGCTTTTACAAAACCATGCTGTTATGGTTATCATAGAACCATGATATTATAGCTTTTATAGACTATAATATTAAAGCTTTTAGAGAACCATGATATTATAGCTTTTACAGAACCATGATATTCTAGTTATTACAGAACCATGATATTACAATTATTACAGAATCATGGTATTTTAGTTTAATTAGAATCATGGTAAAACGACAATATATAGAAATAGTATTATACAGTATCAGAACCCTGATGGACCATAATAGAACATAGAGCACAGTACCGTAGTTAATACAATATAGATAGTGCAATCACACATCTCAGAAAGAGTGTGGTGACGGCAGTCGATTGTGCCTTAGTGAAGAGTAGAGGAGTTCCTTGGTTGTTCAGACCAGGTTGACAGGCCAATCGTACTACAGACGAGTTATAGTTTGACTTAATCTAGTAAGACAGCCATGGTTAAGTCCAGCCCACGAGCCGCATAACCCGATCATGCGGGCTTAATTCATGATTATAGTTATCCATCCAGGGAAATTTTCACAATATATACACAGATTTAAAGAAACAGAAACTATGAATTATGACTAGAAGTATACTCAGATACAAAATGTGTATTTTAAATGGCATGGGTGTGAGTTGTGATACGTATATACATTAAATTGTTATCTTAGTTACAATTTAAATTAACAGTTATGTTATTTGTGTAAAACTCATCTGTCACACACTGGTATAACTTATTCTATCTTACTAAGAGGTGTCTTTCCTTAGGAATCTTAAACATTTCAAGTAATTCAGGTAGTCACACAGAGCGAGTTCTAATATAGTGGAGGTGTAGTTTCAGGATACAAGGTATGTGCTTATTTTGGGGTCTGGAGTTATGTTCGAAAATTCTTGGGATTTTTGATGAATTTTTGGGAAGTTTGTATGTATATTTTTGAGACTCTATCACTTTGGTATTGCACGTAAAGTGGTGGTGTGTTATGTTTTTTGCTGCGTAGTTAGAATGTATTTATGATAGTTATATCCCCAGTACCCTACTTTGGGTTCAGGTTGACTTTGTTTACAGTTTGTGGTATTAGAGTTTATTAAGTAAATATATATAGCTAGAATTTTCGGGACATGACACTTCATCTGTATGTGTAAGAAATATAACCCAGGTGAATCTAGCGTAATCATCAATAATGACAAAGGCATATGATTTACCTCCTAGACTCTAAACTTGATTTTGGCCAAATAAATCTAGGCGAAGCATCTAGAGTGGCCTACTAGTGGAGATAATTTTCTTCTTCTTAAAGCTAAACTTAGTTTGCTTACCTAGTTGACATGCATCACAGATTTTATTTTTTACAAATTGTGTCTTAGGTAAACCTTTAACTAATTCTCCTTTTACAATTTTTGAAAGTAAATCCATGTTGGCATGCCCTAATCCCCTATGCCAAATCCAACTAGCCTTATTAATTGCAGAAAATCATTTTACATGTTTAGAGGCTAAGTTGTCAAAACTAGTTGTATAGAAATTATCAATACGATCAATAGTAAACATAATTTTATGCTTAGATAGATTTTCAACAATGCAGTTATCATGTTCAAAGGAAACCCTATACCCTCTATCACATAACTGACTGATGCTTAATAGATTATTGATGGGGATCAGCAGCCCTTATCCTTGTCCTTCGCAAAGCCCAATGGGCCCCACACAGCTCTAATGGGCCCCATATAGTTTTGGTCTTCCTTTTGGAATATAAATTTCAAATTTGAATTGTAATAATGCAAGAAAACTAATCTTGACTAGTGTTCTTATGAGTTGGAGTTCCTTGTTTTTTTAGTAAGTATTAATTGTGTTAGGTTAATAGTTGTTTAAAGTTGTTGAGATTTGTTGTTGAAAGTTGTTGGGAGTTGTTGTGTTTAATGCTTTGTCTCCCAGGCTATGCCTATAAATAGCCTTCTTATTTTAAGAACAAGATATGAAGTTGAAGTTGAATATAGAAGAAACATTTCTTTGCTTAAGCTTGTAAAACTTGTCCCTCTCCTTGTGCATGAGTAGTGTGAGGCTACAGCGTTCTCTCTGGAGATCAAGTGGTGAGAGATCACTAAACTATCCAATGACTCCATCAACCCCTCCTCCATCTAATACTCTCACGACCCCCATCAACACCACACGGCCAACACCTTCATGCACCCACAAGATGATCATCATCTACACTTCATTGTTGTGTTCATCTTGTGATTCAAAGCTTGTACGAAGGACCTATGGTGTGATCCAACTACGTGTGGAACAATTTCAAATCATTAAAATCAATCCCTTGGTAACTTCAGTACTTGTTTTTGAATCCTTTGCTATATCTTGTGAACCCTTGCTAGTAGATTAAAATCACATCTTTGAATAACCCATTTGATCCATAGATGGCAATATTGGTACTTGCTAGTTAAAATCAATTGTATGAATATTAGTTTGCTAACATAGAATTTTTATTCTTGAATCTTTGAAATAACAACTTTTCAACATATAACTTGATTCCTTTGTGAAAGAACCAATTGGGACTTAATTGCCGGACAAGTCATACACCTTTTCAAAATCCTTGAACATGTTAAATAAAACATGATTTTTTGTGTTTATGTTCGGGTAATTAAATTCTTAAGTTAAAGTGTTTAAGTGTATGTTCTTGTATGAGGGTTGAATCATAGGACATAGGTCGATCATTCCCATCCAACATTTTTCTTGGTATCAAAGCCTAGGTTAAATTAGGCGAACCTTTTAAGTCCCAACACCTTTATTTTCGAACTGCAAAATTGATGTGCACTTTTCACTATCAAAACGTTCCCATCTTTAAAATCTTTAAACATACAAGTTGTGGGAAATTTTTTTAGCATTTTCTGACACCAATATCACCTTATTTGGAGTTATGTAGCAAAAGTTATGCCCCGAGTACCAAAAGTTGTTTGTGACTAAAAATCCTTTAGCAGCTGTCGGGTTTTCAGAAAAATGGGCAATGGTTTTGCCCAGAACAGCCCACCTGCACTCTGAATTTTGGATATTTGGAGCTATAGTTTGGTTAGGTTTAGGGAAAAATCCTCCAAGGATGAGGATTGTGTTCTCTAGATGGCAACTAGAGCCGGGAATCGTTATCATGGTCGCAGGAATGACATGGACCGTGATGTACTCCTTGATGACCTACAAGACCAAATCTATGTCTTAACCTAATACTTGACCAATGCACTTAGAAGGATTGAGAGGCTAGAAGCTAGTTTAGCTACTAACCCACATCCAGAAAATTCAGGACAGCCTCTTGAGGTTGACAATGAGCTTGTTTCCCATCATTCTAGGGTGCGAAACCACCCTCCAAGAGAGAGGACACCACCTCAAGAACAACCTCCCATTCCTCCCTTGCAAAGACCAAATGCTCCTAGAAGGTTCCAACGTCATAACCCTTATGTTCCACATTGGAATAACGAGGATTGTGTTGAAGAAGAATTCCAACCAAGGAGACTATATCATAGGAAAAATCATGATCTAGATATGGATGTGATGAAAAGAGTAAAAATTGAAGCCCCTACATATGATGGTCAAATGGATCCAAAACTTTTTCAGGATTGGTTAGCTGAAATGGATTCATACTTTGACTAGTATAAGATGAATGACCCACATCAGGTGAGATTTGCAAAGATGAGATTAACAGGGCAAGCAAAGCTTCATTGGGTGAATGTCGAAAGACAAGAAACTCGCCTTGGCCATAGACCTATAGAACATTGGGATTTGATGAAAGAAAGATTGAAAGAAAAGTATGTCCCAATTTCTTATAGGGAACGTCTCATGGATCATATTTATAGCCTTAGGCAAGGTAGTATGAGTGTGACCAAATATATGAGCAAGGTGTGGTGTGGAAGAAAGCATTAGCCAACAAATTTCTTGTTTTAGGATTGGCTTGAAACCTGAGTTGACGAAGGATTTGTTTCCACATCATATTCATTCCTTTGAACATGCCTTTAATTTTGCACATGACTATAAGCAAATGATTAAAGCTCAAATGGGAAGAAAATTTGGAAACACCTCCAACGACACTTACCCAAGAAAGGTCACATCATATAAGAAGACAAGACCCACCAACATGGGTCAAGTAACTTCTAGAGGTAGCAATCCCACCATCTAACAACCATTGGACAAAGGAAAGGCACCCATATATGGGCCCTCAAAGCAAAATTCTAGGAATGATGTGTGCTATAAGTGTCACAAGAAAGGTCACTTTGCTAAGCAATGCCCAACTAGAAATTTGGAAATTGAAAGAATGGATGAAAAGGAAGATTCAGGAGAAGAACAACCCTATATCCCTGAGGAAGTAGCAAGTGAGGATGAGTTGTCCATCAAGGAGTATGAAAATTCTAATTTGAATGTTACGAGATGCATCATAGTGACTCCTTGAGAACAAAAATATTGGGGTCGCACTTCTATTTTCCATACTTACATCAAGTGTGGGAATAAGAGCTGCAAGATGATCATTGATGGTGGAAGCTACATGAATGTAATTTCAAAATCAGCTTCAGAAAAATTGAATCTAAAAGTTGAACCTCATCCCCAACCTTACAAAGTTGCTTGGGTAAATGCTGCAACCATGCCCGTTGGCTATAGGAGCCTAGTCCCCATTAAGATTGCAGATTATGAGGATGAAATTTGGTGTGATGTCCTTCCCATGGATGTTGCTCACATTCTTTTAGTAAGACCTTGGCTATATAATCTTGATGTTGCACACAATGGCATAGCCAATACCTATACTTTTAGGTGTAATGGCAAGAAAATTGTCTTGAGTCCTCTAGATCCCAAGAAGGACAAACATGACAAGGAGAAGAAATGTTTGAAAAGAAAAGAGAGATATGGAACTTCCTTGCATATCCTAAGAAAGAAGCAATTCGAACAAGAGAGCAAGGAGACTCAGTTTGTTTACATCGTAGTGACCAAAGAAAATGACTCCTCTAATCTAGGACCTAAGACATCACCTATACATTCTGAATTTAGTGATGTTATCTCCAAGCCTTTAAATGAATTATCACCAATGAGAGATATTCAACATGCTATAGATTTAGTTCCAGGAGCCTCTTTGCTTAACTTGCCTCACTATAGGATGAACCCTAAAGAACATGAGGAACTAAAAGGGCAAGTAGACGAGTTGAGAAGTAAGGGATTTATTCAAGAGAGTATGAGCCCATGTGCATGTCCCACCCTTCTCACTCCAAAGAAAGATGGCACGTGGAGAATGTGCATTGATAGTAGAGCCATTAACAAGATAAGCATCAAATATAGGTTTTCTATACCCAGGTTAGACGATATGTTGGATCAAATGGTTGGTTCCAATTTTTTTTCCAAAATTGATCTTAAAAGTATATACACTAAATTAAGATTAGACCTAGAGTTGAATGGAAAAGAGCCTTTAAGACTAAGGATGACTTATATGAGTGGCTAGTGATGCCTTTTGGTCTCACCAATGCACCAAGCACTTTCATGAGGGTGATGACCCAGATTTTGAGACCCTTCATTGGGCATTTCCTTGTTGACTAATTTGTTGACATTTTGATTTACAGTCAAATAAGGAAAGAACACTTAGATCACCTAAGGAAAGTGTTTGAAGTCCAAAATATGTATGCAAATCTAAAGAAGTGCACTTTCATGAATCCTCAGGTAATTTTCTTAGGATTTGTAGTATCTGAGAGCAGAGTTACTGTTGACCCCAAGAAGGTCAAGGCCATCCAAGATTGGTCTACTCCTAGAAACATTCAAGAGGCCCGGAGCTTCCGTGGGTTAGCCACATTCTATAGGAGTTTGATTAGGAATTTCAGCACCATCATGGCACTCATAACCAATTGTCTAAAGAAAGGAGAATTTTTGTGGCCTAAGGCTGCAACCAAAGCTTTCTTAGACATAAAAGAGCGGATGACCAAAGCCCTTGTGCTACACCTCCTGAATTTTCCGAAAGTGTTTGAAGTGGCTTGTGATGCCTCTAGTGTTGGCATAGGAGGGGTGTTGAGTCAAGAGGGCCACCCAGTACCCTTCTTCAGTGAAAAGCTAAATGATGCAAAGCAACGTTATTTAACCTATGATAAGGAGTTTTATATTGTGGTACAATCCTTAAGGCACTGGAGACACTATTTACTCCTTCAGAAGTTTGTCCTCTCTTCGGATCACTAGGCCCTTAAGTAGCCAAGCACACAAAAGAAGCTCAACCATAGACATGTAAAGCGGATCGAATATATCTAGCAGTATACCTTTGTGCTTAAACACTGCGTCGGTGTTGAAAATAAAGCTGCTAATGCTTTGAGCTGAGTAGTAGCCACTTTACAAACGTTGGAAATGAAAGTCATAGGTTTTGAGAGCATAAAAAAGGAGTACTCCCAATGTCCAGACTTCTGCAACATTTTCTCTTATTTGTTACAAGGACTACTCGAATCCCATCCAAACTATATGATCCACAGAGGATTCCTATTCAAAGGAACCAGATTGTGTATCCCCTCTACATCCCTTCGTGACCAATTGATATGGGATTTGCACGCAGGTGGTGCTGCAGGTCACTTTGGTAGGGATAAGACCATCGCTATGGTAGAGGATAGGTTCTTTTGGCCTAGTCTTAAGAGGGACATAGCAAAAGTTGTTTCACAGTGTGGAACTTGCCAATCTGCAAAGGGGAGAAAGCATAATATTGGTCTTTACACTCCTTTACCCATACCCCACACCCCTTGGCAAGACATTAGTATGGATTTTGTGTTAGGACCCCCTAGGACTGCTAGGAAGAATGACTCCATGTTTGTTGTTGTGGATAGGTTCCCCAAAATGTCTCATTTCATTCCATGCAACAAAACATATGATGCTTCAAAGTTTACTTCCATATTTTTCAGGGAAGTGGTGAGATTGCATGGTCTTCCCAAGACCATTGTTTCAAATAAGGATGTGAAAATTTTTAGCTATTTATGGAAAACTTTGTGGGCAATACTAGGTACTAAGCTTCAGTTCTTGAGTGCTTACCATCCCCAAAATGATGGCCAAAGCGAGGTAGTTAATAGGAGTCTAAGAGACCTATTAAGATGCCTTGTAGGAGACAACATAAGCTCATGGGATTTGTGTCGTCTGATGGTGGAATTTGCATTCAATGGCTCAGTAAATAGAACCACAGGATTGAGTCCTTTTCAGTTTTTCACGGGATATCAATATAGCAAGCCTATAGATCTTGTCCCATTACCTCCACAAGTTTGAGTGAGTGAATAAGTTGATGCTTTTGCTAAGCACATACATGCCTTGCACTCTGAAATAAGAATGAAAATTAACTTGAACAATGAACATTATAAATCTTGTGCTGACATACATCGCAGGTTACAATAATTTTCAGAGGGTGATATGGTAATGGTCCGTATTCATCCTGAGCGGATTCTTGTAGGAAAGGTAAGAAAGTTGTATGCTAAAAAGATGGGTCCCTTCAAAATTTTAAAGAAAATTAGTTCTAATGCTTACATACTTGATATTCCTATTGATTTTGGCATTAGCAATGTTTTTAATGTTTAGGATCTAACCCTATTTCTTGAAGCATCTTCTTTTGTAGAACCTTCAAATACTAACCTTGAAGGTGATCCCACTCGTTTCCCCACTCATAGTGAACCTGAAAACCCGAAATTGCCTTTACCTCCACCTTTACCCATACCCAAGAACCATGATGAAATTGAAGAGATCTTGGATGAAAAGACAACGTTCATATGAGCGAGATCATACCAGAAGTTCTTAGTAAAGTGGAGAGGTAAACCACTTTATGAGCGAAGCTAGATTCAAAAAGAAGACCTCCTTCGTCTTAACCTAGAATTATACTCCCAGTACTTCATTTCTCCTTCTTCGGAGAAGAATTCTCTTGGGCCTGGAAGAGATGATGGGGATCAGTAGCCCTTACCCTTATCCTTTGTCGACATGGTGACACGTGGACGGCCACCCAATGTCCACATTGGTTTATAACTCTTGCAGGTATACATGGAGTATCTTGAAGATTTTTAGCATGAGAAGACTCGAGTTGACATACTATTTCAAGTTCGGGTTTAAGAACCATAAGGGCCAAACACAGCTTGTGAGCCCCACAAGGCTCTAATGGGCCCCACACGATTTTGGCCTTCCTTTTGGAATATGTTTAAATTTCAAATTTGAATTGTAACAATTCAAGACAACTAAGCTTGACTTGTGTTCTTATGAGTTGGAGTTCCTTGTTTTTTTAGTAAGTATTAATTGTGTTAGGTAATAGTTGCTGAAAATTGTTGAGAGTTGTTATTGAAAGTTGTTGAGAGTTATTGAGTGTTTAGTGCTTTGTCTCCTAGGCTATGCCTATGAATAGCCTTTTTACTTTAAGAACAAGATATGAAGTTGAAGTTGAATATAGAAGAAACATATCTTTACTTGAGCTTGTAAAACTTGTCCCTCTCCTTGTGAGTGAGTAGTGTGAGGCTATGGCATTCTCTCCAAAGATCAAGTGGTGAGAGACCACTAAACCATCCAATGACTCCATCAACCCCTCCTCCATCTAATACTCTCACGGCCCCCATCAAAACCACATGGCCAGCACCTTCATACACCCACACGACGATCATCATCTACACTTTATTGCTACATTCATCTTGTGATTCAAAGCTTGTATGAAGGACCTACGGTGTGACCTAACTACGTGTGAAACAATGTGAAGTCAATCCAAATCAATCCCTTGGCAACTTCAATACTTTTGTTTGAATCTTTTTTTATATCTTGTGAACCCTTGCTAGTAGATTAAAATCACATCTTTGAATAACCCATTTGATCCATAGATTACAATATTGGTACTTGCTAGTTAAAATCGGTTGTATGAATATTAGTTTGCTAACACAGAACTTTTATTCTTGAATCTTTGAAAGAACAACTTTTCATTGTATAGCTTGATTCCTTTTTGAAAGAACCAATTGGGACTTAATTGCTAGGCAAGTCATACACCTTTTTAAAATCCTTGAACATGTGAAATAAAGCATGATTTATTGTGTTTATGTTTGGATAGTTAAATTTTTAAGTTAAAGTGTTTAAGTGTATGTGCTTGTGTGAGGGTTGAATCGTAGGACATAGGTCACCATTCCCATCCTACATCAATTATGCTTTCAACCATCAACAAACAAAACATTGTCAATAACGAGGGATGCTTCCTTACCAATCTTACCTTTTCCGATGATTTTCCTTTTGGCATTATCTCCAAAGGTGACCTACCCTCTGTCCTTTGGTGTGATGGAATCAAATTTGGATTTGTCGCCTGTCATGTGCCTCAAGCATCCGCTATCCACATACCATTTGTACTTAGTGGAGGACAACCTCAAGCACACCTACAAGAAATACTCAAGTGACTACTTTTGGTACCCAAATTTTCTTGGGTCCTTTGGGGTTAGTGTCTGATTCTCCCTTGACTTTCCAAACCATCTTGATTTTAGCGTCCTTGTTTTAGAAAGGATAGTCAAATTTATTATGGCCTTTCTTCTTACATTTAAAACAAGTGGTATGCCTATAAGAATCTTTAGAGGATAAGATTTTGTTTCCATCACGAAATATCCTATGTAAATATTTTTCCATTTTCTATTTTCATTTCCATTAAAGTCAAGTCCTTCCTTGTCTAAAAATTTTCATTAAGCACCAGTGAGTTTTTTCAAAATTATTTTGGCCTTCTATAAATTTATTAATAATTTTGGAGTCATCTTCCATTTTTCTTTCTAAACTAGCAATTTTCAACTCTTTTTATTAAAATAAAATGAGACTCATTTTGATTTTCCAAAAACTTTGACAATTCTTTAAGTTTAATTTTCAAATCAGTGTTTTTCTTAGACATTTTCTCAAGCACTTAAATAACATGAAGATATTTTTGTTGTAATTCATTATATGTAGGCATGCTGTTATCAACAAAATCATCACTAGAATAATACGAAGATAAAGAACATGATGAATTTACCTCATGGTTGCTATATGCCATTAAACACAAATTTACGACTTCATTGTTGTTGGATTCGCTGTCTGAACTACTGGGACTATGTTTGTCCCAAGAAGTGGTTTCATTGCCTTTTTCTTCTTTTTCGAATCCTTCTTTAGCAGTGAGCCCTCTGGCTTGATGTGGCCTACTTCATTGCAATTATAGCATGTAGGAGGATCTAGCTTCTATTTTCTTTTGCTTAACTCTCTTTTTTTCAAATCTCGAGCCTCTATATTTCTCTCAGACCTTCAGTTCTTTTTGAAGTATTTGATAAACTTCTTGGTCAGCAAGGCCATATCCCCGTTAGGCTCCTAATCACTTTCCTCACTAGAGCTACACGTTAAGGTTTTGAGAGCTGTGACTTTCTCCATTCTGCTCTGCTCATTTATCCTCTCATTGATTGTCATCTCGTATACTAAGAGGGATCCGATAAGCTCATCCAGTGTTATTGCTTTCAAATCTCTCCCCTCAGCTATGGTTGTAGCTTTTGGCTCTCAGATTGGAGGTAATCCTCGGAGTACCTTCCTGATCATTTCATACGTAGGTTTTTCCAATAGCATGTAAAGAGTTAGTAATGTGTTTGAATCTCGTGTACATGGATTGTATGTAAAAGCCTCATATTCACTCATTAGCATGTCTATGTGACTATCCTTCACAGCCTTAGTACCCTTATATGTGATCTCTAAATTTTCTTATATTTCCTTAGATGTTTTACATGTCATAACTCTATTAAACTCATTTGCATCTAAGACACAGTATAACACATTTATGGCACTAATATGTACTTGAATTAATTTCATATCATCATTAGTAAAACTATTTTCAACTTTGGGGACACTTTTTCCTTCTACAGTGGTCATAGTAATCTCCTTTGGAGACAACCCTCCATACTTTCCAATCTAAATTTTGAAGAAAATTCTTATCCTTTATTTCTAAAAGGTGTAGTTAACACCACAAAAGATTGGAGGGTGTTTGGATGATTGTCCCACCAAAAGAGGAAACACCAAGATGAGTCATTGTGATCTTTAACAAAAATGATTAAGTTATTTTGCAACGAGGCTCTCATACCAAGTGTGATTTTTGGTGTATTCCCAAGAGGGGGGTGAATTGGAATTTTAAAAAAATGTAGGTCACTTTCACTCTAATTTTGAAAACCACAACAAGTATTTCACGAGCCTACGGTTTTTCTAGACAATCACAAATCCCATAAATATTTAAGTGTGCAAATATTTAATGCATATGCAATAATCACAATAAATCAAATATAAACATACAAGTGCTGAAGAAAATAAAGAGTGTAGGGAAAGAGAGTGCATACACATTATTTTTATGACGTTTGGCTATCCTTTTCTACGTCCTCGCCTCAAGCCAACCTGCTCGAGGATTTCACTATACCGCTCCTTAACAAGGCGGAGCCACCTTTTACAACACTCCTTCAATCGAGTGGAGCCCAGTGTTACACCAGTCCTTCTAGGTGGACCAACCTCTTAAGGTGATACCCCACACCCGGCATGGTTCACTACCCAACCTGCAGGGATACAAAAGATGAAGAAATTTTTCTGTATAATTACGCTCTAAAACTGCGTAATTAGGCATCTTAATTCGGTCATTAGGGCTTATATTTTAAATTAAATGTCTAATTACGTCCAATATTTTAGTAAAGTGCCTTATTTATAATTTATGAGTTTTATTGAACAATTTAGAATTTTTGGCAATTTTTTATCGCAGGAAAATTCCCGGGAGGCAAAATCGGCACTAGTTTGTAATTCATGTATAACTTTCGTGTCCAAGCTCCAATCGAGACGATTCTAATTTTTGGAGAAAGACAAGAGGATTATCCAAAATTTCCGTGCTTTGGGTTTTGAGAGAAATGGGCTCCAAGAAGGTCAAAATTGGCCATAATTATGGAAAGAAAAAAAAAAGAAAAAAAAAATAAAGACTTTTTTTATGTGACCCGGCCTCGCATGGCCGGGTCGGGTTAGGTTAGCTGGGTCTAGGGCAAAGCCCTCTTCCATTTAATCATAGTTTTTCCCTTGGTGCTTCCCTATGCCCCAATGCACCATTTCTCTTTTTCCTTTCCCTTCCCTTCTCTTCTCTCCCTTTTCTTTTTCTTCTCCTGTTTCTTTTCTTTGTCTCTGTTCTCCTCTCTTCCTCTACTTTTCTTCCTCTCTCTCTTTCTCACTTTCTCTTCTCCTTTTCTCTATCTCTTGGTCTCTCTCAGCTTCTCTCCCTCTCCCTGTTTCTTCCCTACAACACCCTCTGCAGCAGCCCCTTGGGGCCACAACACCAGACAGCCGAGACACCAGCACTCCAGCTCCAGGCCACCAGCGGCCCCTACAACTCCCCTCAGCTAGCACTAGCAACTCTCCACCATAGTAGGCCAGCGTCCACGGACCACTCCTTGAGCACCACCAGTCTCCATAGCTGCTGCACATAAACTCCTCGAGCTTCTCTCTCTCTCTCTCTCTCTCTCTCTCTCTCTCTCTCTCTCTCTCTCTCTCTCTCTCTCTCCCTTTTACCTTGTTTATTATTTTGTAATGGTTGTTTTAATAAATTGTTTGACTAGATTTAATGTTGGATTGAATATTTTCCTTTTCTTTGTTATTTGAGAGGTTTATTAGATTAAACAATGTCTTGTTTTTTTTATTTTATTTTGAATGCTTTCAAGGTTTAATTAATTTGTTGTTTTAATTTGTTGTCTTTTGTTTTATTGATGCAATGAGCCGCTGTGGAATTAATTTGACCTGAAAATTGTGTATTGCGAGCATGAGTGTCTAAGTTCGATAACTCGGGTTGTGGGTCAATGTCGTTTGCTTTCCTTGGCTTATTAGTTCTCCTAAGAAATTATTGTTAAACTTTTATTTGGTTGAAACCAAAAATTGAAAGCATCATTGATAAATTGCTGGCTCTTATCTCTTGTTTTGTTGTTGACGTTAGGCACATCAAAACCTTGATTTAATCTAAGATTTTCATCAATTAATTTTTACATGAAATTTGGTTGATGCTTAATGAGAGTATATTTTCTTCTGTTCGAGTGTGGCAAATTTACTCGAGCTTTAGTAATAAAATGTCATCTTATTAATGCCTTGATTGGATTAACAAGAAGAGAAGTAAAGCCTAGGGAACTAGTAAACAATGGAAGCAAACAGACATTGAAGCTGTAACCGGAGTGTTTGGTAAATTGTTTCAGTTAATTTGTTTGGTTTGGTTACATTAGTAGGTTTGTATTTTTAGAAATTTGATAAAAATTTGAGTCTCATTTTGATAGTGTACTCAAGCATCTACCACTTTGTTTATTGTTTTCAAAATCATAAAAGACCAAAAATATTTTCAAACCATGTTTTACAGCAACAAGATTTTACTAAACTTTTATAAATACTTTGATACTCAGTGGTCCCTGTGGAATACGATCCTGGACTCATCCTTGATACAACTTGACACTTCTGCACTTGAAAGCATAACTCAGAACGAGTAAAGTTTTTGGCGCCGTTGCCGGGGACCAATTGGTGTCCTCAAAGTGTTTCTCAGATTTCAAAGAGGGTGTTTATAGAGCTGTGAACGTCTTCACAGCCTGGGTGATATCTACTTCCTCTCCTTTAACATGTTTGCTTTTATTTTTGTTTTATTGCATTTATACTGAGTTTGTATGACACATTTAGACTGGTTAGGACAGACTCATCCCTCTTGTCATCGAGTGCACCTGTTTCACTTGAATCACTTGAATCATCATCTGACGCTCATAGCATCATGCCTGAGAATGAACATCATGATAGGGAGAACCCTAATAGTACCCTCAAAGAATATTTGCAAACTGTTAGGACCAACACCCCATCCTGCATTATTCTACCTTTGAATGCAAATGCTTTTAATTTTAAACCTGGGATGATTCCTTTGTTACCTCATTTTCATGGCATTGAATCTAAAAACCCATATTTGCATATTAAAGAGTTTAAAGAAGTGTGTTCCACATTCATGGATAGAACATACACTGAAGAGGTAATAAGATTGAAATTGTTTCCATTTTCTTTAAAAGACAAGGCAAAATCCTAGTTGAATTCCTTAAGACCAAGATCCATTGGGACTTGGCAAGAAATGCAAACTAAGTTTTTAAATAAATTTTTTTCCATGCAAAGAACTAATGCTTTGAAAAGACAAATCATGAATTTTTTCCAAAAGGATGTGGAAACATTTTATCAGTGTTGGGAACGTTTCAAAGACCTCTTAAATGCATGTCCTCACCATGGGTATGAGAATTGGAGGGTCATCAGTTTTTTTTATGAGGGGTTGCAACCAAAGATGAGGCAATTTGTAGAAACAATGTGCAGTGGTGAGTTTTTCAATAAAGGGCCCGAAGAAGCTTTTGACTATTTTGATTATTTGGCTCAAAACGCCCAATCTTGGGATGTCTCTGATGTGTATGATAGATCTGAAAAGAAAAAATGTATTAGTGGGGGTGGTGAGTATAAATTGAAAGAAGTTGATGATTTGAATGCTAGGCTTGCATTGATACCCAAAAGGTTAGATTCCATTGAGTTTGAGAAAGTAAATGAAATGCATGTTTTCCCTTCATCTTCTGAAAAATGCAGCATATGTGAGGATACAGAGCATGTGACTGATGCATGTCCAACTATTCCTGCTTTTATGAAATTTTTGCTTGATTAATCTAACCTGGTGTATATGGTTTCTGAGATTTCTTCTAGACCTTATTCTGATACTTATAATGCAGGTTGGAGAAGTCATCCAAATTTTAGGTCGATGAATGACCAAGTGGGGCCATCTCCCCATGTACAAAGTCAATACATTCCTTATGTAGCAGCTGGCCAAGTCTCGGGACCCTCTTACTTTGCAAATCAACCTCCTCCAATGTAGAGAAGGGAAATGGAAGATCTCATACAGCAGCTAACGATTAGCTTGCAACAGTTCATGGCAAGCCAAAATGTGATCAACTCTCAAACTTCTCAAGCCGTCAACGAGATAAGCACCAATTTGACTAGGGTGAACACATTATCGAATGCTTTGGTGATAGATGAATCCCAATTTCAAGCCCAGCCAGATACTCAAGTGCAAATTGCAATCATGGAACTATCATCCTCTATTGAAGCGAATGTCAATGATTCCAATGTCAAAGCAAATCTCAGCAGTGGTAAGGTAACTGGTACACCAGATGAAGAAGTTGAGCAGAATGGTGAGAGTTTAACCTTCAAGGAACTAGGTACAAATTTTAATGTTGATGCTTTTGAAGAACCAAAGGTAACTATTCTGAAAACTTTTCATCAAAGACCAATTCTTAAAGAAGTATATTTCCTGGAAACTATACTGGATAAGGATCCTTTCTTGTTAAAACAAGAAAGACAATTTGAAAATGTGTTGTCTGATATTGTGGAGAGCATTGATTTATTCAGAGATTACTTCTGTGCAGATAAAAAAACTGACTCATTGTGGTGACTCAAATTTGGAGACTCGCCAGTTCAATTTATAAATCTGCACCCACAAGATGAAATTCCTCCTAAGCCTCCTCCAGACACACTGTGATGTTTTTCTTTCCTTTGTTTTCATTTTGTTTCATTCTGTCTTACTTTTAGTTTATTGATAGTTACATTTTCCTTTAGTTCACTTTTCCTTTTCCATTACTTCTCCACCCAGGTACGCCTTACTTTTCTCATGCACAGTTTTTCTATTTCCTCTATGCTTTCACATTGAGGACAATGTTCCATTTTAGTTGGGGGGGTGAGCATTTTCAAGTGACACTATGCACGTATATGTACTGGATTTAATATTAAAAAAAAAATCAAAAAGAGAGAAATAAAGGAAGAGTAGCAAAGAAGTACACTGCATTATGCCATGCCTAACACTGACTTATACCCTTCACATACTTGCGTATAACTTAAGAATTACACACTTAAGTCATTTAGGCTAAGTTTCTCTTTATATAATTTTATGAGTCCATGAAGAATTGATTAGTAGTACACTCATGCTAATCTGGCTATATAATTTCTTGTATTTACATGGTATCTCATGAGACTGAATAAACACATTCACATGATTCATTGCACTTAGGGTCTCCTGTGAATACTGAGAGAACGCCCGTGGCGACTATGACACCTTCTGAGATATCCTTGAGCTATTTATCGTCCTTTTGAGTGTTAACATCATATCAGAGTTCATGGAACTCAGTTCTCTTCTCTTCTGGACGATTCTTTGTACACTAGTCTCTCTTTTTGATTTGCTAAGCCTAGAGGTGACATCTAGTGGGGAGATAGAAACTTAGGTCTTATAGCCTACTCAAGATGTGAAGGGTGAGCCACCCTTAGAAATAGACTTAGTTCGTGGACCACAATTCGAGCTCAAATCCCATTGATGGTATGAAGATAACAAAAGAAGTGTAATATTTGTCCTAATTGATCAAGAAAAGATAGAAAATGATGAATGAGCGGAAAAAAGAATAAGAAATAGAAATGTGCATGAAATAAAATGCTAAAGTCTACTCCACAGAAATACCACAAGAAAAAAAGTCAAGGACACGACACGTGTTCTCCATGTATGAATATTCTTTAACCGGTTAATGCCTTAGATGTATTCACGACAAGTGACTGTTTTGTAGGTGTCCACTGGTATCCTAGGTGTACTAAGTCACACACATCACACACACCTAGAGACTTTACCTGTTATACTTTATATGACTGCATTAATTCTGAATTGTGCCGCTGGTTAACTTCATGCGAGTATATTGCTCTTAAACGACATATAAACAATGAAACTTGCATGAGTGACATTCTTTAGAGTCATGTGCATTGAATATGATCGAGCTAGTATGAAATTTAGTTTTGTTCTTGTATGTGAAACGGTATGGTTGTGTCGCATGTGCATTAATTTCATGTTCACTGGAGTTCATAGTTGTCGGCACTATCCTGAAATTCATTCACGTTATTTGCTAGAGACTAGCAAAATGTTAGTTAGGGGGTGTGATTACGCACTAAAATTGCATAATTAGGCATCTTAATTCGGTTATTAGGGCTTATATTTTTAATTAAATGTCTAATTACGTCCAATATTTGAGTAAAGTGCCTTATTTATAATTTATGAGTTTTATTGAACAATTTATGAATTTTTGGAAATTTTTTATCCCACGAAAATTCTCGGGAGCCAAAACCGGAACTAGTTTGTAATTCACGCATAACTTTTCCATTCGAGCTCCAATCAAGACGATTCTAATTTTTACAAAAATATGAGAGGATTATCCACAACTTCTGCGTTTTGGATTTTGAGAGAAACGGGCTCTAGGAAGGTTGAAATTGGCCATAATTGTGGAAAGAAAAAAAAAGAAGAAAAAAAAAAAAGGCAAAGCCCTCTTCTATTTAATCTCAGTTTTTCCCCGGTGCTTCCCTGTACCCCAGCACACCATCTCTCTTTTTCCTTTCTTTTCCCTTCTCTTCTCTCCCTTTTCTTTTTCTTCTCCTGTTTCTTTTCTTCGTCCCTGTTCTCCTCTCTTCCTCTACTTTTCTTCCTCTCTCTCTTTCTCAGTTTCTCCTCTCCTTTTCTCTATCTCTCTATCTCTCTCAGCTTCTCTCCCTCTCCTTGTTTCTTCCCTGCAATAACCTCTGCAGCAGCCCTTTGTGGCCACAACACCAAACAGCCGAGACACCAGCACTCCAGCTCTAGGCCACCAGCAGCCCCTACAACTCCCCTTGGCTAGCACCAGCAGCTCTCCACCATAGCAGGCCAGCCTCCATAGACCACTCCCTGAGCACCACCAGTCTCCACAGCTTCTGCACACAAACTCCTCGAGCTTCTCTCTCTCTCTCTCTCTCTCTCTCTCTCTCTCTCTCTCTCTCTCTCTCTCTCTCTCTCTCTCTCTCTCTCTCTCTCTCTCTTATCTTGTTTATTATTTTTTAATGGTTGTTTTAATAAATTGTTTAACTAGATTTAATGTTGGATTGAATATTTTCCTTTTATTTGTTATTTGAGAGGCTTATTAGATTAATTAATATCTTGTTTTTTTTTTTTTTTGGTTATTTTGAATGCTTTCAAGGTTTAATTAATTAGTTATTTTAATTTGTTGTCTTTTGTTTTATTGATGCAATGAGCCACCGTGTAATTAATTTGACTTGAAAATTGTGTATTGCGAGCATGAGTGGCTAAGTTCGATAACTCAGGTTGTGGGTCAATGTCTTTGGCTTTCCATGGTTTATTAGTTCCCCTAAGAAATTATTGTTAAAGTTTTATTTGGTTGAAACCAAAAATTAAAGACATCGTTGATAAATTGCTGGCTCTTATCTTTTGTTTTGTTGTTGACGTTAGGCACATCAAAACGCTAATTTAATCTAGGATTTTCATTAATTAATTTTTACATGAAATTCGGTTGATGCTTAATGAGAGTATATTTTCTTCTGTTCGAGTGTGGAAAATTTACTCGAGATTTAGTAATAAAATTTCATCTTATTGATGCCTTTATTGGATTAACAAGAAGAGGAGTAAGGCCTAGGGAACTAGTAAACGGTGGAAGCAAACAGACGTTGAACCCGTAACCCGAGTGTTTGGTAAATTGTTTTAGTTAATCTGTTTAGTTTGGTTGCATTAGTAGGTTTGTATTTTTGGAAATTCGATAAAAATTTGAGTCTCATTTTGATAGTTTACTCAAGCATCTACCACTTTGTTTACTATTTTCAAAATCATAAAAGACCAAAAATATTTTCAAACCACATTTTACAGCAACAGGATTTCACTAAACTTTCATAAATACTTTGATACTCAGTGGTCCCTGTGGAATACGATCCTGGACTCATCCTTAATACAACTTGACACTTCTGCACTTGGAAGTATAACTCAGAATGAGTCAACGTACAAATGAATACTTCTCAAAAAGCTAAGTTGTACAATGTAAATCTATATGCACTCCCACAAGATTAGATTTATGCTCAATAAAGTTTAAGGGTTTCCTCTCTAAAAAATATTTTGAAATAAATTAGAGTAGATGAGAGTAGGTGATCTTTGATTCAAAAGTGAAGTATGCGTTAAATGCTTTCAAAGATCTAAATGCTATAAATGATTTCTCCACAAAATATTTTTGCAATAAAAGATGCTTGGAGAAAATTGATTTTTGCTCTCAAGAAAAAAATTTCAAATGGAGAGTAGAAGAGAGTAAAATGCCTCTTTGTTTTTTAAAGGATGAGTGAAGACAAAGTTCAGATGTTTAAAAGTATAAGCAAGATAATCAAAAGTTGTTTAATGAGCTTTGGGAAAGGTATTTATAGACTTTTTCAAACTCTAGCCGTTAAGTGATCGTTTGGGCATTAAAATAATATTAAATTTGAATTTTTATGACGATTTCCGGCTTAAAAATAGCCCAACCTGAGAATTCCGGGTGACTGGTAAAGGGTCCAGTCAACTGGCCTTAGGAAATTTTTCGAATTCATGAGGTTTAGTCTTCTAGGCACATGATCTGGTTGACTAGATCATCAGCCGTGTGAAGTTCGATCAACTGGGCTTTAAGGTCTGGTTGACCGGGCCTTTACAAAATTTGAATCCTGGCCAAGTGGTCAAGTCGATTGACTGGGCACTTTGAAAAATTGAGTTTTAACCCTCTTTTGACCTAAAAAATACTTCAAACCTTTTTGTATGAGTTTAGCATTTTAAGAAAAAGGTTTTTCATGAAATGATCTTTTTTCCTAAGGTCATTCTATGGTCAGTATTGAGCATTAAACCAAATCATGCAAGACATGCATTTACAATACAAATTAAATGCAATGCAATTGAAAAAATAAAGTCTTCACTCCTTGCTCTTCAATTTGCCATGCAGTAGGTCTTGTGATGTGTTCTTTAAGTGCTTCATGACTTTCATTTTACCTCAACTATTTGTGCCTTTTGAAAGATAATTCTGTTCATAGACTAAATGCACAAATTAGATACTTAGGATTTGTCAATATCAAAATGAGATAGGACTCATAAAGTCAATAGTGTACTACTGCTGTTTAGTTGTATGAAATTCCAAATTGAGGAAATTGAAATGCTGATATTATATACACACACACACATATGGATTTTCAAAGGCTTACTTTGAGTAGAATGTAAAATTCCACTTAGAAAACTAAAATGGCTTAAACTTGTATGCTGACTTTAGTTAAACCTTTTTGTTGCTATCAAAAGGGGGCCAATTTTTTTAGCAAAATGCAAAAATTATTTCAAAATACCTTTTTGAATTTATAACAAAATACCTTTTTGAATTTCAAGTAAAAAAGGGGGAATGCATTTTTTAGTAAAAGGGGAGAATTTAATCACAATTGAACTTAAACAAATATTTTTACATTACTTATTCTCACACTTATGCATATTGTGAGGAGGAGCCTTATCAAGACTACCTCATTTTGCTCCTTATTTGTCATCATTAAAAAGGGGGAGATTTTTTGCCTAACAAGGCTTAATCTTTGAACTTCTTAGAAAATATCTTTTGGGGCTATTGTAGGGTGCTTATTGTATAATAATCTACTTTGGTTAGAGAGTTCTCTTTGTACAAAATCATTTCTTGATTTCCTTGTGCAAACTGACGACTCTGGTATTGATACAAACGGAAGGGTGTTTTCGCTTGAGAAGCTTCTCCGCCTACTGAAGGAGAGAGGTGTCTCCACCTACTAAAGGAGGGATTAGTGAATCCTCATAGCGAGTTGCTTGAGGCAAATACGTAGGCACAGTTGCCGAACCTTGTAAAAAATTGGGTGTTACTCTCTACATTATCTTTTTATTTTCTAAGCATATTAATTCTCATTTGTGAATGTGGTGAATGCTATGAATACTCTTATTGATTAAACTCTGTTGTAGTCACTAATATAATTTTAATTTAATCTATTGGAATATTATTGTGTTGGTTTATCTCTTATTCATGTTCAAGCTTTACCTATCATTTGACTGAGCATATATTAGTGAATACTATTAATATTGTGTATTTAAGCATATTCTTATAGATATTGATCTGCTATGAGTAGGTTAGTCACATATTGAAATATTAGCTTAGTCTCTTAGAATTTAAGGATATATATATATATATATATATATATATATATATATATTGATAAAATTGTCTATTGAGAATACTGTAGTTGTTAATAAGTTAGAGTACTTGTGAAATCAATTTTAAAATTTACTAAAGCTTCCGCGTATAAAATTTTAAAAATGCCCAATTCACCCCCCTTTTGAGATTACACCTCGACTTTCATTAGCTTAGGGCTTATTATAATAATTATTATTATTACTACATTACTACCCCTATAGTGAAACCTAATTGGAGTGTATGATGTCTAGGTTTACCACAATCATAAAAGTTACCTCGTGCCTTCTTTATTTTGGAGGACTTGTATCTCAGCCGATTGTTAGTATGGTTGCTATTTCGATTGTCTCCTTAGTTGTTGATTTAGTTGTGCATCCAATTGTTGGTTTGGTTGCTTCCTTTGGCATTGAACCTACAACTATTGTAGCTCCCCCCAACTTGTGTTCCTAGTTTTGAAGTTCGCCTTAATTCTCTCATGGCAATCTTCTACCAAGTTTGCTAATTACACGCTTAAATTGCGTAATTAGGTGTTTTAATTCATGCATTACAAATTATATTTTGTATTTAAAGGCCTAATTACTCTAAATATTCTAACATTGTGTTCTATTTATAATATTTGAGTTTTATTGAGTAATTTATGAAATTTTTGTATTTTTTATTGCAGGGCAACTATCGGAAGCTAAAAATCGACGAAATTTTTTAATCTGTGCGTAATCTCTCATCCAACCTCCGATTTAGATGATTCAGGATGCCATAGAAAGATAAGAAAGTGCTCTACAATTTTTATGTTTTGCATTTTGAGAAATACAAGATGCATCAAGATTGAAATCAAATGTGAAGTTAGCATACGCCATTTTATGGACTATTTCGATAATTCTTCGTAATCTTGGTGTAACTTTCTCATCCGAGCTCCAATCGAGACGATTCAAAATTTTGGGGAAAGCTCTATACCTTTCATGTTTTAATCTTTGAGAGTTATGGGTTGTACAAGGGTCGAAAGTGGGCTTGAAGGAGGAGGGCAGTTCACATACCTTTGAAAAAAGAAATAAAAAATAAAAAAATTCGATGTGACCCGGCCATGCAGTCGGGGCATCTCAGTAGGGTGAGGCACTGGGAACAAAGAAAAGGAAAGAAAGAAAGGCAAAGAAAGGAAAGAAAGAAAGAAAAGAAAGGAAAGAAAAATGAAGTTGGAAAAGTCAAATAGGAAAGGAGGCATAGGGTTTCTAGGGGGGAGCTGTGCGCAAGAAGAGAAAAGGGGGCAGCAGGAGCAGGCACTGGAGAGGGGACGTGAACTGGGGGAGGTTGCACCAAAATTTGAAAAAAAAAGAAGGGAGAATTTTTTCTTGAGATTTTCTCCTAACAACTGCGTGATTGAAGTTCAACAAACATAGCAGCAAGGAAGGAGTTGGCGGCATGCAAAAAATTAAAATCTTTTCGAGAATCAGAAGCGACGAACAACGGCGGTGTTTGGGGTGTTCGTGATGTGCGACAGCGGTACTACGAGTGTTGATTTTTCCCATACGCTCCAAATAGAAGAAAATATGGTGAAATCTGTTATGTTGAATTTAATTTTCAGAATGAACTAAATTTTTGTATTCTAGGAAAACGATGCAGCCAGTTTCGAACTATGCTTGCTCTTTGATGCTAATCTAAAGTAGTTTTCATTAATGTTTGTTTAAGTTATTATGTACCTAATGCTTTTAATTAACTGGCCATTAATTAAATGATTTTATTCTTGTGATTTGCTACCGAAAGGAGGGATTATAGGATAGATCTTGGATAATTCAGCGTAGGTAAATATAGAGATCGAAAGACTTGTATGAACCTACGTAGCATTGAAAATTGAGGGTCTTATTGCATTCTTACACTATTAATTTGCATACTCTTATGTTAAATAATAAACAAGAATAGGTTCTAATTGACTTTCGAAGGAGGCTTTTGGAAAAATTGGCGATTTGCTAACAAACAGAGAAAACGAAGTCGAATTAGCTAAATGAGTAAAGCATAGTGAGAAACTAGGTGAAATCGGTTTCCTAGAAGTTTTCACTATCATTAATTTGACACTCGGTATCCAATTAAAATTCTCTTGATTAGGTTATTTAAAGTAGCTTGTTTAAATTTCGCAGTCTAAAATTATCAATTTTTCTAAATAAAATCAAGGTTATTATAAATTCGGTACTTGGTAAAAGTAAGGCATCAATCCCTAAGGACGATACTCTACACATCATTATATTATAAAACTACGATATTGTGCACTTGTAGTTTGCACCGGTCAAGTTTTTGGCACCGTTGTCGGGGATTGAGTTTTTCTTATTTTTGCCAATATCGATACAAAGTAATCTTGGTTTTAATTTAGAATTTTATGTTTATATTTTTATTTATTTCTTTTTATTTTATTTTCTGTATTTCTGGTGTGTTTTTTATGCTGGATGCGCAGTGCTAGAACACGTGCCATTATTCCTTTTGATCCGAAGATTGAAAGAACGCTTAGAATACTAAGGAAAAAAAGTGTACTAGCCATGGAGAATGGACAAGATAATGTACAGCCACGTGCCCTGAAGGATTATGTATGGCCGGTTGTGAATGACAACTATTCGAGTATCAGACGCCAACCCATTAATGCCAACAATTTTGAGCTCAAACCCGCATTAATCAGCATGGTGCAACAAGCCCAATTCAATGGATCACCACTTGATGATCCCAATATCCATCTGGCGATGTTTCTGGAGATCTGTGATACTGTGAATATCAATGGTGTTACTGAAGACACCATTAGACTGAGATTATTCCCTTTCTTTGTGAGGGACAAAGCAAAAGGTTGGCTATAGTCTCTATAACCTGGGTGTATCACTAGTTGGCAGGACAAGGCAGAAAAATTTATGGCTAAATTCTTTCCATTTGCAAAAATGGCTCAACTCAGGAATGTGATTAGTCAATTCAAGCAACATGATTTTGAATCACTCTATGAAGCATAGGAAAGGTATAAGGATTTGATTTGACGCTGCCCACAACATGGATTGTCGGATTGGTTGCAGATTCAGATGTTTTATAATGGGTTAAATAGGCAAATGTGGACTTTAGTTGATGCTGCGTCTGGGGGAACTTTGATGTCAAAGACACCTAAGGGTGCTATTGCTCTTTTGGAAGAAATGGTATCAAATAACTATCAATGGCCAATTGAAAGAACTATGGCTAAGAAAGTTGCTAGAATTCATGAATTGGAGTTGTTTGTTGCACTTTCAGCTCAAGTTGCTTCTCTGTCTCATCAGATTTCAGCTTTGACCAACCAGAGAATACCACAAGGTACAGAATATGTGACAGCTCTAAGTAGGACAAATCCAAGCAATGGAGCGAGTCAAGAATAGGTTCACATAGATCAACAATAGGAACTACAATTATTGTGGTGATCCATTGCCACAATATTACCATCCAGGGCTTCGAAATCATAAGAATTTGTCTTATGGAAATACAAGGAATGTGCTGCAACCTTCTACAGGACTTGAGAGTCAACAAATGGAGAAGAAGATGTCACTTGAGGATGCCATGATATCATTTTTTGAGGAGACAAAATCAAGGTTTAAAAAGACTGATTCACAGTTGGACAACATCGAGACTCATTGCAACAATATGGGAGCCACTATAAAGAACCTTGAAATGCAAATTGAGCAACTAGCCACGACTATAAATTCCCAATAGAGAGGAACTTTTCCTAGCAACACCGAAGTGAATCCAAACGGGACAATGCAAAGCCATCACACTTAGGAGTGGAAGAGAGATTGAGAAGTCACAGCAAAGGAAATCATGTCCACGCCTACAATTGAAAAGAATGGTCGAAGTAAGAATAAAGGGAAAGAAGAGAAGATTGTGGATGATACACCAGGAGAGACTAACACATCACCAGCAATTTCATTTCCTGACAATCTTCATATTCTCTCTACTCCACTTCCTTATCCTCAATGTTTTCAAAATCAAAAATTAGATAAGCAATTTTCTAATTTTTTGGATATTTTAATAAAATTCATATAAATATTCCTTTTGCAGATGTCTTGGAACAAATGCCAAATTATGTCAAATTCCTAAAGGAGATCATTTCAAAGAAAAGAAGGTTGGAGGAGTTCGAAATAGTGAATCTTATCGAAGAGTGTAGTGCTATTCTTCAAAAGAAATTGCCTTAAAAATTAAAAGATGCAGGGAGTTTTACTTTGCCTTACACTATTGGAAATTCATTTTTTGATAAAGTTTTATGTGATCTTGGTGCTAGCATTAATCTTATGCCACTTTCTGTTTGTAGGAAATTGGGACTTGGAGAGATGAAACAAACAACCATTTCTTTGCAACTAGCAGACCCATCCATCAAGTATCCACATGGAATCATAGAAGACGTATTGGTAAAGGTGGATAAATTTATTTTTCCTGCTGATGTTGTGGTGTTAGATATGGATTCCACTAATTCTTGGCCACTGGAAGGGCTTTAATTGATGTTCAAAAGGGTGAGTTAACATTAAGAATGGACAAGGAAGAGGTTATGTTTAACATCTACCAAGACATGAGATTCCCAGAAGATCCAAGTACTTGCTTTCGGGTAGATGTCATTCAGCAAGGTGTAGAAAAAGTCTTGCAAAATGATGTACCATCTGATCACCTAAAACGATCCTTGCAGCAAATTACAACACGGCAGCATGTGGGGAGGCTAGAACCTATGGTAGCAAAGACGGATTCTAAAACATCTAAAGAAAATATGCAGCAACCTATATCTCCAGAGTTGAAACAATTCCCTAAGCATCTTCGCTATGCGTTCTCAGGTGATGCGTATGAAAATGCAAAAATCTACAAAGAGCAGATGAAGAAGTGGCATGAAAAGCAAATTCTTAGGCGTGAGTTTGCTCTAGGACAACAGGTTCTACTCTTCAACTCATGGTTAAAACTCTTCCCAGGTAAGTTAAGGTCAAGAAGGACAGGTCCTTATACAATTGACAAAGTTTTCCCTTTTGGAGTGATAGACTTGAAGGACAAGACAGGAAACATATTCAGAGCGAATGGTTAGAGATTGAAGCACTATTATGGAGAACAAATGGAGAGGAACTGTGCATTTATTCCTTTTGGAGATCCTGGTTGATGAAGATTGAAACGTCTGGCTGGAGATGTTAAAACAAGCGCTTATGGGAGGCAACCCAAAGAGTTTTTCTTTTTTTTTTTATATCTTTTATCTTTATTACTTTATTAATTTATCTATGCACTTTTGAATAAATTAGATTTTTGATGCAGGTTTATTTGGCACAAGTACAGAGGTGAAAACTTAATTCCTCTACGGATTCATCAATAAGTCAAGGAAGTTTCTTTCTTTTCTTCAATCTTTCCCATTTTTTAATAATATTGAAAAAAAAATGTGTGAATATGGATGATTAGGCCATGCGTGACACTACTTATGCCCTTCATATACTTGCATATAACCTAGGAGTACACACTTGGGTCATTTATGTGTAGTTTCTATTTATATGGCTAAACTAGGAATCGTAAATCATTAAAAGTTGATTGGTAGTTCAATTGTGTTAATATGACTATATAAACTCTTTGTATCTACATAGTATCTCTTGAAACTTAAAAAAGTACACATTCACGTGACTTGTAGCACTTAGGGTTCCTTGTGAACACTGAGAGAGCGCCCGTTGCGACTATGACACCTTATGAGGTACCTTTGATCCATTTATCGTTCTTTTGAGTTTTTAACGTCAATTCAGAGTTCATGAAACTCAACTTTCTCTATTTTTTCTGGATATTCTTTGTACACTAGTCGTTGTTTTTGAATTGCTAGCCTAGAGGTGACATCTAGTGGGGAGATAGAAACCTAGGTCTTGTAACTTACTCAAGATGTAAAGGCTGAGACACCCCTAGAAATAGACTTATTTCATGGACTCTTGTTCGAGCTTAATGTGGGTGGTATGAAAACAATAAAAGAAGTGTTATGATTGTCCTAATTGACCATGAAAAGAAAGAAATTGAAAAATGAGCAGAAGAAAGAAAAAGAGAAATAGAAATACCCCAGAAGAGGTGAAAGATTAATACCTGCTTCACATAACTACAACAAAAGTCAGGGACACGACACATGTTCTCCACATATGAAGACTCTTCACCTGCCTAATGCCTCAGATGTATTCACACCTATTTTGTGAATAAGTTGATCTAGGGTGGTCTCGATTGGACATGACGAGTAGGTGAGAAGATGCTAGGGTAAAGGACCCGACACCTCCTAAGTAGGCTGGAGCCTTTTCAGACTAGTCCACTCCGTACATTTAGAGTTTGTTCCTTACAGTATGTGAGATGTTTGATCATGACACTCCTCCTCACATACGATGAGTGAACCCATCCTTTTTGAGTGTTTTTTAGGGTATACCAGTTAGGTTGAGTCAAAGCGAGTTCTTTAGGTGTCCATGGATATCCTGGGTGTAACGAGTCACACACATTACACATGCTTCAAGATTTTGCCTATTTATACTTGAATTTATATGGCTACATTAACTCTGAATTGTGCTCGCTAGTTAATTTTACATGAGTTTACTGTTCTTAATGACTATATAATGATGAGATTTGTATGAATGACTTATTTCAGAGTTGCGTGAATTGGGTATGAATAAGTTTGTGTGTAATTTGGTGATATTCCTATATGTGAAAGGGTTTGGTTTTGTTGCATGTATATTTATTCATCGAAATTGGTATGACACCACCTTGAATTGCATTCACGTCATTTGTTAGGAACTAGCAAAACTTTAGTTTGGGGGTGTGATTACGCACTTAAATTGTGTAATTAGGTGCTTTAATTCATGCATTGCGAATTATATTTTGTATTTAAATACCTAATTACTCTCAATATTCTAACATTGTGTTCTATTTATAATATTTGAGTTTTATTGAGTAATTTATGAAATTTTTGTAATTTTTATTGCAGGGCAACTATCGAAAGCTAAAAACCGATGACACTTTTTGATCGGTGCGTAACTCTCTTATCCAACCTCTGATTTAGATGATTCAGGATGTCATAAAAAGATAAGAAAATGCTCTATAATTTTCATGTTTTGAATTTTGCGAAATATTGGATGCATCAAGATCGAAATCAGATGTGAAGTTAGCATACGCCATTTTATGGACTATTTCAATAGTTCTTCGTAATCTTGGCATAACTTTCTCATCCGAGCTTCAATTGTGACGATTCAAAATTATGGGAAAATCTGAGAAAGAGTTCTACACCTTTCATGTTTTAAGATTTGAGAGTTATGGGTTGTACAAGGGTCAAAAGTGAGCTTGAAGGAGGAGGATAGTTTATGTACCTTTGAAAAAAGAAAAAAGAAAAAAAATAAAAAAATAAAAAAATGAGATGTGACATGGCCATACAGTCGGGTCATCTCAGCAGGGTGAGGCATTGGGTACAAAGAAAAGGAAAGAAAGAAAGGCAAAGAAAGGAAAGAAAGAAAGAAAAGAAAGAAAAGAAAGAAAAGAAAAATGAAGTTAGAAAAGTCAAATAGGAAAGGAGGCATAGGGTTTCTAGGGGGGAGCCATGCGCAAGAAGAGAAAAGGGGGCAGCAGGTGCTAAAGAGGGGACGTGAACAGGGGGAGGCCGCACAAAAATTTGAAAAAAAAAAAAGGGAGAATTTTTTCTTGAGATTTTCTCCTAACAACTGCGCAATTGAAGTTCAACAAACATAGTAGCAAGGAAGGAGTTGGCAGCATGCAGAAAATTAAAATCTTTTCAGGAATTGGAAGCGGCGAACAACAGCGGTGTTCAGGGCGTTCGTGATGCGCGATGGCGGTGCTGCGAGTGTTGATTTTTCTAGTACGCTCCAAATAGAAGAAAATATGGTGAAATCTGTTATGTTAAATTAAATTTTGGAATGAACTAAATTTTTGTATTCTAGGAAAACGATGTAGCCAGTTTCGAACTATGTTTACTCTTTGATGCTAATCTGAAGTAGTTTTCATTAATGTTTGTTTGAGTTATTTTGTGCCTAATGCTTCTAATTAACTGGTCATTAATTAAATGATTTTAGTCTTGTGATTTGCTACTGAAAAGGGGGATTATAGGATAGATCTTGGATAATTCAGCGTTGGTAAATATAGAGATCGAAAGACTTATATGAACCTATGTAGCATTAAAAATTGGGGGTCTTATTGCGTTCTTGTGTTATTAATTTGCATACTCTTATGTTAAATAATAAACAAGAATAGGTTCTGATTGACTATCGAAAGAGGCTTTTGGAAAAATTAGCGATTTGCTAACAAACAGAGAAAACGAAGTCGAATTAGCTAAATGAGTAAAGCATGGTGAGAAACTAGGTGAAATCAGTTTCCTAGAAGTTTTTACCATCATTAATTTGACACTCGGTATCCAATTAAAATTCTCTTGATTAGGTTATTTAAAGTAGCTTGTTTAAATTTCGCAGTCTAAAATTATCAATTTTTCTAAATAAAATCAAGGTTATTATAAATTCGGTACTTGGTGTAAGACATCAATCCCTAAGGACGATACTCTACACATCATTATATTATAAAACTACAATACTGTGTACTTACAGTTTGCATCAGTCATTTGCCTTTCTCGTTACTTCATTATTCAAAACAACCATTTTTTTATTATCTTCTTCTATCCTTAGGTAGACGATAAGTTGTTCTATGATCACATCCTTCTTCTTGTGCATCAAAGTTCCCTCGGTCTCATTCCAAGATGGTGGCAATTTATCAATTAGGGAAGCTATCGAAAGTACATCAATTAACATTATCGTGCAATTTTTAAAAAAAATTCTAGAATTTGGAGATGTATAATTTTTCCTTCTATCATCTTATACTTTAGGATTTACTGCAAGAAAATTTCTTTGTTCCAACGTCTTCCGCGATATAGTTCTTATCAAAGATTTCCTATATTTCCTTGGAAATTTCATACTTATAGTAAATGTCATAAAACTCATTCTCCAAAGTATTAAGAATGTAGTTCTTGCACCTTTCGTTATCTTCCTCCCATTTAAAATATGATGTTGTATTATTTCGTTCTAGTTGAGGTTGGGGAGTTTCTAGAACATAGACTACTAACACAATATTTTCAAGGTAAAATAATTTTTTACTTTCCAATGCTTGTAATTGGTCCCATCAAAAGATTCCATGCGGGTGAGAGCAACTAGTAGTTTTTCTAGTGTAGGATTGAAGACGACTATCTCGGTTTTAAGATTGTAAGAAATTAAGATGTAATGAAAATAATAACTAAATTAAATTAGTGTAAGAATTACAAGTAGAGAAGTTGAGGCACAGTGGGATCAGTATCCCTAAAATCATTTTCGCGCTTACGAAGACAATTTCTCGGTGCAAATACTCATAGTATGCAGGTCTTTAGGATTACTTAGGTAGGCTCGGATTTGTGTGCACTCACAAACTCCAGAGCTTTAGGAGCTATAGTATACGGTTACCCAATGTAAATGAATGAAAAAAAAAAAAAAAAAAAAACAAGAATTAGATAAATAAAAAATAAAATAATAAGAAGATATCCATGAGAGAGTTTCTTTGGTTGTATTTTGGAAATGGTTGAAGATAGCATTTTTATAAGTTGCATAGAGGAGTAACTTCAAGTCTGTTATTGTAGCAGATTAATAGTATTTAGTTGTTCAAATACCACCACTAATATATAGCTATTAAAAGAAATTAAAAAAAATCCACAAAATAAAGAACCAAAAAATTATTAGAATTTGAAACATCTCCAACCAATTTCTACTTTGGAATAATTGTATAGATAATTATAACATAATTATTTATTGAGAATTAATTATTATAAACATGTTGGGTCCTGGGCCTCATTGTCATGTAAGTAGAGTGCGAGAGAGAGAGAGAGAGAGAGAGCATACGAGGTGTACTCCAGCTGGGTATAATAACGACCGTCTCATGTCAAAATAAAAGCGCCCCACCTGAGCCACCTCGCAAGTTGCAAACCTCTGAAGTAGAAATTAATTACTAAACTGACATGTAACCTAAAAATAAAATTCAGTTTTCCAACTAATTAAAAATTTAGAAACTGAGAAGACTCAGAAATTGAAACTTTTTTGTTCAACCAAGAAATTCTGTCTTTAACGGAGAGCGTGCAAGCTTTAGCGGCGTGTCACTCGTTGGCCGCACTTTCAGTCTTATGATAATAATAGTTGTGGTTGTGGGGAGTAAGAAGTCTGGATCTTTAGAGTTTTTTCTTTCGTAAGGTGGAATCATGGATTTCCGAGACTGCTTTTTCAGCTCTGGTATTTTAGGCTTAGCAGTGGACCTCGGGAGACGAAATGTTTAGGGTAGTTGTTGTGTTCTAGGTCGCCGTTAATGGGAAATTTTGTTCCATTTAATTTTCAACCCCCAGAATACAAACAATTAGGCAGCTCAACTCCTGTACAGCGGGACATGTTCGTTCTCCAATTGCGTATAGGCTAACCAATCGCTTTCGTCCAAATGATGTACAGTTAAGACGGGCGAGAACCACGGTGCGAGACTGGGAATTGCGTGTATATATATATACCATGTTATTACTTTCTACTTTCTTCATCTATAATTTATATTTACATCCACTAAAATTATAGAATTAATTTGAATTTTTATTATTAAAAAATATCAAAATATATGTACCGTGTTATATTTATAATCATATACGTTATATACATTAAAATTTGACTTATTTTAAAAATACTTTGTACAACTTCTCATATGATGTAAAATAAAGTATTTAAATTTTACTCAAATTTTTCATTTTAAATCCTCATTCAATATTAGTATGATCTATATTTGTATTTTATTTTTCTACGTTAATTTTACATTTAAATTGGTCAACGACAAATAAATTCATATCATTAGTCGAATGTTCCACGGCCAATACTATGACGGTGGGAACATGGTGCGAGGCACATGCACGGCACGGAATAGGGTTCCTGATTACTTGATCCTATTGGACCTAATCCTCTAGCGTAACATTTGCGCGTCCGGCCATCATTCAGAGTGACATGACATTCATCTATTGTGTTGGCCTAGTTAGGCCTATGACTTTTGATTTTGATGGTAACAAAGTAAGGCTATCTAATCTGCTTCAAAGTAGTGCTATTTCGATTAATGAAGGCAAAAAGGATTTCAGATGATAAAAGGGACAAATTCCGAAAGCTCATATTAAAATTCAGATCAAAAGAAGCTTAGACCTCAAATGACATATCTTGAAAGCTCACAAGGATCAAGGAACATGGAAGACCCTATATCAAATAAATGATCCATAATGAAAGTTCAAAGAAGTTTGAAAGATCAAATATTAGCGACAAAGAGAACTCAAAGCAAATAGGAGTCAAATTAGTTTTTAGAACAAGTTTTGTAAGTACTTCAAGTATGATTCAAGTATGACTTTTCATTTTGAAGCTCATTAGGCAAACGAGACTTAAAGACCTTAGTTTTAAGTCTTGGAACTTATTTTTCAGAGAAAAAAAAATTAATATTCCAAGATTAAATAAGCAAAGAAGAGTGAAATCAAAAATGTTAAAACAAGAAACAAATTGGTTGGCAGACAACTGATTGCCCATGGCCAGTCAACTGCCACGTTAAAAGGTGTTAAATAAACTCTGTCTAGAACTAGACAGGCGACTGTCAGTGTAAATTGAGACAACTACTTGTGTTTTTCCAGGCGTTTGTCACCCTTCTCGTCGTTTAAAAAAACAAAGTTGTTCAGTGATAGGCGCCTGACTCCCTGTTGACAAGCGACTGCCATCTTACTGTTTGTGCATTTTATACATGAAATATACTGATAGCCGACTGCCAGGGTTCTCACAGTCAACTATCATGCAGCAAAATTTTTAAAACATAACTTACATATTTTGAAATATTCAATTGCTTGGGGCTCAAACTTTTTTAAATCTTGGACCCTACTCCAAGTAAACTTGGGGAACAAGTTAGATACTCTTTTACATCAATAAATACACCCAAGCTAATTTGATTCAATACCAAGAATTCAATTCAGCATTCAAAATCTCTCTCAAGTATTCTGAAATTCTAAAAGCTCTCTCTTGCTCTCAAATTGCACGAAGCTTACTGAGTTCTTGCTGATTCTACTCACTAATATTGTGCTAAAACTACTAATTCTTTCATCCATTGAAAGAATCATATGAAGAAATACTTCTAGAGCTTCAATCTGAATTTCATATTGTGAATTACATTGAAGTATATAGTTTTCAACTGTACTAATCAACTCTTTTAGGAGCAATTCTTTGTACATCTATTTGATTTGTATCTTGTAGATATTGACGGTTCAAGGTTATTTGGATCATTGGCTAAGCGTAGGGATATCGCTTAGAGAGGCGGGCTCTAGCCTAATTGAAGGAGTGACCAAACGAGGGTATATCGTTTAGAGAGGCGGGCTCTAGCCTACCGAAGGAGTGTGCAATCGATTTTATTCTGCCCGGTAAAGGAACTAATTTTAGTGAATCCTTTGGTGGTTTGCCAAAGGCGAGGACATAAGCTGGGTATAAACCGAACCTCGAGAAAATCCAAGTCTCACTCTCTCTTTCCTTTACTCTTTATTTTTAGCACATTTAAATTGCGGGGATGGTTTAATCGGTAATCATATATACTATGAAATCAGGTAAACTTAAAGTTTAATTTTGATCTGGGTTGCGGAAACCAAAAGGGGATATGTTGTTTGAACCATACCTTGCGGAAACCATACGGGAGTACGTTACTTGGTTAACATCTCAAAGATAAATTAATTAAGAGTTTATTTGAATTCTGAATTTTAGGAAGAGTGTGAATGGTTTGTTGAATATTAAATTGAGAAACAAATTACATTCTCTACAGGGCTTACAAATTCGTATGCGCAGGGCTACAAACAAAAGAACCATCTTGATTGAACATTGTGTTTTGGATAATTTGTTTGGTTGATTGATTGGATACTTGATTGTTTAAATAGTTGTGTTGTTGATTGTATAAAAGAAACTAAGTTTTTGTGTGATTGACAAATTAAACAAACAAGTCAAGAATTCGTTAAGAGAAATAAAAGAGGTTAAGAAGTCTTAAAAGGAATTAAGAGGAATTTTTAAAATCCAATTCACCCCCCCCCCCTCTTGGGACTACACCTTAGTTTTCAATTGGTATTAGAGCAGGATTATAGCAAATCTTGATTAGTAACTATAAAAAGATCCTAATGGCTCACTTAGGCATAGCTCCCTTTGGAGAGGGACAATCTTCAACTAGGCCTCCTATCTTTTGTGGATATAACTACACTTTTTTTGAAAAAATGAATGCAAATCTATATCTATCTTCAAACTATGAATTGGAAAGCTTGGGAGGTTGTCATAGATGGTGCCCTAATTCCCCTTAAACTAGTAGAAGGAAAACAAGTTCCTAAGGAGAAAAATGTATGACATACTTAGATCATAAGATGCTGTAAGTTAATTCTAGTACTATAAATGCTTTATATTGTGCTTTAGATGCTAATGAATTTAATAGAGTAATAACTTGCAAATCAGCTAAGGAAATATGAGACAAGCTAGAAGTTACTTACGAAGGCACTATAGACGTTGGGATAATTGGATTGATATGCTTACAAGCGAATATGAAACTTTTAAAATGAACCCAGATGAATGTATAACTAGCATGTACACTAGGTTTACTCGCATAATAAATTCCCTAAATGTCTTAGGAAAAACCTACACTACTTATGAGATGATAAGAAAAATTCCTAAAGGACTGCCACCTATTTGGGAACCAAAAGCCACTGCCATAACAAAAGGAAGAAATTTGAAAAAAAACTTCCTTAGATGAGCTAATAGGTTCTCTTCTCACATACGAAATGGCAATGAGTGAAATGAGTGGAAAAACCAAAGCCCAAGAATAAATTGCCTTCAAAGTCTCACAAGATCGATGGAATAATGAAAGAGCTAGAAACAAGTAAAAGTGCTGAAAATGATAAAGATTCAAAACTCAAGAAAACAGAATATAAGTATGATGCTGCAATAAAAAAAAATTAGAAGCTAAAAATCTTACTGAAAAAGAAAACTACTTGAAAATCAAGAAATTCGAAGGAAAGAATGAAAAGACGATAGAAGGCCTTCGATCTCTATCCTCTATGGAATATGAGAAAGATATATATATATATATATATATATATATATATATATATTTATGAATTAGAGGATAAAATTAGAAAATTATCTCAAGAATTAGAAAAATCACTAAAGAAGGTTGATAACAAGAAAGACATTAAGATAAATGATATCAAAAATCAAATTGAAGATAAAGAAAAGATCATTTACAACTTCACAAAAAGGAAAGGAAAACTTCGAAAAAATGATAGGCTCACAAAGGATGACCTTAAACAAAGAAGGCATTGGATTTAATGGGGTTGAAAAGAAAAAAAAAAAAAAGAATCTTTACATGGGTTATTTTTCAAAAGCATCCAAAGATTATGTTACCACATCTACTAATGCCTACACTAACACTATATGCTATCAATGTAAGAAAAAGGGACATATAAAGTTTGAATGTCCATTTAAAAGAAAGGGTGTAAAGACTAAACAAATATGGAGAGTAAAAGAAACATCCCTTGTGAAACCTATCGGACCTAAAAAAGTATGGGTACCTAGATAAAAAGCCTTGAAAATTTCGAAGTGTTTATTGAATAAATAACATTGTTGGCCAAAATCATAGGATACGAGCTTAAAATAGAGAGTTTTAAAATTTGGAAAGAAAATTCATATGAAAGCAAAAAACAAAAATGTTACATATACAAGAAGTCAACTAAGAGAGAAAAGAAATTCCCTACAGGGCAGACGACTACCAAGATACTAGGCAGGCACCTGTTAGGCTACTATCTAATTGGAAAGTCAATCAACAGTCGACTGTCACCTTTTCAGCTAACTTATATGAGAAAAACACTCTTTTTTAAGTCTCAGACGCCTGTCCACTCGTCTAACCTACACTAAAATATTTTCTTTCCATCTCACCATTAAGCCCTACTTCTCCAAACCTCCTCCAACCTCATTCCATCAAACCCTAAATCCTCCTCAGCTAGGGTTCTTCGGATTTCTGCTTCATCAACATGCCAAGAACTAAAATAGTAGGGAACAAAGACAAAGCATCTTCTTCACGACTAGCTAGCAACAACGAAATAGAAAAATGGTTGGTCTCAACTCAAGAAAAATATTTGCACCAAAATCACATCTCACTATCGATCCAATTTTTGGTAAGGTACTAGATGTTGCTTTCTTTGAATATGATTTCCCTGAGATTCTTGAGTTATTTAAAAACATAGGATGGGACAAGCTTATCGTACACCAAGCCAAAGGATATTATCTTGATCTGATCAAATTGTTTTACTCCAACTTGGTAAAGAAGGATATTGGTTTTTCTATTGATTTGTTAGGCTAGAAAATTACCCTTACTCCACCGATGCTAACAAAAATTCTTTGTATAAAAAGTGGTGATTTTGAGTGTAGTCCTATTGAAAAACAATGGACAATGGAGCAGGGATTTACTCCACAAGAATTTCTGCCTCTTGTGAGGAATGATCCACCTGTTTATTTTGGAAATCCTCCATAATATGAACAGCTCAATTTACAAGATCAAATCCTTCACAAAATTGTTGCTTATGATATTCTTCCTAGAGCAGGATCCTATGATCATACCTTCTTCTTAGATTTTTTTTTTTTCATGTGGTGCATTCTCAAAGGCAAGAAATTGGATTTAGCAAGCCTCATACTTAAGTGTATGGTCATAAAACTAGAATCTCCCAGAATTGGACTTCCATATGGTGGCATACTTTCTTTAGTCTTTGCTCACTTCCAAGTTCTCACTCCATCTTCCAACATAGTGAAACGAACCCATTATAATGTTTTTTCCTCCACTACTCTAAAAAGGATGGGTTACAAGAAATACACTGAGGGATGGATGTATAGAGGAAATACGATCGGAGCCAGAAGAACCTAATCCAGCTCCTGAAGAAGCTGATATGCCTGCATGGTTCCTTCCCTTCTATCAGCATTATTCCAATTTCAGTTCTGACATGAGGGCTGGCTTTACTTCTCTTTAAGACAAAGTCTCAAATATTGATGTTAAGTACTCTTCACTAGATAAATGTCTTGACAAAATATAGCAACATGCCACTAGTTCAGCACCAAATGATATTGATTCCAATAAAGAGAGTGACGAAAATGATGATGGCTCACAAAAATCATCATATGAAGGAAGAAGAAGAAGAATCACAGAAATATAAAGGGAAATAAGTTGAAGTAGATAGTGATACAGCCTCTGATGCTTGACTGAGTTTCTTTTATGATGTTTAAAGTTTTTGATGTTTGCTACACACGCTCGGCTTATGGTTGTATTTTGCCTTTTTGTTGATGTCAAAAGGGGGAGTATGTGTGTATAAGCGCAAAGTACTTTGTTGAACTATGTTTCTATGTTAAAACACTATGTTTCTATGTTCTATGTTTCTATGTTAAATAGGAAATATCAGAAAGTGTGCCTTCTGAAATTGTACTTTAATGTTTAACTATTACATCCACTTTGAATATATATGCTTATTGAAAGGGGGAGTATTTTGTATCTTTGCTCCTTATTTGTCATCATCAAAAAGGGGGAGATTATTGGCCTATCTAGGCTTACAACTCTTGATTTTGATGATAACAAAGTAAGGCTATCTAATCTGCTTCAAAGTAGTGCTATTTTAGTTAATGAAGGCAAAACAGATTTTAGATGACAAAAGGGAAAAATTCTGAAAGCTCATGTCAAAATTTAGATCAAAAGAAGCTTAGACTTCAAATGACATATCTTCAAAGCTCACAAGGACCAAGGAACATGGAAGGCCCTATATCAAATAAATGATCCATAATGAAAGCTTAAAGAAGTTTGAAAGATCAAAGATCAGTGACAAAGAGAACTCAAAGCAAATAGGAATCAAATTAGTTTTAGAACAAGCTTTGTAAGTACTTCAAGTATGATTCAAGTATGACTTTTCATTTTGAAGCTCATTAGGCAAATGAGACTTAGAGACCTTAGTTTTAAGTCTTGGAACTTATTTTTCAAAGCAAAACAAATTAATATTCCAAGATTAAATAAGCAAAGAAGAGAGAAATAAAAAATGTTAAAACAAGAAACAAATTGGTTGACAAGCGACTGATTGCCCATGGCCAGTCAATGGCAGTTAAAAGGTGTTAAATAAACTGATAGAGACATGATAGTCAACTGTCTAGAACAGGACAGGCGGCTATCAGTGTAAATTGAGACGACTACTTGTGTTTTGTCAGTCGTTTGTCACCCTTCTCGTCGTTTAAAAAAACTCAATTGTTGAGTGACAGACACCTGACTCCCTATTGACAGGTGACTACCACCTTACTGTTTGTGCATTTTATACATAAAATACACTAACAGCTGACTGCCAGGGTTCTCGCAGTCAATTGCCACGCGGCAAAATTTTAAAAACATAACTTACATATTTTGAAATATTCAATTGCTTGGGACTCAAACTTATTTAAATCTTGGACCCTACTCCAAGTAAACTTGGGGAACAAGTTAGATACTCTTCTACATCAATAAATACACCCAAGCTAATTTGATTCAATACCAAAAATTCAATTCAGCATTCAAAATCTCTCTCAAGTATTCTGAAATTCTAAAAGCTCTCTCTTGCTCTCAAATTGCACGAAGCTTACTGAGTTCTTGCTGATTCTAATCACTAATATTATGCTACAACTACTAATTCTTTCATCCATTGAAAGAATCATAAGGTGAAATACTTCTAGAGCTTCAATCTGAATTTCATATTGTGAATTACATTGAAGTATATAATTTTGAACTGTACTAATCAGCTTTTTGAGGAAGAATTCTTTGTACATCTATTTGATTTGTATCTTGTAGATATTGACGGTTCAAGGTTATTTGGATTGTTGGCTAAGCGTAGGGATATTGCTTATAAAGGTGGGCTTTAGCGTAATTGAAGGAGTGATTGAACGAGGATATATCGTTTGAAGAGGCGGGCTCTAGCTTACTAAAAGAGTGTGTAATCAGTGTTGTTTCGCTTGGTAAAGGAACTGATTTTAGTAAATTCTTTGGTTATTTGCCAATGGCGAGGACATAGGTTGGGTATAAGACGAACCTCGTAAAAATCCTGATCTCACTCTCTTTTGCCCTTACTCTTTATTTTCAACACATTTAAATTGCGTGGATGGTTTAATCGATAATCATATATACTACAAAATCAAGTAAACTTAAAGTTTAATTTTGATTTGGGTTCCAGAAACCGAAAGGGAGTACGTTGGTTAAACCATACTTTGCTGAAACCATAGAGGAGTACATTACTTGGTTAACTTCTTAAAGATAAATTAACTAAAAGTTTATTGATATGTGCCAAATGTAATCAATCACATGCACATAAATAGTATAGGTTACGTAAGCTCTGTGATGTGATTTTTGTGTAAACAACACTCAACAAGATATAATCACAAATATGCTCAAGAGCGTTCTAACAAGCTATTTCTTTGAAACTAGATATATCAAATCTCAATGCTAGATTAGGGTTTCAAAGATGCAGCAATCAAATATTCAAAATCAACTCAAAAATATTTTCCTTAATGAAATAGGCACAAGAGTTGTTTGAAAAATAATATAACTTGTAAAGTATTTGCACACTAAAAATATAGCTATAGGAATCTTGCAATGACAATGTAAAGATCCTCAAGCTTATGAGTTTTTCCCAACACTAGATTTATCAAATAAAATCTATGGGATAACTCTTTGCTTAACTCTAAAAAATCAACAAACAATCAAGCACAATGTTGAGAGTATTAAGCAATATATATCAAAGCAATAAGCTCAATAAGAACTCTTACAATGTTAGGATTAATCAAATGAATGAGTGTATGAGAGTATTTGAAGAAGATATGGCAAAATAAGCTTTTTGGGTTTGAGAGGATTTTTCGCTAATCAATTCATAATTTTCTACTAATAAGCACAAATGAGACCCTATATATAGAAGTTGCCCAAATTATCACCGTTAAGGACACATAGGGCATTATTAGAATTATTTAAAAGCCAATTAGGAAAAATAACCACATTTAAACAATTTTTAACCTCGGTAAAAAATAAATAACCCAAGAGTTTTCGGGTGGCTGAACCTTGGTTCGGTCACCCAAATAGACTCAGTTAAAAAATCAAGTTTTGAACATTCAGGGGCCCAAGTCTAGGTTCGGTTTTCTAAATTGAGGCGATTCCATTCTATCCGCGTTTCAGACGCCCGGTCTATGATTCGGTTAACCAAACTCATATGTTCGGTTGCCCGAGCCCCAATTTGAACGTAAACATTCGGTTGGCTGAGTTGGTTGAAAAAGTCAGTTTAGGGTTTCAGTCGCCCGTAGACGGTAAGTTCATATTTGGTTCGGTCACCCGAAACCAAGTCAACCTGTTGACTTCTTAGCCATTCAGGCACCTGAAGTGTTTTGAACACAACAGGTTTGGTCTCCCAACCTCTTATAAATTTTCCTCTTAAGTTCATTTTCACTTCAATTAATTTCCCTGATATGTTAAGTGATTTTGGGGACATCTAATGTGCTTGTGCATGGACTTAAAGCCCTTCTAAGGTCTTTGAGGACACTAAAAAAATCTGGCGTCGGTCAACCAAAGGTTGCCCTAATGACATTCAGTTCCCTATGGTCAGTCTACAGTCATTTTGAGCTTACAATTACCTACAGGCATGACATGTAGAGATTATTATAAATCGATATAAATTATTACAGATGCAAATATAATAAATGCATTTACAAATGAAGCATAAGCAGGACTTCTTCTTTTTCCCTTCATTTTCTCATTGAATATGGCAGGAGTATGATCTTTAAGACTTTCAGGCTTCCATCAATCCTTTCTCATGTGTGTGCACTGAATTAATGACCTGTTTAAATACTAGGCACACACATTAGTAGTATGTAGTTTGTCATAATCAAAACCAGAGATCAGACTCAAAGAGTCAACAAATGCCACCACCAGCTGCTAGCATGGGCGAGGCTCAGTTCCTCAAGCGTTCTATTGAGGTGCCCGCTACTACAGAGTCGGCCACTGAGCCTTTAAACTCTATGGCACCTACCCCATCGATTCCTTCCATGACGATGCCCTTATTCTCTTCGTAGATGTTCTATGGTCTCTGACTTCACTTCAAGTGAGGCCACCCCCTACCATAGTCCTTCTTGTACTGCCCCACCTGATGGAGGAGTGGTCTAGTTCCATGGTTGTCTGCATAGCATCCACCTTGGTTGTCCCAACACCGCCCGTTCTCCTGTGTACATTTGCTCTACTAGTGGCCTCTGTCTCTTGCTCACCAGCTCCTATACCCACACCAACATAGGCCCCAGCCACTCATTGCCGCCTTCTACACCGGCTTCACCCAAGTCACCAGCAATGTCTGGTAGTGTTTCTAAGGAGGAGGAGGAGGAGGAGGCTGCTTCGAGCCCGCACTCGAATGCAGCTCACCGATCTGATGAGGGTACTCCTTTTGATGCATCCAGAGATTTAGGGGGCAATGATTCTAACTATGATGCTGACGGGTTTACCGAGGAGGATTAGGACTAGGGCTAGTGTTTAGGTGTTAGGGATTTATACTGAAAAGCATGCTTTATGTAATCTATTTTAGTATTTATTAATAAATTCAGTTATTCCATTTTAATGAGAATCTTTGTGAGTAATGTTTGCTTGGCATTATTTATTTAATGATTATGCATGTGTGTCTTTTATTATATATAGTAGGTGATCTAGTGTGTAGAGTACAACTTATACACAGAAGATTAGATCATCAGTTCTTATAGAATATAAGTTTATTGTTCACAATCTTAAATGAAATTGGACACACCATTGGTAGGATTGTAGCACAAGGTTTTAATAGGTCTGTCTTGACTATTGGGAGTGGTACAGTTCCAACTCCTTGTGCTAGTACACTTTGTGTGTATTGAACAGGATCATCTTGGGGTAATTGTTTTTATATTGACTATATAAAAAAATTAATACCTCATGGTTATTGTGAGTGCTTATGCTCTTAATCCTGATATGATTATTGGACACGTGCATATAATGTTTATTACTTTGATTCATAGAAGAGTGAGATTTTTTATGGGTCAAAAAACTCAGTGAGTTGGGTGATATGACATTATGTGTATGGTGAACATTAAATTGATGGAATCCACGTCTTGGTATCAGTACTGATGATACCCCCTTGAGGAAGCTTATAAGTTTTGATTATGTCAAACCCTGGATTTTAAATCCGACACATCAAATAAGTTAAGTGGAAGGAATCAGGAAATTAATATGTCAATTAGTTAAACTGTCAGTAATTTAATTTAATAGATGGGTATCTATAATCTTTACGTGAGGAGATAAATAAGCAGTTAATAATAGGAGCTCGAAATTTAATTTCGAATATGAAGGGAGTGCAATTATAATTCTTTAGTGGTATGAATTATAATTGACATAATTAAGGATGAATTTAGGTTGGATTAGGAATTCTTAATTGCGTGGGAAGCCCTAGTCATATTTTCCCAGAGGTCCCTACTATAACCTAAATACACACATTCCATTCAGCAGCTAGGGAGAGATGAGCGAACTCTCATAGAGGAAGACATTTTTCGTGAGAGAAGAAAACCCTAGCAGCCGCTTACGAGCCCACTCTCTCAAGAGCAAGGCGTGTTCAAGGAATACAGTAGAAGATTCCTGGTCGTCTTTAAGAGCTCGTTTTCATACTTGCGGATTTGGGATCAAACTAGACAGATCTAGTAGGTATAATCCTAATCACGTAATTAGGGTTTGCATGATCATATTATTATTTTTTGTTATCCGTATACACTACAATAGGATCTTACGGCTATTTTTCAAGTCCCTTCATTAGGATCCTTTGTCTATGCTCTCTACATATGTATTGTGATCATGCACACTATTTCTTTTCTTTTCTTTTATTTTCTTCTATTTATTTGTATTTTATTTTTTGCTGTATCATCATGCCTCTTACATGGCTATACTTGTACTTTTAATGTTTCCTTCTACAGTGTATTGCTTATGAAATTAATGAATACATGGTGTTTTTGGTTTCTACTAGTCCTTTGTGCTATAGTGTACGATTGCTCTTTCATTTATGCGATCTGAATTTTATGTGGATGTTTATTGATGGATGTACACTAGTTGATCTTTAGCACCATGTAGTGTTTCCTTTTTCTTGCTTTCTAGGTTTTTTCTTTCCATACTTCAGTAGGGGCGCTAAAGTTTTAAGTTGGGAGTAGGGGGTTTGGAAAGCACTACACGACACATCTCAAGCACAAAAATGACCTAATTTTTAAAATTTTTGGTGAACATTACTTGTTTCATGCCTTGATAACATTTTGTATGCTCTTTACATAATTTTATATAGCCTTTATGTTACATGCTAGGTTGTATCATTATGTTGACTTTATTATGCTCACTAACAATGTAGTGAGTTTCTTGTGCCTAGTTTCACATAATATAGCCAATGTACTTGTTTTGCAACTCTATATGGGTTGACTAGTGATTCATTCATTTTAATAGTTCGTGTATTCATATGGTATCTCACAAGGCTAGGATGCACTTTCACATGATTTGTAGTATTAAGGGTTCCTTGTGAGCACTGAGAGACAACTGTGGCGACTATGACACCTTGTGAGGTTTTGTTGAGCCTTTCATTTTTTTTTCGTGAGAGTCATTTAAATGAAATCTAAGTTCACGGAACTCAACTTACCTTCTCAAAATATTCTTTACATACTAGTCTCTATTCTTGATTTGCTAGCCTAGAGGTAATGTGTAGTGGGGATATATAAATGTAGGTCTTGTAGCCTAATCAAAACGTGCGTATTGAGCCACCCCTAGAGATAAAGATAATGTGTAAAACCTTTTTTGAGCTTTGCTTTCTATCGGTAGCATGAAGACCATAATAGTTTTGATGATTGTTCTAGCTAGCCACAAAAGAAAAATGTATAAAAAAAGAATGAGTAGAAGAAGAAAAAGAAATGAAAAATATATAGAATACCTACTCTAAATACAAGAGGGTTAAGCTAGGGACACAACACACTATGCTCCTACATGTGAGAAGATTCTTCAGTTGTTCGATGCATAGGATGTATTCACACCGATTTTATGAATTGGCAATCTAGGGTGGTCTTGGTAGGATATGGCGAATATGTGAGAAGGTGCTAGGGTGACAGACCTAACACTTCGTCCAAAGTCTAGATCCTATTCTTATTAGACTAGTCCACTCCATTTTTAAGCATTATTTCTTCAAAGTATGTGAGATGTTTGACCATGATACTCTTCCTCACGTATAGGAGTGAACCTATCTTCTTGAGTGTTTTTGAGAGTAAACCAGTGAGGCTGAGTCAAGACGCCCATTCTATAGGTGTCCAAGGGTGACCTGAGTGTGATGAATCATTCACTTTACACATGCCCTATGACTTTGCCTATTTATACTTGAATTTATATGGTGATATTAATTTTGAATTGTAATTGTTGGTTGATTATTTATGAGTTATGCTTTTCTTGATGACTATACACTATTAAGACTTGCATGAGTAATTTTCTTTAGAGTTGTATGTATAATGGAATTATGTATGAAGGTGCTTTCTTGTAACTAGGTTGTATTCTTGTATGTGAAATGACATGATTTTGTTACTTGGTGATCTTATTTCATGTCCATTGCGGTTGGTGTTTGTGGGTATCGTCCTAGAAACCCTCACAAGACTACAAATCGTCCACTAGGGTCACCTAGAGGTTTAAAGCCTTATTGCATATGGTGAATGCAACTGTGTTTCCTATGAAATAAGAGGTAGATAGGATTTTATTCTTCTTTTGTAGTGTTATTAGTTTTTGCTTTTCTCAAGGACTAGCAAAGTGAAAGTTAGGGGTTGTGATGTGTCCCTAAAATGCACTATTTTAGGCCCTCGTTTACCTTTTTTTTACTCCTATTTATCATGTAATTAAACCTACTTATCATAGTTCGGAGATATGCAATGTTTGTTCATGTTTCAAGAAAAAAAGGCTAGAACCGAGAAGTTAAGCAATACAAGAAGCCAAAGGAGTAATTGAGAAGCTTAAAGCTCAAATTAGATGCTCAACCAAGCCCCTAAAGCCTCGATTCATCAAAGCCAAAAAGACCACGTTCGACTATGTGGTCGACTAACTAATATAGAGGGTGACCAAGTCACAAGCTTCAGACTCCAAGGTTCAAACTGAAAGTCAATTTCAACAAGGTTCGACCACGTGCTTGACCAAGTGGCCCTAAAGGGTGACCACGTCGAGAACTTAAGACTAACTGAGCCAAAGACACTAAGAGTGCTGACTAACAGATCAAATAAGAGACCTTAAAGGGGCGACTAGGTCTTGATCCTGAAGATTTTCTGAAGCTAAGGTCCTATAAATCTCGAGCATCAACGTGATGAGGAAGAACCATTGGGGTGACTAGGTCTTGAAGACCTAAATTTGAAACCCTAATTTCCCGCGAGCCTAGACTAGGGCATGACCATGGGAAGACATGGGTGCAACCTGGTCGCCAAACACGAATTGCTTTGCGAGATTTTCTACAGAACTTTCTTGTTTTGAATTTTAAATCTTATAAACCCTTTTTGGTATAAAAGCTAGCTTCTTCTATGTGTGTCTAGGGTTCCCTTTTGGCCACTCTTTGGTTAGTGACAGACCTAGAGAGCCTTTGTGTACCAAGTAGAATAGATTTACTATTTTGATTTCAATTCCTGTACTAGTTTTGTGATTGGATCCGTCGAAGGCCTGTGATAACCTTCGAGTTCCTGGTGCTGCCGTGTAGATAGATGGTCTTTTGATTGTAATTCTGATCGTTAGTGACAGACTTTCAAGTTGCAATTGAAGCCAATTTTTACATGCTTTCTTTTACTGCTTTCATTTAAATGCATGCACTTTCAATACTTGTCATTACTTTCCATGTAAGTTTACATCTTTGATTGTGTTAATACCCTAATGTAAAGGATAGCCTAGCTAGGGTTTCAGTCAACTATATAGTTTAGGCTATGGTTCATGTATGGGGCGATCTCATGATCGTTGGATAGAGTATTGTTGACCTTATAGGTCACACCCTGGTTTTGATAATGACAAATACAATTGTATTTAATAAATATCTAGTTCATGTGCAGGTTCATATTAGCATATCTTCAGTGGCACGTGAAAAGCTTAAAGACTTGAAGACAATTTCATACTCTTAATTGTAATAGTTTTTAAATGAAATTTGTCTGTAATAAGGGTTTTCGGTTTGTAATAAGCTCACACACATCACATGCATGATTTAATTTGCAAGCTCAAACCGAACCGTAGAAAGACCTTAGGGTGAACCTTGGTCGACCGACACCGGACTTTTTCGGTGATCTCAAATTGGACCCCAAAGTGACCTTAGGACACACACATATTCACATATATTTGTTAGGCACTTGAATAGGAATTGTTTGGGTAGATACGGGACCGAAATGCACACTTGGTGCACTTTCGGTCGACCGGCCAATACAGTTCAATTTGGCCCGGTCGACCGAAACCGGTCCGGGTCAACTATTTGACCCAGGCCCGGTCGACCGAGCCCTTATAGGTCATTTGACCTCCGTCGACCGAACCACCTGGGGGTCAACAATTTGACCTCCCGGTCGACCGACCAGATTTGTACTCCAACGACCTGGTCGACCGAGGGGTCTTGGGAGAATTCCCAGCGGTATGGTCGACCGAGCCATACAGTTCAAAAAGGCCCTGGTCGACCGAACCTCGGAGTTTTTGAAAATTGCCCTTGCCCGGTCGACCGACCACTCAGTTCAAAATCCCCCTGGTCGACCGAGCCACTTGAGTCCTGGTCGACCGAACCACTTTTGGTCGACCGGACCTCTCGGGTTGCTCCTATTTTTACTGCGGTTAATAATTTTTTAAACAGGGTTAAATTATCTTAAGTGTCATTAATCTTTTCCAAAAATCCCTAATAAGTCCCCAACGGTCAAAATTTTTAGTATGTCTATATATACTCCTTCATTTGGTGATTTAAGCACGGATTAGCAAAAAGATTAACAAAATTTCTCTCAAGCCAAAATACTCATTTTTGCCTCTCATTACTCACACTTCTTTTGAAACCTACTCAAGCTTACACTCTTCATTCATCTAAATCATTTGTAAGTGTATTGAGTACTTTTACTTAAAGGTTAGCTCTCCTTATTGTTGCAATATTTGAATCGATTTTTGAGAGCATAACCTAAGTTTTCTTAGGAGGTTTTGCCAATAAGTCTGCCTAAGAAAGACTTTTTGTGACATCCCAAGTATTGCATTCTCGTTGCAATATCTTAGGAAATTCGTTTTTTTTTTAAGATTGCAAAAATACTTTCAAACATTACCGAATATCTTGTGGTGCTCATATTGATATATTTGTGAAAAGATATTCGTGTGTGTGATATATCAATCTTTGTGGTATTATTTATACAAGTATATATATCATTTGCCGAAAACAAAGATTATCCTTTTTGCAATCCAAGCATATACGCATTCTATTGATTGATAATATTGAGGCTTGTTTGATATTCTGTGTGAACACTCTTGACTGAATATTACGAAGTCCACAGATTATTATTGACACTCTCTCACGTACTTGCTACACAGATAGAAAACATTGTTGAGAGTTGACATATTTAGACCACACAGAGCTTACATTTTAAATCATCTGTGGTGTTTGTGTTTGTGCGCATTTGTGGTACAAATCTGCTTTACATGAAAGCACTCTTGTATTGTACCTTTGATTGTATATCTGAGTGATTCCAGGCGTGGCCTGAGGGGGCGGTAATCCAGCCCGGTAAGGATTGGTGTAAAGGTTGAGGTCAGCCCTGTGTTAATTTGACCTGGTTTGTATAGGTGTCGTTCCACCCATTTAAGTGAGCAAGGTATTGTGATAATCCTTGTGCTGGTTAGCCAAGACGGGGACGTAGGCAGTTGGCCGAACCTCGATAACATATCTCTGTGTCATCCTCTCTTTACTGCTTTCTAGTGCTTATATGATTGTTTAAACTGCCTTATTTAATTTCAGGTGTATTTACATTAATTGCATTAGATTGACCCTAGGCTTGTGAACATACTGTTGTTAAAAAGGAATACCTAGGAGGTAAAATTTAAAAATACCAATTCACCCCCCCTCTTGGGATCACGGTAAAGTTAACAATTGGTATCAGAGCCACGTAGCATAGACTAATTGTTATTTTGCACAAAGATCACATATGGCTCATAGCTCCGTGACCCCTTTCCCTGAGGGACCATCTTCCACACGACCTCCTATTTTCAGCGGTGTTAATTACACCTTCTGGAAACAGAGGATGTGCATCTACCTTCAGAATACTGATTGGAAGGTGTGGAAGATTGTCTCTAAGGGAAACTATGTCCCTATAAGAATTGAGGGTGCAGCTAGGGTTCCTAAGACTGAGGATGAATATGATGATGATGATATGAAAGCTGTTAGTCTTAATGCCACTGCTATAAATATTTTATATTGTAGTCTTGATGTAAATGAATTTAACAGGATTATGGCATGTTCAGCTGCAAAAGAAATATGGGATAAGTTAGAGGTCACATATGAGGGTACTAGAGATGTGAAAGACAGTAGAATAGATATGTTGACCAGTGAGTATAAGGCCTTTAGGATGAATGTAGGTGAGTCCATTCAGAGCACGTACACTAGATTCACACACATCATAAACTCACTACATGCATTAGGAAAGACCTATCCCACATATGAGATGATCAGAAAAATCCTTAGAGGCTTACCTCCTATTTGGGAAGCTAAGGCTACGGCCATTGCTGAGGGTAGAGACCTTAAGGCCATGAGCCTAGATGAACTGATAGGTTCCTTGATTACTTATGAACTGTCCATAAATGAAAGACTTAATGAGCATAACAGGGCTAAGAAGGTGACTGCACTAAAAGCATCGAATGACACATCTAGTGAAGATAGTGAGTCTGACACTGACGAAGAAATGGCAATGCTAACCAAAAGGTTTAGTAGATTTTTCAGGAAGAACATGAAGCCTTTTAAAAAGTATAGAGACTCCACTAATGAGAAGGGAGAGTCCAGTAAAAGAAAGGAAAAATCAAATGCTCCTACATGCTACAACTGCAACAAAGTGGGGCACATCAAACCTGACTGCCCTCTACTGAAAAAGGAGACTAAGAAAAAGAAGAGAGCCATGAAGGCTGGGACGTCATGGGACCAATTCAGCAGCAGCGACTCGGATACAGATCATAGTGACACGGAGGTCGCTAATTTGTGCTTAATGGCACACGGGGATGAGGTATCGTCTTCTAGTTCATCATCTTCTTATTATTCATCAGATGATTGTGATTCTGACAGCATACCTACATTTAGAGAATTGCAAGTTGAATATATTCATGTTTCAAAATTGCTTGGCAAAATGACCAAAGAGAAAAATGATTTGAAAAAGAAATGTGAAAATTGGTCAAAATTGTTTAATATGGCAAAAATCTCTCATGCATCTATTTTAAAAGAAAAAGATACCACTATTGCTGAGCTTGAGGGGAAATTGGAGAATAGCTCCAAAATCATTTTTAAATTCACAAAGGGCAAAGAAAATTTTGAAAAATTACTTGGTGCCCAAAGAAATTCCTTAAGTAAAGAGGGTCTTGGTTTTAATGGCATTGAAAATGTTAGACGACCTAATCTTTACTTAGGGCATTTTACTCGTGAGTCAAAATCTCATATCCCTCCTAAAGAACCTAAATGTAGATTGAAATGTTTTAAATGTAAACAGATTGGTCACATTCAATTTGATTGTCCACTTAGGAATAAGCATGCTAAAATCAGAAAGGTATGGGTAGTTAAAGGAGACCCTGCTACTAACCCCCATGGACCCAATAAAATGTGGGGACCAGCATCAGTCACTTAGCTTATTTTGTAGGTATGCCTAAGATCATCCTCATCCAAAGACCGGTGGTACTTATATAGTGGGTGCTCACGACACATGACCGGTGACAAGGGAAAATTCACTTCAATTGTTCCCAAGGATGGAGGCTACGTGACTTTTGGCGACAATGCCAAAGGACGCATCATCGGGGTAGGTAAGGTTGGTAAGGATTCCTCTCCTACTATTGATAATATTCTGTTAGTTGATGGATTGAAACATAATCTACTTAGCATAAGTCAACTGTGTGATATAGGATATAAAGTATCATTTGAAAATGACAAATGCATAGTAGAAAATAAAACAGACCACAAAGTACTTTTTACTGCTGAGAGACATGAAAATGTTTATACTACATCTCTTGATAATTTAGCTTCACAACAAGTAACATGTTTTTCTGCTATAAATGAAGCTAGTTGGTTGTGGCATAAGCGTTTGGGGCATGCTAGCATGGACTTGTTGTCTAAACTTGTTAGAAAAGAATTGGTTAAAGGTTTGCCTAAAATGTCTTTTGTAAAGGACAAAATTTGTGATGCATGTCAAATGGGTAAGCAAACAAAGTCTAGTTTTAAGAAAAAGAAATTCATATCTACTACTAGACCATTGGAGTTGCTTCACCTAGATTTATTTGGGCCTAATTCTATGCAAAGTCTTGGTGGTAAATCGTATGCTTTTGTAATTGTGGATGATTTTTCTAGATTCACATGGGTGTTATTTCTTGCACATAAAAATGAATCATGTGAACATTTCACCAAAAGTTGCAGGAGAATTCAGAATGAAAAAGGATATAAAATCACTCACATAAGAAGTGATAGAGGCACGGAATTCAAAAATGAAAGCATAGAAAAATATTGTGACTTAGAAGGTATTTCTCATAATTTTTCTGCACCTAGGACACCTCAACAAAATGGTGTAGTTGAAAGAAAGAATAGGTCACTACAAGAAATGGGAAGAAATATGTTGAATGAGCATAACTTACCTAAATATTTTTGGGCCGAGGCTATTAATACTGCATGCTATGTTATGAATAGGGTGTTAATTAGACCATCAATTAATAAAACCCCTTACGAATTGTGGAACAACCATAAGCCTAATATTTCCTATTTTCATGTGTTTGGTTGTAAATGCTTTGTGCTTAGAGATAATGAGCATCTAGGAAAATTTGACTCTAAATCTGATGAAGGCATCTTCCTAGGTTATGCACTTAATAGTAAAGCATATAGGGTTTTCAATAAAAGAACTTTTACTGTGATTGAATCTATTCATGTTGTATTTGATGAATCTAATCCATTTTCTAATAAAGATGATGAAGATGATATTGATGTTAGAAAGTGCTTAGAAAAAATGTCCATTGAAAATAATGCAAGTGAAAATCAAGAAGCAAACGAAAAATCACTTGAAGATAATGAAAATGGAAATCAAGAGCTGCCTAGAGATTGGAAATACATTAGAAGTCATCCTAAAGATCAAATCATAGGCGAACCAACCCGTGGAGTAGCCACAAGATCATCATTGAGAAATATAGTAAATCACTCCGCTTTCTTATCCCAAGAAGAACCTAAAAATATTAAAGAAGCCATAGAAGATGAATCTTGGGTAATGTCCATGCAAGAAGAACTTAATCAATTTGAAAGAAGCAAAGTGTGGACCTTAGTTCCTAGGCCTAATGAGCACACCATCATTGGAACTAAATGGGCATATAGAAATAAGAAAGATGAAAATGGGGTAGTAACAAGGAATAAAGCCAGACTAGTTGCCCAAGGGTATAACCAATAGGAAGGGATCGATTTTGATGAAACATATGCTCCTGTTGCTAGATTAGAAGCCATTCGTATGCTACTTGCCTTTGCTGCTTTTAAAAATTTTAAATTGTTTCAAATGGATGTTAAAAGCGCATTTCTAAATGGCTACATCAATGAAGAGGTATATGTAGAACAACCACCCGGTTTTGAGAATCATAAATATCCCGATCATTTTTACCGGTTGTCTAAAGCCCTGTATGGATTGAAACAAGCTCCTAGAGCTTGGTATGAGAGGCTTAGTGGTTTTCTATTAGAAAATGAGTTTACCCGTGGCAAGATTGACACTACACTTTTCATCAAGTCCAAAAATGATGATATGCTCCTCGTTCAGATTTATGTGGATGACATCATTTTTGGAGCAACCAATGATGAGTTGTTTAATGAGTTTGCCAAATGCATGCAAAGTGAGTTTGAAATGAGCATGATGGGTGAACTTAGTTTCTTCTTAGGTCTACAAATTAAGCAAGCTAATCATGGAACTTTCATATGCCAATCTAAATACATTAGGGACTTGCTAAAGAAATTTAATATGGAAGATTGCAAAATTCTTGGCACACCTATGAACTCTTCCATAAAGTTTGATAAAGATGAGCAAGGGATCCCTGTTGATGTAAAATTATATCGTGGCATGATTGGAAGTCTCCTATATCTCACTGCTAGTAGGCCTGATATTATGTTCAGTGTGTGCATGTGTGCTAGATTTCAGGCTGACCCTAAGGAATCCCATTTGAAAGCTATTAAACGAATTCTTAGGTATCTAGTTGGAACTATAGAGCTAGGTCTTTGGTACCCTAAGCACACTACCTTTGAGATTGTTAGTTACACTAATGCTGACTTTGCCGGTAGTAAAGTTGATCGAAAAAGCACTAACGGCACTTGTCATTACTTAGGACAATCTCTTGTTTCTTGGTTCTCTAAGAAACAAAACTTAGTTGCCTTATCCACCGCCGAAGCTGAATATATTGCAGCTGGAAGTTGTTGTGCCCAAACTCTTTATATGAAACAACAACTTGTGGATTTTGGATTGCACTATGAAACAATACCTATTAAATGTGATAATACTAGTGCAATCAACATCTCTAAAAATCCTATCTCACATTCACGAACTAAACACATTGAGATTAGACATCATTTTCATCGTGATCATGTGCAAAAAGGAGATGTGGCTCTTGAATTTGTATGTACAAATGAACAGTGGGCCAATATATTCACTAAGCCACTACCTGAGGATAGATTCATACAAATTAGACGTGAGTTAGGCTTAATGCATAGTAGAGAAGCTTCATAAACTAAAATATTTAATAACTTGCATAAATTTAGGGGGACCTCCTTTATGAAAATTTTGCAAATCTAAGCAACTAGTTCCATTGTTGACTTATCTTTTTGCTTGAGATATTGTGAAAGTTGATTGTTGATTGTATACTTGTGTCATACGTTCAGTTATTGCATGTCCATATTGACTGTTATCTATGATTGCATCATTTATTCAAATTCATGGTCATTTTGATAGTTTACTTGTTGTGTTGGACCATACTGAACTGTTTGAGTAGTTTTGGATAAACCGTTAGGAAATATAAACTCAAACAGGTTACACTTATACAGGTTTATATTTTGGAAAGTCCTATTTACAAAAGGCACTCTGTCGAAATTTTTCAAAATCCCTTTCCAAAATTACTCTTGTATAAATGTACTTAACAACCCACTGCCTAAACCTTTAATTCCGATGACCCTTTTTGCTGTTGCCAAAAGGGGGAGATGGAAAGAGAGGCAAATTGGATGCATCTTGTGAGGGGGAGCCTTCTTAGAGCTTAACCCCAATAGTTTTGCGAATTGGGTTTGTCATCATCAAAAAGGGGGAGAATGTTGACCTTATAGGTCACACCCTGGTTTTGATAATGACAAATACAATTGTATTTAATAAATATCTAGTTCATGTGCAGGTTCATATTATCATATCTTCAGTGGCACGTGAAAAGCTTAAAGACTTGAAGACAATTTCATACTCTTAATTGTAATAGTTTTTAAATGAAATTTGTCTGTAATAAGGGTTTTCGGTTTGTAATAAGCTCACACACATCACATGCATGATTTAATTTGCAAGCTCAAACCGAACCGTAGAAAGACCTTAGGGTGAACCTTGGTCGACCGACACCGGACTTTTTCGGTGATCTCAAATTGGACCCCAAAGTGACCTTAGGACACACACATATTCACATATATTTGTTAGGCACTTGAATAGGAATTGTTTGGGTAGATACGGGACCGAAATGCACACTTGGTGCACTTTCGGTCGACCGGCCAATACAGTTCAATTTGGCCCGGTCAACCGAAACCGATCCGGGTCAACTATTTGACCCAGGCCCGGTCGACAGAGCCCTTATAGGTCATTTGACCTCCGTCGACCGAACCACCTGAGGGTCAACAATTTGACCTCCCGGTCGACCGACCAGATTTGTACTCCAACGACCTGGTCGACCGAGGGGTCTTGGGAGAATTCCCAGCGGTATGGTCGACCGAGCCATACAGTTCAAACAGGCCCTGGTCGACCGAACCTCGGAGTTTTTGAAAATTGCCCTTGCCCGGTCGACCGACCACTCAGTTCAAAATCCCCCTAGTCGACCGAGCAACTTGAGTCCTGGTTGACCGAACCACTTTTGGTCGACCGGACCTCTCGGGTTGCTCCTATTTTTACCGCGGTTAATAATTTTTTAAACAGGGTTAAATTATCTTAAGTGTCATTAATCTTTTCCAAAAATCCCTAATAAGTCCCCAACAGTCAAAATTTTTAGTATGTCTATATATACTCCTTCATTTGGTGATTTAAGCACGGATTAGCAAAAAGATTAACAAAATTTCTCTCAAGCCAAAATACTCATTTTTGCCTCTCATTACTCACACTTCTTTTGAAACCTACTCAAGCTTACACTCTTCATTCATCTAAATCATTTGTAAGTGTATTGAGTACTTTTACTTAAAGGTTAGCTCTCCTTATTGTTGCAATATTTGAATCGATTTTTTAGAGCATAACCTAAGTTTTCTTAGGAGGTTTTTCCAATAAGCTTGCCCTAAGAAAGACTTGTTGTGACATCCCAAGTATTGCATTCTCGTTGCAATATCTTAGGAAGTTCGTTTTTGTTTGGAGATTGCAAAAATACTTTCAAACATTACCGAATATCTTGTGGTGCTCATATTGATATATTTGTGAAAAGATATTCGTGTGTGTGATATATCAATCTTTGTGGTATTATTTATACAAGTATATATATCATTTGCCGAAAACAAAGATTATCCTTTTTGCAATCCAAGCATATACGCATTCTATTGATTGATAATATTGAGGCTTGTTTGATATTCTGTGTGAACACTCTTGACTGAATATTACGAAGTCCACAGATTATTATTGACACTCTCTCACGTACTTGCTACGCAGATAGAAAACATTGTTGAGAGTTGACATATTTAGACCACACAGAGCTTACATTTTAAATCATCTGTGGTGTTTGTGTTTGTGCGCATTTGTGGTACAAATCTGCTTTACGTGAAAGCACTCTTGTATTGTACCTTTGATTGTATATCTGAGTGATTCCAGGCGTGGCCTGAGGGAGCGGTAATCCAGCCCGGTAAGGATTGGTGTAAAGGTTGAGGTCAGCCCTGTGTTAATTTGACCTGGTTTGTATAGGTGCCGTTCCACCCGTTTAAGTGAGCAAGGTATTGTGATAATCCTTGTGCTGGTTAGCCAAGGCGGGGACGTAGGCAGTTGGCCGAACCTCGATAACATATCTCTGTGTCATCCTCTCTTTACTTCTTTCTAGTGCTTATATGATTGTTTAAACTGCCTTATTTAATTTCAGGTATATTTACATTAATTGCATTAGATTGACCCTAGGCTTGTGAACTTACTGTTGTTAGAAAGGAATACCTAGGAGGTAAAATTTAAAAATACCAATTCACCCCCCCTCTTGGGATCACGGTAAAGCTAACAAGTATAACGTGGTTCCTGATCGTGCTCTTGACGATTGGTGCACCTTCACTACTTTGTGCCATCGAATGGTTCACTTAGCTGTTTCGCCTAATATGGATAACTGATCGGATATAGCTAGTGCACACAATGGTCTAGCCTTGATTCATAATCTGATACCTACTTTATAGAAGTAGTGTTAATATAGATATACTTTCAATAGTTGTTAGAAAAACAATTTCAAAAGGATTAGATTCATTAAACACAACATGAATAGATTCAAGAACAATTAATGTTCTTTTATTAAAAACTCTATATGCTTTACTGTCAAGTGAGTAACTTAGGAAAATGCCTTCATCAAATTTAGAGTCAAACTTCCTTAGGTGTTCATTATGTCTAAGTACAAAGCATTTATAACCAAAAACATGAAAATAAGAAATATTAGGTCTATGACTGTTCCACAATTCATATGGAGTCTTATTAAGTGAAGGCTCGATTAACACTCTATTCATGACATAACATGCAGTACTTACAGCTTCTACCAAGAAATATTTATGTAATTTATGTTCACTTAACATTGTCCTACCCATTTTTTGTAAGGACCTATTCTTTTTTTCCACAACCCCATTTTGTTGTTTGATCCTAGGTGTAGAAAAATTATGTGAAATGCCCTTTAAGTCACAATAGTTTTGTATTCCATCATTTTTTAATTTAGTTCTCCTATCACTTCTTATGTGCATGATTTTATAGCCTTTTTCATTCTGAATTCTTCTACATAATTTAGTGAAGTGTTCGCATGTTTCATCTTTATGAGAAAGGAATAGCATCCATGTGAACCTAGAATAATCATCCACAATAACAACGGCATACAATTTACCGCCTAGACTTTGAACTTGATTAAGACCAAATAAATCTAAGTGTAACATTTCAAGTGGTCTAGCAGATATGAATTTATTTTTCTTAAAACTTGATTTAGTTTGCTTACCCATTTGACATGCATAAGGAATTTTATCTTTTACAAAATGAGTTTTTGGCTAGCCTTTGACTAAGTCCTTTTTCACAAGTGTTGACAAAAGGTCCATACTGGCATGTCCTAAACGTCTATGCCACAACCAACTAACTTCGTTTATTGCAGAAAAGCATGTGACTTTTTGAGAAGCTAAATTATCAAAACTAGTAGTGTATACATTTTCATAACGTTTAGTAGTAAAAAGTACTTTATTATCAGATTGACTCTCAACAATGCATTTATCATTTTCAAAAGAAACTTATACCGTTTATCACACAATTGGCTAATACTTAACAAATTATGTTTCAAGCCATCAACAAGCAATACATTATCAATAACGAGAGAAGCTTCCTCACCTCCATTCTTGGGAGTGATGGATGCAAACTTGGCCTTGATGCTGGTCATGTACCGTGAGCAGCTGCTATCCAAGTACCATTTGTTCTTGAAAGAAGACGATCTCAAACACACCTACAAGAAAATCTAAGTAATTGATGCTGGTCCGAAAATTTTGTTGGCTCCAAAGAGGTTAGTTCCGGATTCACCTTTGACTCTCCACACCTTTTTAATTTTCACATGCTTGTTTCTATATGGATAGTCAAATTGAATGTGACCAATCTGTTTACATTTAAAACATATCAATTGACATCGAGGATCTTTAGGTGGAATTTGGGACTTTGATTTTCGAGTAAAGTGTCCCAAGTAAAGATCAAGTCGTCACACATTTTCAATACCATTAAATCAGAGACCTTCTCTACTAAGAGAGTTTCTTTGGGCCCTAAGGAGTTTTTCAAAATTATGTTGGTCCTCAGTAAATTTATAAATAATTTTAGAGCTATCCTCCAATTTTCTTTCCAGTTTTTCCATTTTCAAATTCTTTTCTTCTTGCCAAGAAGAATGAACATATTTTCCCATTTCAACAAGTTTTGAATAATTTTCACATTTCTTTTTCGAAAAATCATTTTCCCTGGTCATTTTATTTAGCAATTTTGTCACGCGAATATATTCATATTGGAATTCTTTATAAGTAGGCATGCTATCAGAATCACAATCATCATCATTAGAATAATATGAAGATAAGGACCAGGAAGACAATACCTCATCACTGTGTGCCATCAAGCATAGGTTAGCAACCTCCGAATCACTGCGGTCTGAATCTGAATCACTCCTACTTAGTTTATCCCATGAGATGCCTACTTTCATGGCTTTCTTATTTTTCTAGACTCCTTCTTCAACAAAGGGCAGTCAGGTTTGATATGCCCAACCTTGTTGCAATTGTAGCACGTAGGAGCATTCAATTTTTCCTTTCCTTTACTAGACTCTCCCTTCTCAGATGCTAAATCTCTAAAATTTTTGTATGGCCTACTGTTCTTCCTGAAGAACTTGCTGAATTTTCTAGTAAGCATAGCCACGCCATCCCCAGATTCAGGTTCACTGCACTCACTATAAGTATTAGTAGATGGCTTTAATGCAGTCACCTTCTTCATTCTATTTTTCTCATTTAGTCTCTCAATAATAACTAACTCATAGGTGATAAATGAACCTATCAGTTCATCTAGTCACATAGCCTTAAGGTCTCTACCCTCGGATATGGTCGTAGCCTTTACTTCCCAAACAGGAGGCAATCCCTTAAAGAATTTCCTAATCATTTCATACGTGGGATAGGTCTTACCTAATGCATGCAGTGAATTAATGATGTGTGTGAATCTAGTGTACATGCTCTGTATGGACTCACCAATGTTCATCCTAAATGCTTCATACTCACTAGTCAACATATCAATCCTACTATATCTCTAGTACCCTTATAGGTGATCTCTAACTTATCCCATATTTCTTTAGCAGAAGAACATGTCATAACTCCATTAAATTCATTAACATCAAGTCCACAGTAAAGATTATTCATGGCAATTGCATTTAAACAAACAACTTTCATATCCTCCTCAGTATATTCATCTTCTGTCTTAGGAACTTTAGTTTCACCTTTAGTTGCCATAGGAACATAGTTTCCCTTAGAGACAACTCTCCACACCTTTTAGTCAATATTCTGATGACAAATACGCATCCTGTAATGACCTGCTTAATTTCACAATTTTTTTTTTCACCAATATCATAAATCAGGCAAATCATAATCAACCTGAACCCGTGGGTACCAGGGATACATCAGAAATACAACACGGAAGCCTATACAGCAGTAAACATAAAATCAAATACAAATCAAAACACCAACACAATACTAGAGTTTGCTACATCCATCACATAATTACATGCAACCCAAAATATCCAAAAACCAATCCTAGGGTCGTCATCCAAAAATCCCTCTAACCCTAGCAAAAGACTTACCCTTCAGATAGGGTAGGTAAGCTATCACTAGCGCTGCGGAGCTTTATCCACTCTTCTATCTAGGTCTCCTCAAATGATCATATAATTTGGGGTGAGATACCTTCTAGTAAGGAAAATAAACTAATATCAGTGTGTGGCAACATGAGTATTTTCGTGTTATACATATAACAGTACGTTAGCAATCCCAATAAAACCCATACGTATCATATTTGAGAAAACTTATGTAAACATAAGATGGTATAACATATTGGGTTTCCATAATACATAGAAAATATCCTAGAAGGTTAGCTGGCTGATGTCATGTCTTACCCCCACATGACTTGGTTGTGTGGCCCGAAAGCGGGACCTAACAATGGTTGGCCGACCATTGGCAAGTCAAAACTAAAGTCTGTAAGTACGATGGGTCTGCCAGACCTGGTCCGTACACCAGGGGTGCCAACACTTCAATAAACCACATCGACTATCCATCCTCACGCTACCCCATACGACAGAGATAACACAAATATCATAGTGATTGTGATCACATAGCAACGGTATTGTGCTCTAAGTAGCCTAAACCAAGCCAACCAGATTCTGATAACATATAACATATTTATAAATAATGATACATGGCTAATACATAATCGTCTCTGACATGTTAATATTTTCATATCATTTTGCATAACATATAAAAACTTGGCCCGTATGCCATTATTTCATATAAGTTTTCTCGGCCCGTACGCCGACATATCATATAAATTTCCTCAGCCATACACCAGTATATCATATATATTTCCTTGGCCTATACGCTGGTATATCATATAAAACTCAGTTTGAAAACCCCTGTATCATCATATCATTACCATAGTAAATTTTACTCATGCCACACGAAATAGATATATTTCAAATTTAAATCACATCTTTGTTCACAACAGTATTTCCCAAACATAATACTACAATACACTTATTTTCCTGAAATTAAATGCTATAAGATAATAAAGATATTTTCATAAAATTATGACTTAGTTTATCCCCTTACTTGATTTCTAGAAAGCCCCTACAATAACTAGTTTAGCACCCGCAAGGTTCCCTGTTCAACACCTTGAAATCAACATTTCCCAAAACAGAAAGTCAGTATTTCTACACGTACTACATTTTCTACAAATGTAGGAAAGGCAAAAACTAAATAAAAAAGCTTACCCTGAATTTGGAATGGATTCCAACTTAGCCCCACCAACGATCCACTCCAACAGGGTTGAAGAGAACTCTCCCAAAAGTGTCGTGGTGGCCTCAGATCATCAAATTGGAAAAAATCCAACCCAAAAACTTAGAGAGAAGGGGTGGAAACTGTTGACCTTATAGGTCACACCTTGGTTTTGATAATGACAAATACAATTGTATTTAATAAATATCTAGTTCATGTGCAGGTTCATATTAGCATATCTTCAGTGGCACGTGAAAATATTAAAGACTTGAAGACAATTTCATACTCTTAATTGTAATAGTTTTTAAATGAAATTTGTCTGTAATAGTAATTAGGGTTTTCGGTTTGTAATAAGCTCACACACATCACATGTATGATTTAATTTGTAAGCTCAAACCGAACCATAGAAAGACCTTAGGGTGAAACCGACACCGGACTTTTTCGGTGTTTCCAAATTGGACCCCAAGTGACCTTAGGACACGCACATATGCACATATGTTTATTAGGCACTTGAAATAGACTTATTTGGGTCAATTCGGGACCGAAATGCACACTTGGTGCACTTTCGGTCGATCGGCCAACTCAGTTCAATCTGGCCTGGTCGACCGAAACCGATCCGGGTCAACTGTTTGACCCAGGCCCGGTCGACCGAGACCTTATAGGTCATTTGACCTCGGTCGACCGAACCTTCTGGGAGTCAACTCTTTGACCTCCCGGTCGACCGACCAGATTTGTACTCCAACTACCTGGTCGACCGAGGGGTCTTGAGAGAATTCCCAACGGCCTGGTCGATCGAGCCCTGTAGTTCAAAAAGGCTCCGGTCTACCGAACCTCGGAAATTTGGCAAATCGTCCTCTCCGATCGACCGAGCCACTCAGTTCAAAATTGCCTTGGTCGACCAAGCTACTTGAGTCCTGGTCGACCGAACCATTTCTGATCGACCAGACCTCTCCGGTTGCTCCCATTTTTTACCGCAGTTAATAATTTTTTAACGGGGTTAAATTATCTTAAGTGTCATTAATCTTTTCCAAAAATCCCTAATAAGTCCCCAACGGTCAAAATTTTTAGTATGTCTATATATACTCCTTCATTTGGTGATTTAAGCACGGATTAGCAAAAAGATTAAAAATTCTCTCTCAAGCCAAAATAATCATTTTTGCCTCTCATTGCTCACACTTCTTTTGAAACCTACTCAAGCTTACACTCTTCATCCATCTAAATCATTTGTAAGTGTATTGAGTACTTTTACTTAGAGGTTAGCTCTCCATATTTGTTGCATATTTGAATCGATTTTTGAGAGCATAACCTAAGTTTTCTTAGGAGGCTTTGCCAATAAGCCTGCCCCAAGAAAGACTTGTTGTGACATCCCAAGTATTGCATTCTCGTTGCAATATCTTAGGAAGTTCGTTTTTTTTTGGAGATTGCAAAAATACTTTCAAACATATCCGAATATCTTGTGGTGTTCATATTGATATATTTGTGAAAAGATATTCGTGTGTGTGATATATCAATCTTTGTGGTATTATTTATACAAGTATATATATCATTTGCCGAAAACAAAGATTATCCATTTTGCAATCCAAGCATATACGCATTCTATTGATTGATAATATTGAGGCTTGTTTGATATTCTGTGTGAACACTCTTGACTGAATATTTTGAAGTACACAGATTATTATTGACACTCTCACGTACTTGCTACATAGATAGAAAACATTGTTGAGAGTTGACATATTTAGACCACACAGAGCTTACATTATTAAATCATCTGTGGTGTTTGTGTTTGTGCGTACTTGTGGTACAAATCTGCTTTACGTGAAAGCACTCTTGTATTGTACCTTTGATTGTATATCTGAGAGATTCCAGGCGTGGCCTGAGGGGGCGGTAATCCAGCCCGGTAAGGATTGGTGTAAAGGTTGAGGTCAGCCCTGTGGTAATTTGACCTGGTTTGTATAGGTGCCGCTCCACCCGTTTAAGTGAGCAAGGTATTGTGATAATCCTTGTGCTGGTTAGCCAAGGCGGGGACGTAGGCAGTTGGCCGAACCTCGATAACATATCTGCGTGTCATCCTCTCTTTACTGCTTTCTGGTGCTTGTATGGTTGTTTAAACTGTTTTATTTAATTTCAGGTATATTTACATTATTTGCACTAGATTGACCCTAGGCTTGTGAACATACTGCTGTTAGGAGGAATACCTAGGAGATAAAATTTAAAAATACCAATTCACGCCCCCCTCTTGGGATCACGGTAAAGCTAACAGAAACCAAAGAGTAGAGAACTGAAAAATTGCGTTTAGGGACTATTTATACACTGGTCTTCATCGATGAGCCACGTCACCTCGTCGACGAGGTCACGAAGGAAGTTCATCAACGAACGCTTGCTTCTCGTTGATGAAATTTAGAGATAGGAAAATAGCCTTTCGGTATTTTCTCGTGGATGAAACGGGCCCTCATCGACGAGCCCAACAATCACTTTGTCGATGAACTCCCTGTGTTCGTCGACAAGACCTGTTGTCCCCCCTATACAATTCTCGTTTCCTCCCTCTTTATTATTTAAATACCATAATTCTTTGGATCATTACATTCTTCCCTCCTTATAAAAATTTCATCCTCGAAATTTACCATCCATATAATTCTCCATCCCTTAAAGAAAAACGGTTTACTTATTTTATTACCTACCCTCACTTATGGCAGAAGAATACCGTGGTTACATTCTGAGCTCTGGGAGATTATATATACAAAATAAAATTCTCCTAAAACCAAAATACTATTTACTAACTAAGCTATTACATACATCATTAACCTGTAAAAGAAAACATTACATGATACTTATGCTTTACCTAATTATAGTTGAACCTCACTGAATAAATGTGGATATCTCTGCCTTATCTGGTCCTCAAGTTCCCAAGAAGCTTCTTCTATTGCATAATTTCTCCACAAGACTTTCACCAGAGGAATCTTCTTCTTATCTAATTCTTGTTCCTTCCTGTCCAAAATCTGTACTGGCACCTCCTCATAAACTAGTGAATTACTGAACTCTAATTCACCATAACTAATTACATAAGAAGGGTTTGGGATGTATTTCCTCAACATTGAAATGTGAAATACATCGTGAATCCTGGACATCATAGGTGGCAAAGCAAGCCTGTAGGCAATTGGCCTCACTTTCTTTAAAATCTTGAATGGGACAATGAACCTAGGGCTAAGTTTACTTTTCTTCCCAAACCGCATAACTCCTTTTAACGGAGCTATTTTCAAAAATACATGGTCACTGATATTAAACTCTAGTTTCCTGCGGCGGTTATCAACGTAACTCTTCTATTAGCTCTAAGCTACACTAATTCTATCTCTAATGAGCCGAACCTTATCATACACTTGCTATACTAACTCTGGTCCCACAACATGCTGCTCACCCATCTCATCCCAATATAAAGGAGAATGACATCTCCTACCATAAAGCGCTTCAAACGGTGCCATGCCAATGCTGGTTTGATAACTATTATTGTACGCAAATTCCGCCAGCGGCATAAACTGAGTCCAACTACCCCTAAAATCTAGCATGCACGTTGAAGCATATCTTCTAGTATCTAAATTGTCCTCTCAGTTTGCCTGTCTAATTAAGGATGGAATGTCATGCTGAAAGACAACTGAGACCCTTGAGCCTCCTGTAAGCTCCTCCAAAAAAGTGATGTGAAACGCGGGTCTCAATCTAATACTATAGATGTTGGCATGTTGTGAGAATGGGCTATCTCCTGAATATAAATCTCTGCCAATCTGTCCATGGAGTAGTTGATCTTGAAGGGAAGGAAATGGGCGGTTTTAGTCAAACGATCCACAATCACCCAAATTGCATTCTAACCATGCAATGCTGACGGCAACCCTGAAACAAAATCCATAGATATGTGATCCCATTTCCATTTTGGGATAAAGAGTGGATGCAACTGGCCTACCAGCCTCTGGTGCTCAGCTTTTACCTACTGGCACATCAAACACTGTGTTACATATTCAATGATTTCTTTCTTCATACCACTCCACCAATAAGACTCCTGCAAATCCCTACACATTTTCGTTCTGCCGGGATGTATAGTGTAAAAATATTTGTGAGCCTCTTCTAAGATGGTCTTTCTGATGTCAGCGTTAACAAGAACACATAATCTAAAATGGAACCATAAAGCCCCGTCATCTGCGATACTAAATTCGTCTCCCAAACCACTCTATACGTTGGCCATTACCTCTGCTAATTCTAGATCATCTTTTTGAGCGGCTTTAATCCTTTCCTGTAGAGTAGACTACACTACTAAACTAGCAATACATGCCTGAGAATCACTCTCGACCAACTCTATGATGAGTCTCTCCAAATCCATCATGATCAGATACTGAATTTCCATAGCTGCCAGCACTGGTTCCACAGACTTCTTACTTAACGCATCAACCACCACGTTTGCTTTCTCTAGGTGGTAACTGATAGTGTAGTCCAACCACCTTCTTTGCCTTATATTTAGTTCCTTCTGAGTGAAAAAGTACTTTAAACTCTTATGGTCGGAGAAGATTTCACACCGTTCACCATACAGATAATGCCTCCAAATCTTGAATGCATGTACTACTGCAGCCAATTCGAGATCATGAGTAGGGTAGTTCTTTTCATACTCTTTCAATTGCCTAGAAGCATACGCTACCACCCTTCTATGCTGCACTAGTACACAACCAAGTCCTTTCAAGTGCACATCACTGTAGATAACATAACCCTCACCCCCTAATGGGATGATCAACACTGGTGTTGTGACAAGTCTTTGCTTCAATTCCTGAAAACTATGCTCACAGCTGTGGTCCCACTCGAACCTGACGTTTTTCCTACTCAGTCATGTCAAAGGCCTTGACAATGCTAAGAATCCCTCAACAAAAAGATGGTAATACCCAGCTAGCGCCAAGAAACTCCTAATCTCTTGGACATTCTTCGGTCTAGCCCAATTCAATACCGTATCAATCTTACTAGGATCCACAGAAATTTCATTCTCTGAGATGACATGCACAGAAACACCACCTTCTTAAGCTAGAATTCACATTTACTAAACTTAGCGTATAACTTCTTTTCCCTAAGCGTCTGTAGAACTTGCCTCAAATGCGTCTCATGCTCCTAAAAAATCCTTCAATAGACCAGTACATCATCAATAAAAATAACAACAAACTGATCTAAATATTGGCGAAAGACTCTATTCATCGAGTCCATAAATACAACCGGAGCAATTGTCAGACCAAACGGCATAACGAGGAATTCATAATGCCCATATCTGGTCCTAAAGGTCCTCTTCGAGACGTCTTCTACTTTCACTTTCACTTGATGGTAGCCTGATCTGAGGTCAATCTTGGAATATATCTATGTACCCTGGAGCTAATCAAATAAATCATCTATACGGGGTAAAGGATATTTGTTCTTGATCGTCACTTTATTAATTTCCCTATAATCTATACACGTCAAACCCATGCATGTCCAGCACTATCAAATCAGTAGACAAAATCTTCCCCTAGATATCAACTGGATAGCTTCAGAGCACCTTACTACACCTCATTGCTGACCCGGTCGATGTAGATACTAACAACCCCATGTCTAATAACTGTGTTTCTGCCCTACATAATCTAATGCACTTAATAGACACGAACTAGTGTGTGGCTCTTGAATCAAATAATATAGTAACTTTAAAAGAAAGCATACCAACCATACCTATCACCACATCGTCGGCTGTCTCAGCATCACCTGGCGTCAAAGAAAAAATTCTGGCTGGGGCCATATTCCTCTGCTGGCCCCCAAGTGCGCCTGATAGCCTCCCCGGTACGGTTTGGGAGTAGGAGCAATATCTGGTGGTAAAGGGCAGTCTCACACCAGATGTCCTTGTTTACTGCAATGATAGCAGGCAGCTCGTCCCATTCGACACTCTCCCCGGTGTTTCCTCCCACAAGTTTGACAGACAGGACGATTCTGCACCGCCTGAACCTCACAACCTCTAATCTCTTAACTCTATCCTCTGCCATAGTTTCCTCTCCTTCAGTGACCCTACCTAGGACCCAACTAAAAGCTTAAAGGCGTAGATCTATTCTTCTGTCCTTGCTCCTCTACATCCATACACTCGCTAATCTCACCCAAGGTTGCTCTGTCGACTAGCTTAGCAAAGTCCTATATCTTCAATACTATCACCTACTTGAATATGCCTCGCCTCAATTCTCTCTAAAACTGTGTTGCCTTCTTTACCTCATCAGGAACAATATATGGAGCAAAACGAGATAGCTCGATAAACCGCGCTGCATACTGCTGGATCAACAGTTGTCCCTGCTTCAAATTCAGGAACTCTTCTACTTTAACTTCCCTGATAGTGGCTGGGACATATCTGTCAAAGAATAATTCTTTAAACTGGTCCCATGTCATGGCTATCGGCGTCGACCTCTGCTGCTCCAAAAGCCTCACGATAGTCCACTACCTCTCGGCCTCCCCTGTTAGTTTATAAGTGGCGAAGAGGACCCTTTGTTCCTCTGTACACTGTAGCACAACCAAGACTTTCTCAATATCGTGCACCCATAGACTGCAGATGGGCATCCCTGCTCTTTAGAGCTCCTAAAGCGATCTCATCCATAACCTGCCGAGCCATGCTGTATAGCACCGCGTTAGAATTAGCCATGCCTGCACTTTAGGGCCCTACTCCATCACTACCACTCGCATGGGCACTACCTCCTCCAAGGTCCATCCTGAAAAACAAAAAAATGTAATTTAGAGACCCTATCCTTATAATTTACGCACCTAACATAGTCCCCTATCTTGACCTCCCCATCTTACTTCCAAATCTAGTCCTACATTCTAGGAACACAACCTGACAATAGCTTACTATGGTTTTCCTGAAATCGTCACCCCAGGAAAAATACAGAAACTACCACAGAAGTCCTACCTTTAGATTGTAGAACAAACCTTAACTCCTTTTCCTATACTTTGGTATCGTTTCCTACTGCACTCTAAAGTCTACAGAACCTAATAACCTAAGTTCTGATACCAAACGGTAACAACCTGCTTAATTTCACCATTTTTTTTCACCAATATCATAAATCAGGAAAATCATAATCAACCTGAACCCATGGGTACCAGGGATACATCAGAAATATAACATGGAAGCCTATGCAGTAGTAAACATAAAATCATATACATATCAAAACACCAATAACACAGTACCAGAGTTTACTACATCCATCACATAATTACATACAATCCAAAATGTCCAAAAACCAGTCCTAGAGTCGTCATCCAAAAATTCCTCTTACCCTAGCAAAAGACTTACCCTTTAGATAGGGTAGGTTAACTGTCACTGGCACTGCGGAGCATTATGCACTCTTCTATTTGGGGCTCCTGAAATGATCATATAATTTGGGGTGAGATACCTCTTAGTAAGGGAAATAAACTAATATTAATGTGTGGCAACATGAGTATTTTCGTGTTATACATATAAGAGTACATTAGCAATCCCAATAAAATCCATACGTATCATATATGAGAAAACTTATGTAAACATAACCTGGTATAACATACTGGGTTTCCATACATATAAACCATCTCATAATACTATACATAGAAAATATCCTGGAATGTTAGTTGGCTGTTGTCATGTCTTAGCCCCACATGACTGGGTTGTGTGGCCCGAAGGCGGGACCTGATAATGGCTGGCTGACCACTGCAAAGTCAAAAATAATGTCTGTATGTACGATGGGTCTGCCAGACCTGGTCCGTACACTAGGGGCACTAAGACTTCAATAAAGCACATCGACTATCCATCCTCACGTTGCCCCGTACAACAACGACAACACAAATATCATAGTGATTGTGATCACATAGCAACGGTACCGTGCTCTAAGTAGCCTAAACCAAGCCAACTAGGTTCTAATAACATATAACATATTTATAAATAATGATACATGGCTAATACATAATCGTCTCTGACATGTTAATATTTTCATATTATTTTGCATAACATATAAAAACTTGGCTCATAAACCATTATTTCATATAAGTTTTCTCGGCTCGTACGTCGACATATCATAAAAATTCCTCGGCCTGTACGCCAATATATCATAAAAATTCCTCCATTCGTACGCCGACATATCATATAAATTTCCTCGGCCGATACGTCGGTATATTATATAAATTTCCTTGGCTTGTACGCCGGTATATCATATAAAACTCAATTTGAAAACTCGTGTATCATCGTGTCATTACCATTGTAAATTTTACTTATGCCGCACAAAATAGGTATATTTCACATTTAAATCACATCTTTGTTCATAGCAGTATTTCCCAAACATAATACTACAATATACTTAGTTTCCTAAAATTAAATGCTGTAAAATAATAAATATATTTTCATAAAAGTTCTGGCTTAGTTTATCCCCTTACCTGATTTCTAGAAAGCCCCTACGATAACCAGTCTAGCACCCACAGGGTTCCCCGTTCAACACCCTGAAATCAACATTACCCAGAATAGAAACTCAGTATTTCTTTGCGTACTACGTTTTCTACAACTGTAGGGAAGGCAAAAACTAAATAAAAAACCTTACCCTGAATTTGGAATGGATTCCAACTTAGCCCCATCAATGATCCACTCTAGCAGGGTTGAAGAGAACTCTCCTAGGAGTGTCGTCGTGGCCTCAGATCATCGAACTGGTAAAAATACGGCCTAAAAACTTAGAGAGAAGGAGTGGAAACCAAAAAGGAGAGAGAGAGAGAGAGAATTTTTGTGCAAAAAATTAATTGAAAAATCGTGTTTAGGGCTATTTATACACTGGCCTTTGTCAATGAGCCACATCACCTCATCGACGAGGTCACGAAGGAAGTTCATCAATGAACGCGTGCTTCTAATCGACAAAATTCATAGATGGGAATATAGCCTTTCAGTATTTTCTCATTGACGAAACGGGCCCTCGTTGACGAGACCTGCTGTCTCCCCCTACACAATTATCGTTTCCTCCCTCTTTATTATTTGAATACCATAATTCTTTGGATCATTACACATCTATGTTTCCAAAAGGTGTAATTGACACCACTGAAAATAAGAGGTCATATGGAAGAGGGTCCCTCAGGGAAAGGGGTTACAGTATTATGAGTCATTTAGATTTTTTGCAAAATAACTATGAAGTCTAAGCTATTAGCCTTTGATACCAATTGTTAGCTTTTCTATAATCCAAAGAAGGGGGGGGGGGGGTAGCTATATAGGTATTTTAAAAAATAATCCTTGAGGTCAGATATCCAGTAGTAGTATTACACAACCCTAGAGCCAATCTAGTGCAGATAAAATAAATCAATATATATATTTAGAAAAAATTACACTTTACAAGTAAACTAATTAACCATGCACAATAAAGTAGTAAAGAGAGATAATGTCAGATATGTAATTGAGGTTCAGCAACAGTGCCTACGTCCCCACCATGGCTCACAAGCACAAGGATTACACTAAGGCTCACTTAATGGGTGGAACAGCACCGAATTACAACCAGGTCAAATTAACATAGGGTTGACCTCAACCTTTACAACCAATCCTTCCGGCCTAGATTATCACCCCTTCAGACCATGCCTGGAATATAATAGATTCACAATACAATTTGCGTACAAAATATATACTTCTCAATCAAGTAGGTTTGTCCCAATATAATCAACACCCTACTGTATGATAAGATATGATAAAGCTCAATGTAGTTTTAATGTCAAATCTCAAAAATAAAGCAAGTATAGCAATTAGTACGTGAGAGTGTATGTGTTAGGATCTTTGTATCAAAATGATAATGATAATCACAAGCAGTAACAAAGATCACAAGCACACTTTAAATATCTTCAACAAATCTTTTTCTCAAAATAAACCACAAGATATATTTGAAATCAGTTTGTAAAAGCTTATTTCACAAACAAAATACAATACAAGCTCTTAAGTATTGCAATGATTATGAAAAACTCAAAAGCTTAAAGAAGGTTTTCCTACGGAAGACTTATTAATGAAGTCTCCTAGAAAAAATTAAAGCTTACTCTAAAAATAAAATGAATCTCAATCAAAACAAGAAAATGAGAGTGTAAGCTTAATGAGTTGAACACAAGAACCCTCTTACTAATTGATTTTCACAATATAGATGAGTTTGAATGAAAGTAGGAGGCTTGAATGTGAGAAATGGGATTTTTGAATCTCAGAGAAAATATGCTAATTGTAACGACCTGCTACTTATATCATTTTTTTTTCATAAATAAAACATATAATCAATCTATCTATAATACTACTGAAAACATCTCAGACCCAAAGGAGCACTGAGGAAACTCTATACATTATACATACCTAAACAATGGTATACAAGAAACTGTAACAATCCTTATACAATACTAGAAAATTATGATTCCCAAAATACATATATATCACAAAATACCCATTGACGTCATCAAAAATCTAGGATCTACCCCAAACCACTGGTACCACAGAACACCTACCCTTCCAGAAGGGCAGTGCAACCAGTCCTCTAGGCGCAAGCCTGATCCGCTCGCCTAGCTGGATCTCCTGAAAAATAGTAAGTCACTGGGATGAGACAATGCTCAGTTAGAGGAAATATGCTATTACTAGTATGTGGCGACTAAGTTACACATTTAATATACAGATATAATGCTGATACTGTAAAACAAATATACTTGTACACTGTACAAAACTCTCGTAATATAATTTAAAATACAACTATGTATCTGAGTTTTCTATTCATACATACTTCTAATATTATAATATATCCATTGATGTGTGATATATATGTACATAGGAACTTCTGCTATACCCTGGGAACTGTATGTCATGATTGAACCCCTAATGACAGGGTTGTGCGGCCCGTTGGCCGGACTTACTCTGGTTGGTCTACCAGGCAAGTCAATCCATATCTCTGTCATCCACCAATCAAGCCCACTATAATCTCTCCGAGCAATCTCCAAATCTAACTTGTTTAACCAGCCACCTCAACCCAGCTCGATGGGGAGACTGCAATCTCTCCTAGAACGGTTAGACGGAATCCACATACTATCTAGGTATGTGGTTGCACTCTATCTGTAATAGCAATGGTACCATGCTCTGCTGTCTGTATTTGTATGAAATTTCCTCAGGGATCTAATATTGTGTAATATATATATATATTTGTCTTGCTGTTTTAACATGGTTTCAAAATAAACATAACACTATAAATCTGAACTGTAATATCTGAAATATCTGACTGAAATATCTATAATATCTATCTAAAATATCTGTAATATCTGACTGTAATATCTGTTTGAAATATCTGAAATATCTGTCTGTTATATCTGTCTGAGTGTTATGGTTTTAGAAATCATGTTATACTGAGAAATACTATAAATCATATTTTCTGCTAATATACTATATATCTGGATATCTGTAGAGTTATTTAATCAACATATCTATAATAAACTCATGCCACACATTTGAGTAATCAAAATCTCATGCTCAATTTCTGTAATTCAGCTGTAATTCTGATAACAATAATTTTCTGGAAAACTGATCAATAAGTTGATATATATACAAAAACATAATCTTCTGACATGCATTCTAATATCCCTAGAATATCATATTTCCCTCACTTAATTTCTGAAATTCCCCATCTATATCTGGCCCTACACCCACAGGGTTCCCTACTCAACTTCCTGAACATAACATTTCTCAAAACAAAACATCAATATTTCTTCGTATACTATATTTCTTATAACTGCGGGAAAGGCAAATACTAAATAAAATGCCTTACCCTGAAAGTGGGATGAAATTCAAATCAGTCCCACCAACGATCCGCCCTGGCAGACTTGAAGAGAACTTTTCCAGGAGCGTCGTGGTGGTCTCGGATCGTCGAACCGACGAGAATGCGGCCCGATATCTTAGAGAGAAGGGAGGAGGTTGAGGATAGAGAGAGAGAGAGAGAGAGAGAGAGAGAGAGAGAGAGAGAGAGAGATTTGCGTATGAATTTCAGCCAAAAATGGAGTTTAGGCCTATTTATACATTGGCCTTCGTCGATGAGCCAGGTCTTTGTCGACGAGGTCAAGAAGGAAGTTCGTCGATGAATGCCTACTCCTCGTCGATGAAATTCAGAACTGGAATATAGCCTTTCAATATCTTCTCAGCTACGGGACACGTCTTCATCGACGATACCCTCATGTGTGCTCGATGACAAATCCCCTGTGTACGTTGATGAGACCCTGTTTAATTTATTTTCTTTTCTTCTCTCCTCTTTTTTTAAATTATAAAAATTATCTAGGTCTTTACACTAATCGTATTTTCTAATCTTATGCTAATCCATGCAAATGAAAGGGTATATATAGACACCCCTGAAATTATAACCATTTGGGACCTATCTAGTATTTTTGGAAAAGTTTAAATGGGTTTAATAATAATTAACAACGTTTTAACCTCGGTAAAATCCGAGCAACCCAAGAGGGTTGGTCATCCATTTTTATGGTTTGGTCGACCGGGTTGTCCACCTCGGTCGACCAGGATGAATTTGAACTAGGAAGATAGTCGACCAACCTTAATGAGATTTTTAGAACCTCCGAGGTTCGGTCAATCGGGTTGAGTTCGGTTGACTGAACTTGGACATTCGATCGATCAGATCAATTTTCTACTAAAAGTTTGGTCAACCAGGGCATTGGGATTTCCTATGTGTCAGTTTGATTGACCAAGGTGTTGCTGTTCATTTTGAGGTTAATCGACTGAATGGTCAAACCATTGACCCTGAGGAGGTTCGGTCGACCGAACATGCCAACTTTGTACATTTTGATCCTTCTCTTCTTATGAAGTTATCCCTATTCAGATGATAATTAATTCTAAGATTATGGGGGATTTTTTCATGCAATATTGTGGGTCTTATGGTCAATCTAAGGCCTTTGAGCTTATCTATCCTATCATGTAGGCGATGCATTAATTATTACAAACCTTTCCTATATTACTATTATAGACCCAAATAAGACATGATATAAATTACAATAAGAATAAACATTTTGGGTCTTTAGTCTTCAAGTCTTCACAAGCCATCAAATGATCTTGTTGATATGAACCTACACACAAACTTGATAAACATTAAATACTTGAATATTTGTCATAATCAAAACAGGGTATGACCTATCAGGCCAACATACTTAGATTTGTTTATGAATGTTCCATTCTTGGCATGCTTGATTTGAAGTCCAAGAAAAAAATGTAAGTTCACCCATTATACTCATCTAAATTTGTCTTGCATACATTTAGCAAACTCTTTGCAAAGATCCTCATTCATAGCACCAAATATGATATCATCAACATAAATTTGAGTGGTATGCATATCATTTGACTGGGTTTTGATAAAAAGAGTACTATCCATCTTTCCTCTCGAGAATCCATTTTTTAGCAGAGATTCACTCAGTCTTTCATACCAAGCTCTAGAAGCTTGCTTTAACCCATTTAATGCTTTTGACAGTTTAAACACATGGTTCGGAAAAATGGTAATCTTCAAAACCTCGGGGTTTTTTGATATAGACTTCCTCTTTTATGAAGTTGTTTAGGAATGCACTCTTCATATCCATTTGATAATGTTTGAAGTTTTTGTGGGATGCATAGGCAAGTAGCATGCGAATGGCTTCCATTCTAGCTACAGGTGCATAAGTTTCCTTAAAATCAATTCCTTCATCTTGATTGAAACCTTAAACTACAAGTCTAGTCTTGTTACAGACAACAATGCCATTTTCATCCTTTTTTTTCTTCTTATATACTAATTTAGTCTCAATGACTAAATTATCATCTGGTGTAGGAACTAATTTACAAACTTTATTTCTTTCAAAATGATTTAGCTCTTCTTGCATAGATAATACACATGAATCGTCATTAATTGTATCATTTATATTCTTAGGTTCCTCTGGTGGCGGGAATGCAAAATGATCACATAGGTTTTTAAGTGGAGATTGAGTTGATACCCCTCGTGAAGGTTAACCAATAATTTTATCCTTAGGGTGGTTCTTCACAAATTTCCATTTTTTGGCAATTCAATGAGTTCAACTTGATTTTGAGAGTCATCATGAGATGGTTCTTTAATTTCAATACTCTCTTTTTTGTTATCATTAATTGCTAATTGTTCTAAACCTTTTCTTATCTCTAGATATTCGTCAATAATGGTTTTAGAAGAGAAGGGGTTGGCTTCATGAAATGCTACATGAATTGATTCCACAAAAACATTGTTTTTTTGTTGTATACTCCAAATGCTTTACTATTTAGAGCATATCCTAGAAAAATTCCTTCATCCGATTTTCCATCAAATTTTCTTAGATCACCTTTATCATTCAAAACAAAACATTTACAACCAAAGACATGGAAGTACACAATGTTTGGTTTCTTTCCTTCCCAAAGCTTGTAAGGGGTTTTATTTAAGTTTGCCCTAGTGAAAACCCTATTCATGAAATAACAGGTGGTATTTACTGCTTCAGTTAAAAAATATTTGGCTAGGTTATGCTTATTTAGCATTCTCCTAGCCATTTCTTGTAAATATCTATTATTCCTCTCAACAACTTCATTTTGCTGAGGTGTTCAAGGTGCTGAAAAAATTGTGTGAAATGCCATTTTCATCACAAAAGTTTTCAACATCTTTATTTATAAACTCTCCACCCCTATCACTTCAAATGTGTAAAATAGCATAGCCCTTTTCATTTTGGAGTTTCTTAAACAAGTTAGTAAGTATTTTACACGCTTCATCTATGGATGCTAAGTATAACACCCAGGTGAACCTGATGTAGTTATCTACTATGACAAATGCATATTATTTTCCTCCTAGAATTTTTTTTAGGGTCAAATAGATCTAGTTGAATTAATTCCAATGGCCTACCAGTGGATATTAATTGCTTCTTTTTGAAGCTTGTCTTGGCTTGCTTTCCAAGTTGGTAAGCATCACAAATTTTGTCTTTTATGAATTTAGTATTTGGTAAACCCTTGACTAAATCCTTTGTAACTAATTTAGATAGGAAATCCATACTCACATGTCCTAGTCCCCTATGCCATAACTAGCTAGATTCATTCAAGGACGTAAAACACTTTATGTCACGAGACACTAAGTTTTCAAAGTTAATGCAATACATGTTTTCACAATGATTTGCAATAAAGAGTGTTCCGTGTTTTTCTGCATTCTCAACAATACACTTGTCCTTTTTAAAGGTAATGTCAAAGCCTTTGTCACAAAGTTGACTAATACTTAGCAAGTTATGTTTTAAACCTTTTACCAATAAAAAATTCTTCATACTTAAAGAAGATTCCTCATCGACTTTGCCGATGCCGATGATCTTGCCTTTGGCATTGTCTCCACAGGTAACATGTCCACCTTGATTTTATGTTAAATACGTGAATTTGGTCTTGTCTCCTATCATATGCCTTGAGCATTCACTATCCAAGTACTATGGTTCTTTAGAAAGGGTAGACCTAAAGCTTACCTAATTGTTTAGTACCATAAAGCAGAAGTTCGCCACCTCCTGATCGCTCGAGTCACTTTCTGAGCTGCTTGAGCTGGAGTCATCCCAAGTTGTGGCCTTCATAACTTTATTCTTCTTCTTCTTAGAATCCTTTTTTAGTTGTGGTCAATCAAGTTTAACACTTAACTTATTGCCATTGTAACAAATATGATGTTTAGCTTTTGTTTCTTTTCTACTTGAATATCCTCTATCCATCCTAGAGCCTTAGAATTTTCTAGTGAATTTCTTATTATTTTTAAAGAATCTACCAAGTCTTTTAGTGATTAGTGCTAAATATTCTTCATCCATATTTTTATCTTCCTACTTGCTTAAACTTTCCTTGGAAGCTTTTAGTGCAATGGATTTCTTAGTTTTACTGTGTTCAGTTGCTCATTCATTTATGGCAATCTCGTATGCGAGAAGTGACCTGTTGAGCTCATCGAGGGTCATCGACTTTAAATTTCTACCCTCAACAATTGCTATAGCCTTGGATTCTCATATAGATGGGAGTCCTCTAAGAATTTTCATAATCATTTCATATATGGGGTAATTATTCCTAAGTGCGTTAAGGGAATTTATGATGTAAGTTGTTGGCCTAATAAGGCTTAATCTCGTTTTGATGATAACAAATCAAGGATACTTAACACGTTTGTTTAAGTATAGTTCAAGGCTCAAATGCTTTCATAAAATCAAGATTATGTATTAGAAGAAATTGAATAAAGCTTGAAGCCACATGGAATGATGAAGTTAAAACATATTGAAGATGAGAGTTCAAGTTGGATATAAAGAGCAAGTCAAAGCACGAAGACTTAGAGTTTAGATAGTTTAATTTTCTATAAGTCTCATGTAAGTACTTCACAACTTCAATATGGACATATGAAGCTCTTAGGAAATTTCATTGACTTAGAGACTTGATTTTAAATTATGGAAAATGTTTTCATAAAGTCTCACTTACGTTTTCCAAAATCAAAGTTAAAGTTTTGAAATCAAATTTTGAAGAACATATATGGTGAAAGCAGGACAGGCGACTGATGAAGTTTCATCAAGCGACTAATTTTTAAGCAAACAAAATTGAGATAGACGACTGACCCCTTAATGTCAAGTCACAGACGACTGACCCTCGTGTCACAGTTGACTGAGGTCCATGTTTTAACTTTTGAACAACATTTGTAAAGTTTCCAAAACTGATTTCTTGACTCCCAAACTTAGAGAATACTTGGGAAATATGGCAAGAAACCTGTTCACGTAAAGACATATGAGCATAAAATATAAATATGAGAGAATTTAATTTATGGAACTTTGAAGATAATGCTCCCGCTGAGTTATGCGTTCTACTCCTTTTATACCTTTTTCATCTTTTTAAATTCTTAGCCAAGTGCTCTATATTTTCTATGATTTAAGCTTGGCTATGAATGGTTAGGCTTATTGGACCAAAAAGTCACAATAAATATTTCTTTAAGTGAACTAAGCCTATTTGCCTCTCTTCTTATGAATTTCAACTCGTGAGAGGCTTCAGTTCAAAAGACTTTAAATTTAAACTACTCATGCAAAGGTTTCCTTGAAATTTTTGCCTTCTTCTAGATTAAAAACTATTGCAATCATCTTAGTCATTCAACACCATTATAAGGATGTGAAGCTCTAAAGGATTTGACTTAAAGTTTGAGAGCTTGTGAAGGGTATTTGAATAAATACTCTTAAAAATTAATTTACTAAAAAGCTCAGAAGAGTATTTAGAAGAAGTAGGACAATATTCAAGATATTTTCACGCTAGAGTATATGTCCTAAAAGATTGAGCGCAGAGCAATTAGGAGTATGTGAATGTTGTAAACAATGCTCTTTCGAGATTTCTGATCTATCAAAGTTGGAGGGTGTCCTTTAGGTATGATTTTAAAGTAAAGCAAGGATACGAACTGGTGAATAGATGAAACCTTACCAAATATGATCGTGGTTTGGTAAGGATTTCCTGTGCTGAGAAGGCTTCAAAATTAGAGAACTTTTACATGTTAAGCACAAAGGGAATGTTATATTATGATTCGATGAATAGCTTGAATCCCTTAATGGATGCCCCCTAATTTGATTAAATATGGATGACTTTTAATAAGCACATAGTAGATTAGAAACTTGTGATAACCAGTGCTTATGACTAGAGTGATGACTAATGTTTGATCAGGCTTTTATATTCAAAGATGAGTCTAGAGTAAAATGATATATAGTATGAGACTAATCCCTAAATCTCAATTTGGTGCAAAGGAATAAATATGCTTAACTTAAGGTTTTCATTTCTAAGCATGTGTTAAGCATTAAGAATTATGCACCAAGCAATGATGCTTTTGTCCATTTGGAAGTGGGTTTATTTTAGCATGCTTTTGAGATTTTTTGAGATATGATGATTTATGTTATTCGTCTTAAAAGAGTAAGGTTCTAGATAAAATTTTCAGTTAAGCTCTTAATCTTTTAGTTTGAACATTTAAGATGAATGATGTGAATGATCGTGAGACTAACTTCCCTTGTAGGAAAAGACTATCTCATTCCTTTCCAGTTCAAAGCTAGCATACTATAGCCAATATATACAAACTATAACCAATCATTATGATGTATATGCATTAAGTTCAGATTGGAAATTTTACTTGAGATTTCATATTGGCTTGATTATCTAAGATTCTTAGCGTTCAAAATAGTATAGTGAAAATATATACTAAGAGTTTGACATTTTTTGCACATACCACTTCCCAGCCTTTTAGTCATCACTACCCCTAAACCTAAGAACTATGGAAGAATTAAACTATTATCTAATACCTATTAGAATCCATTCTTCCTTTGGTCCTAAAGGGTTTGCCTTCATGATTACCCACATCATTTCTTTGCTTATGCCTTTGGAATTTTGCTTATTTGCTCCATTTTTACATGATGAGGCATGACTATGGGTTTCATAGACTAAACATGAGCCCTTTTTGAAAATATTTTTCTTTTTAATTCCCAAGGACTTATTCAAATTATTCTTTTCACTTTTAAGTTTGAGGGCCATTCTAAAATGATCGTCTACTTTTCCCTCCAAGCAAATAATTTTCAACACCTTCTCAATCCTTTTCTTTTGCAAGCTAACATGATAATCTTTTAAATCTTCTAATTGTTTTTCCAGCCTTTTAGTTTCAATTTTCAAGAAGGTTTTCTTATTAGACATCCTAACTAGAATATTATGTATTTTAAATGAGGTTTTCTTTGTAGTTTTACGTTAGAGGCCATGCTATCGTCATTGAATTCAATGCATGATTCATCATAATATTTATCACAATAACATTCATATGAATCAATGCATGCAGTATTATCATTAGAAACAATAGATGATTCATCATATAATATATCACAGGATTTGGCACAAGAATCATCAAAAAAAGCATCACATGAATCATTTAATAAAGGAGATTGAGATACGTATACCTCCTCCTTGACTAAAGCATTTAGCCTAAGATTCAGCACTTCTAGATCGTTTAAACTTGGTGCCTCCTAAGTGGTGGTCTCTTCTTTCTTAGATCTTCCATACCTCCTCTCTAGATCTTCCTAGATATCACTCGCACATTTACGTGCCATGATATTATGAAAAACCATCAAAATATAAAGCACAATATAACATTTCCATGGCAGTAGAATTTGCATGCACTAAACTAATATCATTTTCATTTAAAAGATTATGAATTCCATTAACAATAACTTGCCAAACCCTCCAGTCCATAGATTTTATAAATATGCTCATCCTTAGTTTCCAGGCGGTGTAATTGACACCACAAAATAATGGAGGCCAGGTAAGGGATTGTATCTCACCAAATAGGGATACAACAACCAAATAGGGATACACCAATAAGAGTCATTGCGATCTTTAACAAAAGCGGTTGAGATTTTTGCAAAGAGGATCTGATCCCAATTGAGAGGATTGGTGTATTCCCAATATGGGGTGAATTGGGTATAAAAAATTTTCTTCCTATGTTAGGTGTGGTCAATTTTAAACCACAGCCAAAATTTTGCAACCTAGAGTCTTTCTAAGCAGTTACCAATTCCACAGATATTCAAAGCATATATGTAAAACAATCAAGACAATAAATAATTGAACACACATGTACAAAAATTAAAGTGACGAAAATAAGGAGTATAAGGAAAGAGAATAATACAATATTTTTATCGAGGTTTGGCCAATACTGCCTACGTCCCTGCCTTAAGCTAACCAGCAAGAGGATTCTACTATTTGCTCATTTAACTAGGTAGAGCCACGCTGTTTACAACTCTCCTTACGAGGTGGAGACTCCCCAGCTCAACTACAAGGCTGAGCCACAACCAGTTCTCCTTACGAGGTGGAGTCACCTCAGTTCAATTACCAGGCTAAGCCAAACCGGTTTCTCCTTATGAGGTTGAGTATCCTTGGCTTAATTACCAGGCTGAGCCAAATTGGTACACCTTATAGGATGATGACTTCCTTTTCAGGCCACGCCTGGAATACAAGGACATGAATTTTTTGTACAATATAATGTTTCTCAAAATAAGCAATGATGTATAACTTGAAGCTCTAAATGCACTCTCATATGATATGAATTATGCTCAGTAGAGCAAGGGCATTTTTCTTAATGATATTTTGCAATTTTTTTAAAAAATGTGTGCAGTAAAAGCTTCAAATATTTAACCCGAAATAAATATTTCTCAAAAATTTTTTTACTAAAAAATAGGAAAACCTAGGGTTTTGCTTTCAAATGATATATGCACAAGAATATGTATATGATCTTTGATAAAAAAAATTAGTGCACAATAAAAGCCTTTAAAGATTTTAAATCTCAAGTGATTTCTTCCAAAAATAATATTCAAGAGTATTGTTCAAGAAAGCTAGAATTTTTGCTCAAAGATATTTTGCAAATAAGCACAAGTGAGCTTTTGAATCCTGCAATGAAGGTGCAAAAGATTCACAAGCTAGAATAAGGTTTTTCCCAAAAATATTTATCAAGGAAGATATATGGCAGAAACTCAAGCTATACTCTTAAAAATGATTTTCAAAACTAAAGAAAAAGTGTGAGTATATGATCTAAGATGATAAAATAAATGCCCACAAAAATGAATCCTCAACAATCTTTGAGAGCAATTATATTTGCAAACGAAGAAAGTGAATCAAAGTTCTCTTTCACAAATAATTTTTCAAATGAATAGTAGAAAGAGAGTAGAATAAAGCATAAATAATTTGAGAGGATTTTTCTAACTAATCTCCTTGCTAATCAAGCTTTTGAATAGGCTATATATAAAATTCCCCAAAATTTTGACTGTTAGGGGCACAAAAGGAATTTCAGAATTTGTTTAATTAAAAATTAAGCTGGATTAGCACTGAAAAATTGCCCAAACTTAAGAGGTTCAGTCGACGAGTGAAAGCGCCAGTCGGCTAGCCTCAGTGTATTTTTCAAATTTTTGAGAGGGTCGATTGATTGAGGACATCATTGATCAGTTGGCCTTAGGTGATTTCAAAAGCTTCGTGGGTTCAATCGGCTAGGCTAAAAGGCCAGTCGGCTAAGCCTAAGAGGTCGGTCAGCTGAGCATGTTTTGTTCTGAAAGGTTGGTCATCTGGGCTACATTAAAACAACGTTATGAACGTGGTCGGTTGAGTGAGATTATCATATATAAAAATGACTGGTTAGCTGAGCTATATAAAAATGGCCAAATATTCAGGCCAATCGACTGAGGAGTTTTGAACACACAATGGTTAGTCGACCGGAGCTCTTTAAAATTAAAGATTTTGCCCTAAGATTTACCTTAAATATTTCAACCCTATATGTATGAGTAAGACATTTTAGTTAAAGGGTTTTTCATGAAATGATGTGGTTCCCTAAGGCTAGTCTACGGTTTTGTTGAGCATTCATTCACATCATGCAAGCATTACAGACATTTCTAAAAACTAAATGCATTACAAATAAAAATACATGTCTTCATTTCCTTTGCTCTTAACTTCATGGAGTACGCCAAACAAGACGGTCTTTAAGTTCCTTCTTGGCTTCCATTTCCATTGCCCTTATGTGTGAGCTGAAATATGAACCTGTCCAAGTACTAGGTAGACACATGAGAAACTAGTGCTTTGTCAACATCAAAACAGTGATCAGAATAAAAAAGTAAATAGTTTATTTATTAAAATCAAAAGATGAAGCTAAAGATGAATTTACTAAGTTTAAAACAAAAAAGAAAAAAGAAAAAATATAGGAAAATTAAAATATTAAGAACTGATTGAGGAGGAGAATATGAATCAGGATTTTTAAGTGAATTTTGTAAACAAAATGGAATAATTCATGAAGTAACATCTCCTTATACACCTGAACGGAATGGAATATCTTAAAGGAAAAATAGAATATTTAAAGATATGATGAATGTAATGTTAGTAAGTTTAGGTTTGCCTTCTAATATGTTGGGAGAAGTTATTCTTGTTGATTAAGGTGTAATCCCAAAAGGGGGGGGGGCGTGAATTGGGTATTTTAAAAAATTCTTTGAAACTTATTTACCAATCAATCCCTATTTCTATGTTTAACTAATTAATGGCTGATGCTGATTTGAATTACAAAATCAATGAATTTCTTTTTACCCAATTAAGTGCATTTAAGTTATTCAATATACACAAGCAAGCTATAAATTGAAATACGATACGAAAAATAAAAGGATAAGGGAAGAGAGAATGCAACCATGATTTTACAAGGTTCAGCCAACACAGCCTACGTCCTCACCTTGAGGAACCCACTCAAGATTTCCACTAAAATCTCTGCTCCTTAAATTGGGACAAAGCTTACAATCTTCTGCTCACGAGAGGTACAACTCCCTCATACTCTGCTGCTTACAAGAGGCACAACTTCCTCCTAATCCGTTGCTTACAAGATGTACAACTTCCTCCTCGCACGCGATTCACAACCCGAATCGTGATTACAATTTAGGCTCAAATCTGCAAACACTCAATATTGCTTCTAACAAAAGCTGGTGAGTAATATTCAATTTCCTAATACATTAACATATGATGTAACTTGAAGCTCAAAATGTATGGAAACGATACAATCATTTATGTATGATATGCTTCAACACACAAATCCCTCTTTAACCAAAACTCCCAAGTAATGATATATTTAAAACGCTTTGGAGAATTTTAGGGTTCTTAGTTCACTTTGCAAAAATGCACAAATATATTTGATGTGAACTTATTAATAAAAACTTTGTCTTGAATATTAAATCAATCAAAATCACAAAGTTTTCTTTCAAATATTCAATCACAACACAACCTTTGCAATCTGCAAATATATATAGATATGTATTCGAAAGATAAAAAACCAATGGGATCTATTTCAGAAAATATCCTTCAACAATATATGTATTTAAGAACTCCAAGGATATCTAATCAAGTGGATTTGTACTATTAAAAGTATCGAGTCTTTGAATAGAAAAAGTTACTTGAACCTAAAATATTTAATCAATAGCTAAAGCTCTTTTCAAGTGGTAATCTTATCAAAGTGATTTAATATATATATATATGAACACTCAAGATCAACCTCTTAATACTTAATCAAAAATAGATTTTGCAATGATAAGCTCTATGAACAATATATATATATATACTCTTAAATGAAAAACCAATCAACCAATAGCTAAAAAAAACACTTTCTCAAGTAATGATCTTGTCAAAAGCAATTTTTATATGTATGTTCACACTCAAGATCAAACTTTTCTAACGATATTCAATAACAAGTGATGGGATGAGAAACTCTTGAAAATATTAACTTGAATGATCAAACCACAATACTAGAATGAAAAGCAGGATGAGTAAACGAGTTCCCTTCGAGATTCTAAGTTGATTTGCCCAAGCTCGATGAGTAGATGTTGAAGTGTAGGCAATCGTATAGCAATAAGAGCAAGTTTCTCAATATTCTTTCAATAAGATGTGTTCTTCTCTTTCTCGTGTGTTTTAGCTCTTTCTCTAGAGTTTAGATATTCAGTATATATAGTGTCTTACCCTTAGAATTGATCTCAACCATTGGATCAAAGAAATAGCACGTGAGTTCTTTTAATAAAAATTAAATTTTTTAAGTTTCCTACAAGTTCAGGCAACTGAGGTTTAAGCCCAGGCAACCGAAGTTCCTTAAACCTTTGAAAAATTAACTTGAAATACAAGGTCAAGTGCCTAAAGAGAGGTTCAGGCTCCTGAACTAACCAGTTCAGGCACCTGAAGTCCCAAGTTCAGGCAACCGAAGTGCCTCGGCCAACTTGCTATGTTTCATAATAAATCTTCAGGCTACCAAACTTAATCTTCAAGCTCTTGAAGAAATTCTTCAGGCGACTGAGATTGAGTTCAGGCTACTGAAGTCCCCTTTTCCTCAATTTTTCTTTCTTAATTTAAAATTCTATTTTACTTTCTTTCTTAGCTCTTTTATAATAGCACTTTCCAAGGTTTTAAGAATATTTCTAAGTCCATGAAAGTCCCCTAATGATATACATGAAATGCATGAATCCTAAAATCATTCTAAGTTATGTTAAACCTCAAATTAAATCATATGAAAATGTAAGTACATGAGTTCTAAATACCCATTCCCAAGATGTTTTTGAATTTTGCCACTTGCATTTTAATTCTCGTACTCTTTAAGTTCCATGGATCTTGCCAAGATTTGTAAGCTTTACTTGAAGGCTTCCATGACTCGTTATCTTTCCATGCATGCTTAATATAAGTCATGTTCACAAACTTAATGCACAGATCAAATACCAAGTGATTTGTCATTATTAAAACCGGATTGGACTTGTAGAGTCAACAATCTCCCCCTTTTGATGATGACAAATACACGAGCAAAAAAAATATAATGGGTTATGTCTGACAAGGTCCCTTTCAATTAATGCATTAATTATTCAATGAATGACAATATGCTCACATTCATACACAAGGTGTTCAGCCTGAATCCAAATGACGTATGAAATATGCTCATAATGAATATGCTCATGATATCAACAACAGTTTATCCCCCTTTGTATATCTTACCCTTTGCATAACATCAATAACAGTTTTTGCTCATTCTTCTTTGCTTTTGATTTGTTTTAATTTTATTTGCTCCCAATTTTCTCCAACTTTTGACATCAACAAAAAGGTGTATAATAATAAGACATGAATGGACATGCCTTTATGTTCTTCTCCCCTTTGAAATCTTAAAGTTTTAATCTTGTTCAACCATTAGATTTTTAATAGACTTTACTTCTCCCCTTTTTACATCAATCATCCCCCTTACTAATGCATACGTTTCAACGATTATGTGAGGAAACCAAACATTGATTGATGTGATACCAAATGTGGACTAATGTTATATCAAATGAGAACAAATGCTAATTGATTGGATACCAAATGTGAGTTAAGTGAAGTTGCTCCCCCTGAATTATGTTATCTAATATACTTCTAGGCAACCATGTTTATTTTAGCTCAAAAAAGCTCTCCCCTATTTTATGTATTAAAACTCATACACATTGTGGATTATGCAAAAAAATATCTCTCCCACTTTTGTTCTCATAAAAAGAGTTTACTTTGGCATATATCTCTCACCTTCTCGGATCTTCAAAACAAGTTTTGCTATAGATATTTGCTTTAAGTACATTCCAAAAAGAATTGTAACCAAAGAGACTAACCATACAGATCCTTATTATATCAATGCATTTCAAACCAAGGTCATATGGTTTACTCAAGCAATTTTTGGCAAAGCAATATATATTTCATTTAGAATATTCAATAGAGTCATCATAATTGAGTGCATGCCACAGAAAGTTCACTGCACATCTAAGCACAAGAAATATGAGTAAGCATAATAAGATAGGAAATCATTTTGAGATGCCCCCCCTATGAATTATAATACTTGCGTAGATGAAATGAAAAACTTATACTTATCAAAGATTAATGTCACGACTAGTTCAAAGCCATATAAGCAATCATTTTAAAATATTTTGACCAACTATAGTGATACTATGATGACATGCGTTCTTTGCGCTCTTTCTCTAGGAATGGAGCTCAACTCCCCTAAATATTTTCAAGCACACAACAAGTTTAGTTCAGTATAGTTTTAAAACAACACTCATTTGGCTAACAGGTTGTATCAAATATGCACACAAAAATTTTCATATACCTTTCATGATTTAATACTTGATGTGAACACAAAATATGATACTAAATGTGCTTATGTTTATGTTTTAGAGCCATAGAATCTTCAAGTTAATTTGCTCCCCTTCAGTTGCGCACTTATCATACTTTTATGTCTTTTCCATGTAATCATTCTTCACTAGTTTAGCCGAGTGTTCTCAGATTTTGAATGATTTATACTTGACTTTACCCGCTTTTCTTAGAAAACCAAAAGTCGTAAACCATTTTACTTCAGGCTCATAAGCCTATACTGCTTCTTTTCTTATGGATCTCAATGCACAGGATTCCTAGTCATTTGCATTTTCATATAGTTTGAAACCTATAGCATATAGCTTAGCCATTTGACACAGTCAAACTCTTCTAATAGATTTGACTTGAAGTTTGAGAGCTTGTGAAGTGAGATTTTGCAAATACTCTTAACAGTTTAATTATCATTAAGTTCAGAAGAATATTCATTGTGTGTGGACAATATTCAAAATATTTTCGTGGAAGTGAATATATCCAACTACATAGGCCAAAGAGCAATTTTGAATAATATTAATTTTGGAATACTGCTCTTTAGGTATTTTTGATTATCCAATTATTGGACGGTACCTTATAATTATGTCTTCAATATTAAGCAAGGGTACTACCCTATAATGGATGAATCTTTACCGGATATGACCGTGGTATGGTAAAGATTTCTTATGGAGGATACTGCTTAATCACATATCAAACTTAGGGATTTTTACGTTTTAAGCACAATGGGAATATTTATTAAAAATGTCTAGGTAACAAGTTGATTCCCTTAGAGAATGCCCTAATTTGATTATAACGGGAAGTCTTTTAATAAGCACTTGATAGATATGGAATTTTTGACTATTAGTGCTTGTGGCTAGAATGATAACTGATTTAACCATTTGAACCTTCAAGAATGAGTTTAGGATCAGATGATTTTTAATATATGATTTATTCCTAAGGCCCAGTCTTATGCATTGGACATGATATGCTTAACTTAGGATTTTAATATTTGAGCATGGGTTAAGCAATAAGACTTATTCGTTAAACAACAATGCTTTAATCCATTTGGAAGTGGATTTGTTCTTCAATGTTGTGATTTTTGTTACTCATTGCAAGGATAATAGGTTCTTGATATTTTAATAGTTAATCTCTCAACCTTCACATTGAGTACATCAAGATTTGCATGCTATTCAATATTTTAACATTTTACCCAATCATTACGATATAAAAGCATTAGATAATTAGATTGGATATCTTGCTTATAGAATCATATTGATTTAACTTTCTCCTAGGATTCTTAGTATAATGATACATGTACTAAGATTTTCATTCTAAGCATATACTATTCCCCAAGCCTATTAGTCATCACGACCCTATAACTAGTCCTAAGAACAAGGAAAGAATTAAATGATCATGTGATTCCAATTTGAACCTTTCTTGATTACCCAAGTCATTTTCTTGTCTTTGTCTTAAGCACCTCTAAGTGGACACTTATATCGAGTATGCCTTTTCATTTTACAAAGCAAGCAAGTTTAGTATATACGTTGGAAAGTATGCTTATTTCTTTTCTTCTTACTTAATGTGGCATAGGTATAGAATTTTTTAGATGCATCCATACCCTTTTTGGAAATATAATTTCTTTTAACTTCTAAGTGTTTATTTAAACTATCTTTAGCATGTTCATCTATTTTTCTATCTAAACATGTGATCTTCAGGATCTTCATGATTTTCTTGATAATATTTTAATACCTCTAATTGTTTAGCTATCCTTCCATTTTCATTTGTCACCCACATTTTCTCCTTAGATATCCTAGCTAGAAGCTTATGCAATTTAACTAAAGCTTTTTCTAGATCTCCATATGAAGACATGCTTTCATTACATGATTCAACATGTGATTCAAGCCAAAATTTATCACAATAAACATCATATGAATCATTCCACACTTTATAAATGGAATTATCAATAGACGATTCCATGCATGTTTCATTACAAGCATGCCATAATTTCCATCATTTGAATTATTGCATGCATCAATAGCAATATTGTCACAAGGGACATTGCATGAATCATTATTAGAATTATCTACATATGATTTAACACATGATTCATTGCATAATATAATGCAGGATTCATCACATGATTTTTTATAAGATTTATAGCAAGATTTATCACAAAAATCATCACATAAATCAATAAATGAATCATTATAAGAACTAGGCTGAGTTACATGTACCTCCTCCTTGACTAACTCATTTTGTTTACGATTTGCCACCTCTTGATCATTTGAACTTGACATTTTTAGAGTAGTGGTTTCTTTCTCCTGGGTTTCTCCATATCTCCTATCAAGTTCTTCCCAAATATCTCTTGCACATGTACATGCTGTAAATTCAAGAAAAATGTTAGAATCTAAAGCACGACATAGTATATCCATGGCATTTGAATTTGCATGTATTAAACTAGTGTCATTTTTATTTGTAAACATACAAATTACTTTAACTATTACCTGCCAGGCCTTCCAGTCCATTGATTTTATAAAAACACTTATTTTTAGTTTCCAGGCTAAAAAATTTTCACTTTAAAATATTGGAGGACTAAGATAAGATTGTCCCTCACCGAATGGGGTTACACCAATGTGTGCCATGTGATCTTTTTACAAAAGAACTATTAAGTCTATGTACACCCACTCTGATACCAATTGTTGATTAAGGTGTAATCCCAAAGGGGGGGGGGGTGAATTGGGTATTTTAAAAAATTCTTTGAAACTTATTTACCAATCAATCCCTATTTCTATGTTTAACTAATTAATGTCTGGAATTCGATGCTGATTTGAATTACTAAATCAATGAATTCCTTTTTACCTAATTAAGTGCGTGTAAAGTTATTCAATATACACAAGCAAGCTGGAAATTGAAATACGATGTGGAAAATAAAAGGATAAGGGAAGAGAGAATGCAACCATGATTTTATGAGGTTCAGCCAACCCGACCTACATCCTTGCCTTGAGCAACCGACTCAAGGATTCCACTAAAATCCCTGCTCCTTAAATTGGGACGGAGCTTCCCTTACAATTTGCTGCTTACAAGAGGTGCAGCTCCCTCCTACATCGCTGCTCACAAGAGCCACAACTTCCTCCTTATCCGCTACTTACAAGAGGTACAACTTCTTCTTCACACCTGGTTCACAACCGGAACCGTGATTACAATTTAGGCTCAAATCTGCAAACACTCAATGTTGCTTCTAACAAAAGCTGGTGAGTACAATTCAAATTCCTAAAACATTAACATATGATGTAACTTGAAGCTCAAAATGTATGGAAACGATACAATCGTTTATGTATGATATGCTTCAACACACAAATCTCTCTTTAACCAAAACTCCCAAGTAATGATATATTTAAAACGCTTTGGAGAATTTTAGGGTTCTTAGTTCACTTTGCAAAAATGCACAACTATATTTGATGTGAACTTATTAATAAAAACTTTGTCTTGAATATTAAATCAATCAAAATCACAAAGTTTTCTTTCAAATATTCAATCACAACACAACCTTTGCAATCTGCAAATATATATAGATATGTATTCCGAAGATCAAAAACCAATGGGATCTATTTCAGAAAATATCCTTCAATAATATATGTATTTAAGAACTCCAAGGATATCTAATCAAGTGGATTTGTACTATTAAAAGTATCGAGTTTTTGAATGGAAAAACTCACTTGAATCTAAAATATTTAATCAATAGCTAAAGCTCTTTTCAAGTGGTAATCTTATCAAAGTGATTTAATATATATATATATATATATATATATATATATATATATATATATATATATATATATTAACACTCAAGATCAAACTCTTAATACTTAATCAAAAATAGATTTTGGGATGATAAGCTCTATGAACAATATATATATATATATATATATATATATATATATATATATTTACTCTTGAATCAAAAACAAATCAACCAATATCTAAAAGAAAAACTTTCTCAAGTAATGATCTTGTCAAAAGAAATTTTTATATGTATGTGCACACTCAAGATCAAACTTTTCTTAGGATATTCAATAACAAGTGATGGGATGAGAAACTCTTGAAAATATTAACTTGAATGATCAAACCTCAGTACTAGAATGAAAAACAAGATGAGTAAACGAGTTCCCTTTGAGATTCTGAGTTGATTTGCCCAAGCTCGATTTGTAGAAGTTGAAGTGTAGGCAATCGTATAGCAATAAGAGCAAGTTTCTCAATATTCTTTCAATAAGATGTGTTGTTCTCTTTCTTGTGTGTCTTAACTCAGCATATTTAGTGTCTTACCCTTAGAATTGATCTCAACCATTAGATCAAATAAATAGCTCGCGAGTTCTTTTAATAAAAATTAAATTTTTTAAGTTGCCCGCAAGTTTAGGCGACTGAGGTTGAAGCCCAGGAGACCGAAGTTCCTTAAACCTTTGAAAAATTAACTTGGAATACAGGGTCAGGCACCTACAGGGAGGTTCAGGCTCTTGAAGTGACCAGTTCAGGTGCCTAAAATCCCAAGGTCAGGTGATTGAAGTGCCTCGGCCAACTCGCTGTGTTTCCCATTAATTCTTCAAGCTGCCAAACTTAATCTTCAGGCGATTGAGGTTGAGTTCAGGCTACCGAAGTCCCCTTTTTATTATTATTATTTTTAATTTAAAATTCTATTTTACTTTCTTTCTTGGCTCTTTTGTAATAGCATTTTCCAAGGTTTTAAGAATATTTCTAAGTCCATGAAAGTCCCCTAATGATATACATGAAATGCATGAATCCTAAAATCATTCTAAGTTATGTTGAGCCTCAAATTAAATCATATGAAAATGTAAGTATATGAGTTCTAAATACCCATTCCCAAGATGTTCTTGAACTTTGTCACTTGCATCTTGATTCTCGTACTCTTTGAGTTCCATGGATCTTGCCAAGATTTGTAAGCTTTACTTGAAGGCTTCCATGACTCGTTATCTTTCCATGCATGCTTAATATAAGTCCTGTTCACAAACTCAATGCACAGATCAAATACCAAGTGATTTGTCATTATCAAAACCGGATTGGACTCGTAGAGTCAACAATTCTATCTACCAATCATATACTTAATATAACACCACCTAAGAAAAGTGATAAAACACCTTATGAATTATGGAATAGCTATAAACCCAATCTAAAATATTTGAAAGTGTGGGGGCATTTAGCTAAAGTAGGTTTGCAAGAAGTAAAGAAAAAGAAAATTAGTCCTAAAACTAGTAACAGTGTAATTATATTACAGGAAATGCTCAAAATAGTGTTGCATCTAGATTCATAATAGTTAGATTTGATAATAATGTATTAAAACCAAATACAATAATAGAAGCACCAATTTTTTGAAAACATTTTTCCTTTAAAAGATAAAGGATAAGTAATAGATAAAACATCTTGTGGAAAAGAAATTTTTTACAACAATGTAGAATGTCCTAAACCTAGGAAAAGTAAAAGATGTAGAAAGGAAAATGTTGGCCTAACAAGGCTTAAGACTCTTATTTTGATAACAAAAATTCAAGGTAATTTGATATGCTTTCAAATTGATGTGTTTCAGGAATCAAAACTTAGATAGCTCAATGGAAATATGCAAACAAGTGGCTCAAGCTAAATGGATGTTAAAGTTCAAAGATTGACATATTTTATGAAAGCTTGAAGGATTGAAGCTCAAAGTTTGTTTAAAGCTCAAAGAAAGGACTCAAAGCAAAAGAAAAGTATGAAGAATCGAAGAGCTGAAAGATTTAGAGTCATTAAGAAAGTTTTGATGTTAGTACTTCAAGTAAGACTCGATATAAAATGGTTGAAGCTCTTTAGGACTAATCAAAATCTAAGAAATCATTTTTTAAAGACCTTGAAATATGTCTTCTAAAGTTATAAATTATAAAGGTCTCAAATGGAAAAAGTTTTTAAAGTCAAAATCTTTAAAAAAAAAAAAAACCAAGTTTTTGAATGCCAGGCGCCTGCCCAAACCTCCTAAGTGACTGCCCAATTTATTTTTTTTAAGAACTGGTAGACAAAAAGGTGCCAGGCACCTACCTTGTCTTCCCAGGCACCTGCCTGTGTTTTGATAGGTGACTGTTAGTGTTTTGACTTTTAATTTTGAATCGAGACAAGTGCCTTCCATGTCGTGCTAGGCGACTGCCACTTAAATATTTTTTTTTTTAACTACCAACGGGAAGATTTTTAAATTTGATTCTAGGGCTCCAAATCTTTTGAAAAGTTAAACAAACACTCCAAGTCAACTTGGGGAGCAAGGAAAACTCTATAAATAGCCACCAAGAGATGAACTTTTCATAGACCTTAGAAATATATTCAGCAATCTAAAACTTTCACGTGCTTTCAACTCTTAAAAACATTTTTGTCAACATCTTGCTACACTTCTACTGAGTTCTTGTTGATTCACACATTGAAATTGTGCTTTCAAAGTTTGAACCTTTCAATCAAAGGAAGATTAATTTGGTGATAAGATTTTATTGAGCTTCAATTACTTTATATTGAATTACTTTGAGGTATATAGTGCTAAATTTGTACTAATATGCTCTTTGTGAGAGTACTCTTGTACGGAACGATTATCTTGCATTCGTGCAGTGTTTTTGGCGATTCCAAGTTGTTGGATCGTTGACCAAGCATGGGGTATCACTTGGAGAGGTGATTACGCTAGCCTATTGAAGGAGTGCCCAAGCATGGGGTATCGTTTGGAGAGGTATCTCTACCTGAGAAAGAGGGATTTGTAAACTTTTTTGTTTCGCCTAGAAAGGAACAGGTATAGTGGAATCCTTAGGTGGTTTGTCTAAGGTGAGGACGTAGGTTGGGGATAAGCCAAACCTCGTAAAAACCTTAGTCTCCTTCTCTTTCCCTTACTCTTTGATTTTTCAGCATAACTATTAAGTGCGTGGATGATTTAAATTTCCTAATCATAAGGACTACGTGGTTTGGATTTTAAATAAGATGAAGTTTAATTTGTTTTTTGAGACTTGCAGAAATCGAAAGGGAGTACGTTGGTTGATCAATAATTTGTGGAAACCATAAGGGAGTACGTTGATTGGTCAACACCCGAAAACCTATTAACTGAAGGTTTATTTGAAATCAAAAATTTGGAAAGAGTGTGAATGTTATATTGTTTATCATATAGAAGGACCAAATTCATTCTTCATAGGGGTAAATACAACCAAGCTGAGAATTGCCAAAAGAATTATATAGTATATCTTGATTGAACACATTGTGGTTGTTTGATTGGTTGATTAAATTTTTTGTTTAACTTGTGTGGTCGTAGATTGAATAAAAAGAACTAAGTTGTTGTGTGATTGCTAAATCAACAAAAAGTTAAAAATTCATTGAAAGAATTAAAGGAGTTTAAGAATTCATAAAAAGATTTAAAAGAAAAATTTTTAAACCCAATTTACCCTCCTCTTGGGACTACACCTTGGTTTTCAATTGGTATCAGAGAGGGGTTATAACAAATCCTAACAAGTAGTTATTTAAAGATCTAGAAGGCACACATAGGAGTAGCTCCCTTTGGAGAGGGTCAATCCTCAATTAGGCCTCCCATCTTTTGTGGTTCAAATTATATATTTTGGAAACAAAAGGATGAGAATTTATATTCAAACAATGGATTGGAAGGCTTGGAAGGTTGTTACACATGGTAACCTAATTCGTACCAAACTTGTAAATGGAAAAGAAGTACCTAAAGATGAAAAAGAGATGAATGATTCAGATCATAAAATGTTACAAGTAAACTCTAGTGCCATTAATGCACTATATTGTGCTCTTGATATAAATGAGTTTAATAAGGTCATGACATGTAAATCAGCCAAAGAAATATGAGATAAACTAGAAGTAACCTATAAAGGAACCATGGTTGCTAGAGATAGTAGAATAGACATGCTCACCAGCAAGTATGAGGCTTTGAAGATGAACACGGATGAAACTATAACAAATATGTATACAAGGTTCACTTACATAATAAACTTGCTTAATTCTTAGGAAAAACATACTCCAACTATGAAATGATCCAGAAAATCCTTAGAGGACTTCCTCCAATATGGGAATCTAAAGCTACAGTAATTACGGAAAGAAGAAATCTCAAAAACACATCCTTAGATGAACTCATAGGATCCCTTCTCACTTATTAGATGGCCATAAATGAAAGGAGTGGAAAATCTAAAGCCCAAGAATCTGTTGCATTTAAAGCATCAAACAAAAACTCTAGTAGTGATGAAGAAGAAGATGAACTAACCTTCATATCCAAAAAACTTGCAAGAATACTAAGAAGGAAGAATAAATTCAAAAGAAAATCCAAAACTGAAGTTCAAATGAGGAAGAAACTAAGAAGAAAGAAGAAAAAGAAAGAACTACCTACATGCAATAATTGCAAGAAAGTTGGACACCTAAAACTAGATTGTCCAAAACTTAAGAAAGATCCTAAAAAGAAAAATAAAAGGGCAATGAAGGCCACTACATGAGATAATCTAAGTTCTAATATTTCAGAGAATGAATAAAGTGACCAAGAGGTTGCTTGCTATATGGCATGGGATGATGAGGAAAGCTCCTCATCCAAATCTTGTAATAGTTCTTGTAGTGAGTCATTTGATGATTCGGATCAGGAAAGTATGCCTTCTGATGAAGAACTTCAAAATGATTTATTTAAGGTTAATAAGATCTTAGTAAATGTGACTAAACGATACACATCATTGAAAAACAAGAATGGAGGTGTGATGAAAGAGTTAGAATCTTTAAGACTTGTTGAAAGTGAAAAAGAGTTAAAAATCCATAGATTAGAAAGTAAGAATGAAAAGGTAATAAAAGAACTAGAAGACCTAAGATCTCAAAATCATAAGAAATACATATATATATTTTTGAATTAGAATGCAAAATCAGCAAGGTGTCTAAAAAAAAAAAAAGAAAAACTACAAGAAAATGTCAAAAATACTCAAGACTTAGAAATCATTGATCTTAAAGGAAAAATTGAAGATTAATCAAAAACAATTTACAATTTCACAAGAGGAAAAGAAAACTTTGATAAAATGATAGGTGCACAAAGAATGTCCTTGAATAAAGAGGACATAGGTTTCAATAGAGTGGAAATACAAAGAAAAAGAACCTCTATATGGGGTACTTTACAAAAGCATCTAAAAACTATGTTAGCACCTCCTCTAATGCCTATACTCACATTATATACTACCTATGCAAGAAGAAGGGATATATAAAGTTTGAATGTCCATTAAAGAGGAAAGATGTGAAAGTCAAACAAGTTTGGAAAGTAAAAAAACTTCTCTTATTAAACCATCCGGACCCAAGAAAATATGCTTACCAAGATAAAAGTCTAGTTCATAAATCAAGGACTCCAAAGATATTAGGATTAGTCATTCCCTGTTGACCTTATAGGTCACACCCTGGTTTTGATAATGACAAAATACGATTGTATTTTATTCATATCTAGTTCATGTGTGCAGGTTCATATTAGCATATCTTCAGTGGCACGTGAAAAGCTGGCACGTGAAAAGCTCAAAGACTTGAAGACAATTTCATACCCTTAATTGTAATAGTTTTTAAATGAAATTTGTCTGTAATAGTAATTAGGATTTTCGGTTTGTAATAAGCTCACACACATCACATGTATGATTTAATTTGCAAGCTCAAACCGAACCATAGAAAGACCTTAGGGTGAACCTTCGGTCGACCGACACCAGACTTTTTCGGTGATCTCAAATTGGACCCCAAGTGACCTTAGGACACTTACCTTTGCACTTGTATGTAATAGGCACTTGAATAGGGTTTATATGTTGCAAGAAGGGACCGAAATGCACACTTGGTGCACTTTCGGTCGACCGGCCAACTCAGTTCAATTTGGCCCGGTCGACTGAAACCAGTCCGGGTCAACTATTTGACCCAGGCCCGGTCGACCGAGCCCTTGTAGGTCATTTGACCTCGGTCGACCGAACCACCTGGGAGTCAACAGTTTGACCTCCCGGTCGACCGACCAGATTTGAACTCCAACTACCTGGTCGACCGAAGGGTCTTGGGAGAATTCCCAGCGGTCTGGTCGACCGAGCCCTGTAGTTCAAAAAGGCCCCGGTCGACCGAACCTCGGTGTTTTTTTGAAAATCGCCCTTACCCGGTCGACCGACCACTCAGTTCAAAATGCCCCCGGTCGACCGAGCTACTTGAGTCCTGGTCGACCGAACCACTTCTGGTCGACCGGACCTCTCGGGTTGGTCCCATTTTTACCGTGGTTAATATTTTTCTAAACAGGGTTAAAATGCCTTAAACGTCATTAGACTTTTCTAATAATACCCTATAGGTCCCCAACGGTCATATTTTCTCCCTTGCCTATATATATGAGTTCATTTGCAAAGATTAACATAGATTAGCCACCTTGATTAGGGAAAACTCTTTGAAAAATCAAAACCCTATAATACTCATATTCAATCCCCATTCACTCAAGCTTACCTGTTTTTAATCTCCTAAATCCTCTGTAAGTCGATTGAGTGTTTATATTCAATAGGTTTGCTCTCCCATTTGTAATTGATTAATTTATTTTCATTGAGAGCCAAACCTAAGTGTTCTTAGGAGACTTTGTTCATAAGTCTATCCTAAGAAGACTTTGATAGATCTTTTAAGATTTGCACCTTCATTACAACATCTTAAGAAGATTATGTTTGTACTTTGGTTGCAAAAACATTTTCAAATATCTACAGTGTTTTATCTTGAAAATATTTGATGAGATATTTGCTAGTGTGATAAAATCTCTGTTGCAATATTCCTTAACCCATATATCTCTTGCTGAGTACAAAGATTGAATATCCCTTTTTGCAAACCAAATTTATACATTGCTAGAGCTTCATATACATATATGTATTGAGAAAACTTGTTGATTGAAATATATGAAGTTTGGATAATATCTTTGTTTGAGCACTCAGATTGAATATCCTGTGATACAAAGATCATTAAGGTTTGCACTCTCACGCACTCATTAGAACGATAGTAAATCTACTTGAGAGTTGACATCTTAGACCACATTGAGCTTACATATTATTTCATATTTGTGGTGCATATCATTGCGCGAATTTGGGTACATATCTGCTTTACTTGAAAGCACAATCACTGTACCGTTTCATTGTAATACACTTTGGTTGTATTTCCAGGCACGGGCCTGAAGAGGGAGACTAGCCCTGGAATAGTCCCGGATTGGCTTAGACCCGGTTAGGAAAGCTAGGTGCGTCATCCTGTTAAGGCGTGTAGGTTGAGGTCAGCCCTACTAATTGACCTGGTTAAGGTTGAGGTCAGCCCTGTGATAATTTGACCTGGTTGTAAACGGTGTTGCTCCACCCTTAAGTGAGCTGTTAATGGAATCCTCCTACTTACAAGCTAGAGGCGGGGACGTAGGCACAGTTGGCCGAACCCCGATAACATATCGTGTGTTTGTTTATATTTTTGCACTCTATATTTACCGCACGTATATGTTATAAGTGAATGATGTGTATGACTTAATTTTCATATTATAATTATCTACGGATTTGGAAATTGCATAGACAGGCCCTAGGTTGTGCATATACTGTTGTTGAATATATTAACCTAGAAGAAAAAGTTTAAAATTCCAATTCACCCCCCCTCTTGGGAATACACCAAACCTAACATTCCCTATTAGAAATTAAGAAAGCTCCTAATCCTATAATACAAGCATATTGAACTGGTTGTAATGGAAAATCTCAAAGAAGAATTTAAGAGCTTATTGACAACTATAACATCACCAATTTTTTTTAAAAAAAAAAACCAACCTAGGCCCGACATTTTGCTAAGTAAAAACGTAGCCCAGGCCTGATTTTCAAAAAGGGTAAAACCCAAATTTCAAAAGTGGGCTTCGGCCCTATTGTCTAAAAATATGGGCCAACATTTTTCTAAGCAAATCCAAGCCCAAGTCCTTTTAAAATTAGGGCCTGATCCCATCATGAAATATATTGAAGCCCATATTTTAATATACTTGCGGCCCAAGTGCACACTAAAGTCCACAAGCCCATATTGAACAAATCCAGTGAGTTGACTAATCTAGGTCAACCCCAACCTCAGATCATAATTTGACCCTTCATAGAATCTAAGGTACATGGATCGTCATCAAGGAAAAGAATGATTGAGGGAAGAATTGAATTGAAATTGTGGCCCATCAATGATTGTCTTAATCTTGAAATCTCTCATTAGTGGGACTTTTTCTAGAATGCTGACAAAGTAGTTAGTTAGGTTACATTGCATCCATGCATTCATGCATAATTTCACACATAATCATGCACGATAGGTCACATGCATGGTCATATCTCTATTTGTATGTGTAATTGCACTAGTTACATCCATGCACAAACATTTATTGCATCCATGCTTTCATGCATAATTTCACACATAATCATCCACGATAGGTCACATGCATGTTCATATCTCTATTTGTATAAGTAATTGCACTAGTTACATCCATGCACAAACATTTATTGCATCCCATGGTCATGCATTAAATACTCACACATTTATGCTTTACATAATCATGCATTCGGTTCTAAAAAGGAAGTTTTGGTCCACAGCTCTCTCAAGGAAAGAAGTCGTTTGAGTAGCGAAAAGCAATAATTGAGACCACTACACATCAGTACAATACCTAAAGAAAGGCAAGAAAAATGAGCGAACAGTTAGAAAATAGGGTCCTGGGCATAGAACAAGGACAAGAAGAATTGATTGAAAAAATGAGCAATATTATGGAATTGTTGATGAACAAAGGAAAAGCGGTACATAATGATCCTGAGACAGATACGGACCCTATTCACCCTCCAGGGTTCACACTAAATCATGGACAAACATCAGCTCCACCACCGGGCGTCATGGGGGATCCAATGCCAAATATACCTCCGTTCATCCCAACTGTGCCAGCACAGGGGTTTCTAGTGGCAGAGACTTCCCCCTTAGCAACTCCTGATATGGGGATAAATAGATTTGAGTCTAAGCGTCGTTGTGACGTATTGGAGGAGCGTTTGAAAGCAATTGAAGGGCATAATACATTTGACTCCGTTGATCCTAATGACCTTTGCCTGGTGCCAAAGGTCACTCTGCCGCCAAAATTCAAAATGCCGGATTTTGAAAAATTTGATGGAACCCACTGTCCTCGAACCCATTTGCGCCTTTATTGCCAAAAAATGGCTGCACACACTGATGATGAGAGGTTGATGATGCATTGCTTTCAAGATAGTTTGACTGGAGCAGCTATCAGATGGTACATTCAGTAGGATCGAGCTCGAATCCGTACTTGGAAAGATCTGGCAAATTCCTTCATAGCTCAGTACCGCCACGTGATAGAAATGGCACCTGATCACATGACCCTACAAAGCATGCAAATGAAACCTAATGAAACATTCAGAGAATATGCATATAGATGGAGGGACATGTCCATCCAAATGAGCCCTTCAGTGGAAGATAGGGAGGCGATCTCCCTATTCGTGAATACATTGAAAGATCCTTACTTCGGACATCTCCTAGGGGCAACCCCACATGACTTTATGGATATTGTTTCTATTGGAGAGAGAATTGAAACGGCCATCAAAGTCAGAAGAACCAAAAGTGGTGATGCAGAAACTGACCCGAGTAAGAGGAAGAAAGATGAGGAAGCACAGATGATTCAGGGGCATCATTACCAAGAGGGTAAAACCCGGTGGACAAATAAAAATTTTGCTTACAAGCCCACAGTCCATCAGATAGGGCATTCAGGTGCGCAACCCCAAGTAGTTTCCTTCAGACCTAAGCCTATTTCAAGGCAGCTAAATGTTTAGGACACGGGAGGGAGCCCCCTAATGGAAAGAAAGAGAAAAGAAGTTCAACCTATTCTGATGACTTATGCCGAATTGTTCCCGCAATTGGTGGAAATCCAAATGGTTGCACCAATACCAGGATTGTTGCTACAATCCCCTTTCCCAAGGTGGTACGACCCAAATGCTCGATGCGACTATCATTCTGGGGCAATAGGTCATTCAATCGAGAAATGTTGGCATTTCAAGCATAAAGTACAAACCTTAAGAGATTTGGGTCTATTGGCAATTGACGTGGAGGAGCCTGTTGTGCAACATTAAAAGAGTATTTTGAAGTTCAGATCAGTCAGAGAAGTACAACAAGTTTTGAACCAGAGATATTCTGCATATAGTCTGAATAAATGGGTTTACTTTTTGACCATGGAAACAGAGAAATACAAGTGGCAAGCTTTTGATTATTCGCCCCCTTTAGGGATGCTTTTATTTTCTTTTGTTTTTTTCTTTCTTTTGTGGCAATTTATTAAAGGTTTTGTCTCCGAAATTTCCTTTTCTATCAAAGAAATGAAATTATGCATTTTCGTATATCACTTGCATCGAGAGTTCAATGTCCAAAATTTTGTTTACTCGTGTTTCTTGCTAAGATAAGGAAAATAAAATACCAGTATTCATGAACCAAAAGCAGGTGTTAGTTATGAAAAATTAAAGCTACAAGACGAAAATAAAGGAAGATGAAACAATGTTCGTCACTCGATGAGTTCAAATGCTGCGAAGAGGTTCTGAAAGCCTCAGTAAAATATATGTTGGTTCCATGAATCTCATGTCAGTCCGCTAATCAAGTTTTGATCGAATGATAGATGGCCATCTTTGGCCGACCAGTTATCCCTAAAAAGAACCAAATATTGATTTACCAATTGTTAACCAAGTTGAGCCTGAATGTTAAACTAGTCTTTTCTTAAAAGCCAGTTCACCAAAAAGTTAACCTGGGTTGGGTCTCCTAGCGTTTGACAAGTCATATGAGACAACAATGGGCTACCGAAATGATGGCAGGCTATTTTTTCTGCTACCCAAAAGAAAGGCAAAAGAGAAACCCCTTGCAAAGCCCTTTTTGAGCCTGAAAAATTTCATTCTTAACCCGTCAAAGGATCACACCCCATACTGGGGCAGTTTTAAGAAAATGATCAGTCCCAAATGGAATTCAAATGAAAATGAAGTTAAGATTCAAGGAAAAGCAAAAGTTGCGATAAAAGAGAAGGAAGAAGAAAAGGAAGAAGAAAGAAAAATAAGGGACATACTACACATGTGATCTTTGACCAAATTACCCTTGATAAACTCGACGATTTTGAGCCTTATTTAACTTTTTTCTTCTTTAACCCAAACCCTAGCCTGCATTACAGTCCAAATGAAAGTCCTGACCAGATTGGTATACATTGTTGTATCAAATGATTTTTCAGACGCAATATTGTGTCTGAACTACGTAATGACCTAATCCTGAAAGGGTACGTAGGCAACTTGTCCAAATGACAAGTTCGATCAATATCTTGCAAGTGCCTCAATTCAAACTTGGAGCATAAAACATCATTATGGGATGGGATTTTTGAGCCTTAGTTTCCCTTTTATTCTGAAAACCTGTATCCCTCAGCCTACGTTTCGTCCCGAGTCTTAAAGACCATCTTGAGATCAAAACATTGGTCGGACTTGGCTGAACTAGGGGCAAGAGGTTCTCAATGGTTTCACGGCAGAACAAGGTAGAAGAATAGTCCCCCAATGAAACTGGGGCAATTAGTGAAAGAAGAAAATCAGTTATTCAGTTCGAAAAGTTAGCACCATCATCATTAGGGCTCTCGAATACTGGTATGAATTTTTTCCATTGAAATAGCAGGTGAACTCGGTAAAACATCTATTTTGTGTATATGAACTTTTGATTTAGCAAGTTGATGTCCTAAATGCATGATCATTCATCATTCATTCCTCCATCCAAAAAAAAAAATAAATAAAAATAAAAATAAAATAAAAATAAAAATAAAAAATTTCCATTCTTCAAAAGCTCCAAAAGGAGGACGGATGGTCAAAAGGGCTTAATCAATGACACATTCGCCAAAAGAGGATCCTTGTGAAAGACAGGTAAAATGGTCAAGAATAGTTACAGATGCACTTAAAAGATGCAAACTCCGTGTTGAGTTCTAGTGACGCTGATTTGGGGTGCCTTCGTGTCAAAGTCAAGTTTGAAGCCAATATCAGTAACAAACGATGGTAACTGGGGCAGATTTTGGTTTGAGTTTTTTCTGGACTAATTCTGATGCCTTCATATCAGAGTGCACAATGATAACATAGCCAAAATCAGTGGAGGAGGATTGAAACTGGGGCAATTTTTGAGTTCATTGGAGCAAATTCAAGAGCTTTCAGGACAGAATCAAAGTCAAAAACAGGGTCATGACCAGTGGCATGTAAACACTGGGGCAGATTTTGAGTGCCTTTTGGAATTTGAAACATGACCAGAATCAGCAGGCACACCCAAGATCAGAGATTGGGTTGTCGATTACAAGCACGTTGGAAGGAGAAAAGATTCATGCATTACCATACATTTCATGTGTTACCATATATTTCATACATTACCATACATTTTATGCATTGCATAAGAAAGAAAATATAAAGGGCATCTCATTCAATATGCATACATCTTTGCATTCATGCATCACTATGCACACAGAACAACATTTCACTGCATTCTAGCATCTTAGGTAGCAACATGCATACATATAGCAATAGAGCACTATTCAATCACACTTGCCTGGTTGAATAAACTTTTAAATAATTCTTTTGCCTCATTGACTGAGCCATTCTGGTCTAGACGTATTTTGAAATTGGGGCAGCTGGCCCCAATGCACAGATTAACATACTTTGAAACTGTGGCAGTTGACCCCTTGGTTGTTGAGTCTCAAAGAGGGTAATCTAAAGACAGCCAAAGAAACTCATGTTTTCATTCCCGATTGATAATCCCCAATGGAATAATTCTGAGCCCTATGCTTGAGGACACTTTCCAAAAAATCTCAAGACTTCGTACCCGATTCATCATCCCCCATACAAAGTAGCCATTTTCCTGGTCCAAATTGAGTCATCTACCTTAAAATTAGGGCATCGACCCTCACATCCAAAATTGGTGTTGTTCACGACGAAATCGAGGAGTTGGATCACCTCAAAGCTTTCTTGATTACCTCATTCATGAGAGCAGTTTCATCCAAATTATTCTGATTATCTTATTCACTTTTATTTGACCCATCGCAGTCCACTCTTATTGACCCATCGCGGTCCATTCTTATTAACCCTTCGTGGTCCCATCTTATTGACCCATTGCGGTCCCACCTTATTGACCCATCGCTGTCCCATCTTATTGACCATTCGCGGTCCAACTCTTATTGACCCTTCACAGTCCCACTTTATTGACCCTTGGTGGTCCCATCTGATTGACCCTTCGCGGTCCCACCTTATTGACCTATCACGGTCCTATTCTTATTGACCCATTGCGGTCCCACCTTATTGACCATTCGCGGTCCTATTCTTATTGACCCATTGCGGTCCCACCTTATTGACCTATCACGGTCCCATCTTATTGACCCATTGCGGTCCCACCTTATTGATCTATCACGGTCCCATTCCTATTGACCCATTGCGGTCCCACCTTATTGACCTATCACGGTCCCATCTTATTGACCCATTGCGGTCCCACCTTATTGACCTATCACGGTCCCATTCTTATTCACCCATCACGGTCCCATCTTATTGACCCATTGCGGTCCCACCTTATTGACCCATCGCTGTCCCATCTTATTGACCATTCGCGGTCCAACTCTTATTGACCCTTCACAGTCCCACTTTATTGACCCTTGGCGGTCCCATTCTTATTGACCCATCGCGGTCCCACCTTATTGACCCTTCGTGGTCCCACCTTATTGACCTATCACGGTCCCACTTTATTGACCCTTTGCAGTCCCACCTTATTGACCCATCGAGGTCCCATCTTATTGACCATTCACGGTCCCACCTTATTGACCCTTTATGAACTATAGCTCGGGTTCCTACACTCGGTGCGAGTCACCCTTCGTGAACTATAGCTCGGGTTCCTACACCCGGTGCGAGTCACCCTTCCGTGAACTATAGCTCGGGTTCCTACACCCGGTGCAAGTCGCCCTTCTGTGAACTATAGCTCGGGTTCCTTCACCCGGTGCAAGTCACCCTTCCATGAACTATAGCTCGGGTTCCTACACCCGTTGCAAGTCATCTTCCTAGAACTATAGCTCGGGTTCCTACACCCGGTGCAAGTCACCTTCCGTGCACTATAGCTCGGGTTCCTACACCCGGTGCAAGTCACCCTTCCGTGAACTATAGCTCAGGTTCCTACACCCGGTGCAAGTCGCCCATCGTGAACTATAGCTCGGGTTCCTACACCCAGTGCAAGTCACCCTTCGTGAACTATAGCTCGGGTTCCTACACCCGGTGCAAGTCATCCTCCGTGAACTATAGCTCGGGTTCCTACACCCGGTGCAAGTCACCCTTCCATGAACTAGCTCGGGTTCCTACACCCGGTGCAAGTCATCCTCCGTGAACTATAGCTCGGGTTCCTACACCCGGTGCAAGTCACCTTCCGTGCACTATAGCTCGGGTTCCTACACCCGGTGCAAGTCACCTTTCCGTGAACTATAGCTCGGGTTCCTACACCCGGTGCAAGTCACCTTCCGTGCACTATAGCTCAGGTTCCTACACCCGGTGCAAGTCACCCCTCCGTGAACTATAGCTCGGGTTCCTACACCCGGTGCAAGTCACCTCTCATGAACTATAGCTCGGGTTCCTACACTCGACGCAAGTCATTCTCATGTGCTCTCAAGCATACATGCAAATTGGTTTTCACAAATCATTTTGGTCTTTTCCGTTACAATGGGCCTGGTCCAAAATCAGCGTCTTTTATCTTTGTAGGCTTGTTGCCACAAATAACGTAGGAGAGATCTTACTTTTACTTTGAAGCAACGAATCCTACAAAGAGGGGCAGCTGTAGACACCCCATTTTTACCCAGGCCCAATATATGTATTACTATTATTATTATTATTATTGTTATTTTATTATTATTATTATTATTTTATTTATTCTTATTGTTATTATTATTATTATTAATTTTCACTAATCTTATTATTATTATTATTATTATTATTATTTTCTTTATTATTATTATTATTTTTCATTAGTATTATTAATATTACTTTTATTTTTATTTTATTTTTTTATGTCTATTTTATTATTATTATTATTTATTATTTTCATTATTATTTTTATTATTTTTATTATCATTATTATTAGTATTTTTATTACTATTTTTACTATTATCTTATTTATTATTATTATTATTATTATTATTATTTTTCATTAGTATTATTATTATTACTTTTATTTTTATTTCTATTTATATTGTTTATTATTATTTATTATTTTCATTATTATTGACATTATTTTTAATTATTATTATTATTAGTATTTTTACCTTTATTTATTACTATTATTATTATTATTTTATTTATTTATTTATCTTTCTTATTACTATTACTATTATTATTATTATTATTATTATTATTATTATTATTATTATTATTATTATTATTATTATTTCCTTATTTCTATAATAGGAGTATATATTATTTCCAAAAAAAAAGAAAAATACCATAAACCAAAAAAGGAAATGTTTTTAGGGTTTTTTTCAAAATTATTTTTATAAGAAGGGGGGGCGGCTATGCACAGCGCCGGGGGGGCAGAGGCAGAGGCCAAAAAAAAAAAAAAACCCGAACCATCTTCTTCTTCCTCCGTCATCTCTCTGTCTCTCTCGTCACTCGCCATCCAACCTAGCCCAGCCTCTGCAGAATTTATCTACAGCCACAACCGGAGCCAGAAAAAAAAAATCCCCTGCTTCTTCTTCATCT